>NC_134272.1:40065283-40665283 GCF_031893055.1 Leptodactylus fuscus | reverse complement strand
AAGTGTTATGACTTCCAGGATCACTTTTGATACCTTCTATATGAACACCCAATTTGTTATATCCCAGTCTTGTGGGATAAAGCCTGTTTTTATAGAGTCCTTAACCCTTTCCTGATATACGCTGTACTAGCACGGCACATGCCAGGTGTGTAACTATGGCGGCCGCCGGTCGGAATTTTTTTTACAGCTTCCCAGTACATTATACAGAATAATTAATTGTGGCATCATGTAGAAAAATTTGTCCCGCAAAGATTAAGACTTTGTGTGGCTCTGGGAGTGGAGAAATAAAAAAGTTATGGGGTTTAGAAGGAGGGGAGTCCAAAACAAAAATCAAAAAATGCCATCGGCGGGAAGGGGTTAAAGGACACAGCCCAAAAGTGCGTTAAGGACCAGGCCTATTTTTTCAAAACTGACATGTCACTTTAAATGGCAATAACTTTGAGACGCTTTAACTTACACAAGTGATTTTTAGAATGTGTTTTTGTAACACATTATACTTCATGTTAGTGGTAAACACTAATCAATATTTTTGTATTTCTTTATAAAAAAAAAAAAATAGGAAATTTGATGGAAATTTGGAAAAAATTGCAATTTTCAAAATATTAAATTCTCTGCTTTTCAGACAGATAGTTATACCACCCAAATACATGAATAAATATTATCTACCATATCTCTTCTTTATATTGGCATCATCTTTTGATTGTATTTTAATTTATTTTGGACGTTACAAGGCTTACAAGTGTAACAGCGATTTTCCAGATTTACAAGAAAATTCCCCAAACCAATTGTTTAGGGACCACTTCAGTTCTGAAAGGAATTATAAAGGCCAATATAATAGAAACCCCCATAAATCACTCCATTTTGAAAACTGCACCCCTCAAATAATTCAAAACAGTATTTGGGATGTTTGTTAACCCTTTAAGCAATTCATAAGAATAAAAATAATATGGAGGTGAAATGTAAACATTTCATTTTTTTTCACTAATACATTCATTTAGACCTAAAATTCACACATTCACAAAGGGTTAAAGGAGAAAATGCATCTGTCAGTTTATCGTGCAATTACTTCCGAGCACAGAAATACCCCACATGTGGGTGTAAATTTATATTTGGGCACATGGCAGTGCATGGAAGGGAAGGAGCAACACTGGGCTTTTGAAAAGCAGATTGTGCTGGAATAGTTTTCAGGCACCATGTCTCATTTGCAGAGCCCTTTTACAGTTGTTTCACAGATTTTACTAACATTGGGATGTGTAAATGAAAAATGACTAAAAAGTCACTTTATCCCCAAAGTTATCATTTTCACAATGGGTTAAATGAGAAAAAGCACCCCACAGTTTGTTAAACAATTTCTCCAGAAGATGGCAATACCCCATATGTGGTCATAATTTGCTGTATGGGTACATGGTGGGGCTCAGAATAGAAAGCGCACTATTTGACTTTTGGAGGGTGGATTTTGCTGGAATATTTTTCAGGTGCCACTTCGCATTTGCAGAGCCCCTAGAGTACCAATACAGTGGAAACCCCCTAAAAGAGACCCCATTTTATAAACTACACCCCTCATAGAACTTATCTAAGGGTAGATTGAGCATTTTGACCTCACAGATGTTTCACAGATTTAATTAACATTGGGACGTAAAAATGAAAAATTACTTTTTTCCCAATAAATCGTCCATTTAGCGCCATATTTTAAATTTTTGCAAGTAGTTAAAGAATTAAAAGCCCCCCACAGTTTGTTACACAATTTCTCCTGAACACAGCAATATACCCCATATGTGATCATAATATGCTGTATGGGAATATGGCAGGGCTCAGAATGGAAAGAGCACTATTTGGCTTTTGATATACTAGCTTTTTCATCATCCTCCTCCACCATTGTTCCCAGATTATTTTTGAGAAGAACCAATGTATGTTTTAAGAATCTTATTTATATAATTGATGACAAATATTTTGGGGTTATTTTTTAATTTCCTTGGCAATGAGCCTCTCTGTCTTAGTCTTTGCTGATTGTATCTTTTTCTTTACACATCTTTTTAGCAGTAGAATTATTTAGTGTTTCATCACTTCCCTCCTGTTTTAACTATTTCTTTATCTCATTTATTGCACCCCTTCCAGTAATGCTCGACCACAATGTTTATTCTTTTGTTCCTAACACATTTATTCCTATACAGTATATATCGTTCACAGAACAGTGAACGATATTTACTGCTTATCAGTATAACAGTGAAAGTGCTTTTAAAACCACTTCCGGACCGCCCATAAACTATAAACGTCCGGGAAGTGGTTGCCTAGTTCTGACAGGACGTATCGGTACGTCCAATCAGAATACAGCAGCTGCACGGAGATCGTGCAGCTGCTGAAGCTGGGAGCCGGCTGTAACTTCAGCCGGAGCTCCCAGAGAGATGGCAGGGAAGGTTTATTTCCTTCCCTGCCTTCTTGATCGCCGTGTATACAGCGCTCAATGAGCGCTGTACACACGGCTATGGGCGCTGCCATGATGCGGCCACCCTATGACCCGGTGGTCACGTGATCCCCCGGGCTCAGTGTCTTATAAGAGCTTCTGGGTCCTACAGGACCCAGATCAGCTCTGTAAGTTTAAAAAACTGTGTGCAGGAGGCTGGATTCCTCCTGCAACTGAGGCTAAATGTACCAGCCGCAGTTACAGGGGAAATCAGCCTCCTTAACAAACAAAAAAAGTGATCAGTTGTCCCCAAAGGTCTCTTATGACCTTATGGGGACACAATCTGAAAAAAAAAAAAAAATAATAATAAAAAAGTTTAAAAAAATTAAAATAATTTAAAAAAATAAATAAAATAATACGCTAATAAAACGCCGTTATTAAAGGTTATAGCCCCACCCCCGACAACACCATACAAAATAAAAATTGCCGTAATGGAGAGGAAAAACTATTTTATAAAGTTTTTCAGTAGTACTTTGTTATTAAATAAAAAAAAAATAAAGTGAAAACTAGACACAATTTCCCTCCTATTTTGTTTAGATTTTCCTGGATATAAAAAAAATTAAAACACATTCGAAAATAAAAACAACATAAAAATAAAGCCCTATGTGTCCCCGAAAAAAGACACAAAAATTAGTTGAATTAGACATACGAGAAAAATGTTACAGCCCTCAAAACCGCACATACAAAAATCCCCGAAAATGTGTCTTGTCCTGGACCACAAATTGGTCCGGTACTGAAGTGGTTAAAAATGTTCCATTTAGCCTATGTACTTTATTTTTTAAGGACTTTGTTCTAGTTTATGCCCCTAAGGCCATCACTTACTTGAAACAAATTGGTCTGAAGTTTAGTGTGTGTGTGGGGGGGGTTTATACCTCCACTACTAAACAACTTATTAGCCCTTTCCCAGCATCTATCATATTATTATGGCGGATGTGAGATATTTAAATATGGTGGCCACTCAGGAGTTGAGTTGTATATATAATCAGTGATCAGGCCTCCTTGGGTTCAAAACACATAGGGGGTCTTAAAATAAAAGTGCTACAAAAAATTTTTTTACATCATTCCTTTTCCATGCATAAATGTGCATAAATTAGATAAAACACATACACATTAATTATCTTTGTGTCTAACAATGCCCAGTCTACAAACTGAAAAAAATATTTTTCCTTTATGGTCGTGTTGTTCATTTAGCTCTTTTTCCTGAATAGAAGAAAGTACATTTGGTCCCACAAAAAAAATGTCTTGTGCTTCCCCATACATGCAAATAGAAAAAAAGGGTGTCAGAGCATGGTGACATTTTTTTCTTTTGCAATGTTTTGGATTTTTGTCGAGGGGTTAATAATATACCAACCCATAGTATACACTTTACAAACAACCCCCATAAGAAAGTTTTGCAAATGCTGTGTTTACTCAGTTCCACCCCATTCTGAATTTTCCTTCCAGCTTTCTGGTACATCATACAGAATATTAAATTAGAAATTACAGTTTGTCCTGTAAAAATTAAGCCCTCGTAAAGCTCTCTGAATGGAAAATTAAGAAATTATGGCTAATAAGAAGGTAGGAGTTAAAAGGGGAAAAAGTGAAAAATGCCTGCAGCGATAAGGAGTTAATTAGAAGCAAAAGACCCTTTGAACGTTCTCGCTGCTGAGGCTTGCCTGATTAAATGGGTATTCCCAACTCGTTTGTTCACCACAATGCAGGCTGTGTGCTCTGTTCACTTCCTGGTTTCCTTGTTAAATTGAGGGGCGGGGAATCACTTGCTATCTCAACGACAAAGCCAGCTCTGCTATCTCTCTTCATGGCAGTACATGTTTACAGTCAGTAATGAGGGATGGTTGTAAATAAATTAGCACAGTATCACTGGAAGATGCACAATATGAAGCTGATGTAGCAGAGTTGGATTTGTTAGGTGATGAGAATCCCAAACTTACATGCTACTGTGGCAGATGTCACAGATGTTGTAAGCTTGGATCTGGTAGAACAGAATGCAAGACTAAGGATAATTGATAATTTTCAGAAAGCTCACTGAGCAAGCAATTTAGTGGGTTAGTTAAGAAGAGTTGGAAAGCTGGAAGAGCAACAGAAAGAGAAGTAGATGAATATGGATAGAAGATGATCCAAGAAAAGAAAGGCCACTCCTGTTTCTGTTCATCTTCACAAAATAACCAAATTTGGTGATGTTAGACATGGCCAACTCCATATTTTGGCAGGCCCTAAGGCCTATGCCTCTAAAGTTCGCAGGGGAGAGTGGGCCTCCTGTCAGTCATGTAAGAGGCCCAATCAGTTAAACCCAGTGAGTGCTGGGATTCATAAAGAACATCATATCTGCTCTTACTGCATGGACTTTATCTGCTGTTTAACCCCTTCCCACCAATGGCACTTTTTGACTTCCTGACCAAGCTCGATTTTTCAAAACTGACCTGTCAGTTTATATGGCAATAACTTTGGAATGCTTTAACTTACCAAAGTGATTTTGAGATTGTTTTCTCATAACACATTATACTTCATACTTTATTTTTTTCCCCGTGCAGCGTAAAGCATAAGTAACATGTTACCTTTATTCTTCAGGTTGTTAAGGTTACAGAGATACCTCATTTATATTATTTTTTAATGCGTTGCTATTTGTGCAGAATAAAATTCAATTCAGGGAAAAAAAATCAATTAATTTTGCATCGCCATCTTCTGAAAGGCATAACATTTTTATTTTTCGTTGGACAGAGCTAGTTGAGGGCTTATTTTTTGCGGGATGACTTGCTTTTTATTGGTGCCATTTTAGTTTTCATCTGACCATTTGATTACTTTTTATGGAACATTTTGTAAGGGAAAGATGGTGAATAATCATTATTTTGTGCGGTTTTCTACGGGGTTTTTTAATGATGTTCGCCGTTCGGGTTAAATAATGTTTTAATTTTATTGTTCAGGTTATTATGGATGCGGTGATACCAAATATGTAATGTTTTTTTCTATTTTTCTTTATTTTACATAATAAAACATTTTATATGGGAAAATGGGATTTTTGGGGATTTATTTAATTTTAATATATTTTAAACTTATTTAAACTTTATTTTTACTCTTTTATATTACTCTTTTTTTTTTTTTTGGTGGATTGATGCAGTGATCTGTTGATCTCTGCTTCACTAGATGTACGCTGCAATACACGTGTGTAGAGGAAGCTGTCAGACTGTGTAGACGGACGGGGCTGACAGCTTCCTTTTTGGCAGTATCAACCAGGTACGTGGAGGAGACGGAATGGGGCAGACCCTGACTGATCAGACCCTGGGCTGCCCATTACCAACACTGGCACCCCCCAAAACCATCACAGGGGGTGCCGATCGACACCATAATATACCGAAACCCCTGAGATGCCGGCAGTCATGTTTGACCACCAACATCTCAGGGGTTAACACCCGCGATCGGATCCGGTTCTGACCGCGGGTGTTACAGGGCATTTTCAGCCGTATGTTACGGCTGACACCCGCAGGGCATGGTGCGCACACAGTTTCTGTGTGCGCACCATGCAGCTGCCGTAGTACTACGGCGGCTTGTGGGAAGTCCTTCCCGGCAGCGTCATACTGTTACGGTGGATGTCGGGAAGGGGTTAAGTAAATAATAAACAAGAATGAGGAAAATGGCTGTCTTTTTTTAACTTTGCGGTAGATGCAAATACAGGTGCTCTATCTGCATGTGTCATTTTTTTAGAACAACAAACTGAAACATTTGAACCTAGTGTCAGGGTCTGGGGTTGCTAGGTGAGGTGGCATAGACACAAAAGTCCAGATTCTTTAGTCCAAAAACAAAGGTAGAGTTTATTTTCACTCAAAAAGGTAGTGCAGCAACAAAAGGAAAACAATACGAAAATAAATTCCTGCCCGGCTAGGCTCTAACTGAACATAAAATCGGTTACCTCACCTAGAGCAACATAAATCCAAAAACCAGTAGAATCATTCACGACACAGCTCCAAAAATATGACCTCTCTGTCAGCTCTCCATTCAAACTCTGCTGGAACATCCTCAAAGTGTGAACTGGAGGGGGGTGGAATGACAGGTCCCACTACCAATCCTGCCTATCATTCCTAAAAATCCAGCCCAGTACTGAGCATTTACCAAAATGCTCAGCAGACCAAAGTTGTCTGCTGAGAAAAAACATTCCTGAAGTTTCCTCATCTCACCCACGTGAGTAGTCTGGCTGAGATGTACACCCCCTCCATTACCTGACCAGCCGTCGACTTACACTAGCCTTAGCCATGCAGTGGGAATGCAGGAACATGTTCAAACACTGAGGTATGGTGGTGATAGAAATAAGTTACTGTTACAGAAAGAGGCCAGGTGGATCCTAAGGACAGATGCCTTGGGACCATTTGGTCTAAATGAAAAAATTATATGAGCATGTTTTTTTTAACGCCTTCCCGCCTCAAGCGTTTTTCAGTTTTTGTTTTTGGCTCCTTGCCTTCAAATCCCTGTAAGGGTGCATTCACACGGAGGAAAATGGTGAGGAATTTGGTGTGGATTTTTCCACTAGTGAAATTTTCCTCTAGTGGAAAAAAAAGCTAGCAGACCCATTGAAATCAATGGGAGGCTTTTTTTACACACCAAATTCCTCACCATTTTCCTCTGTGTGAATGCACCCTAAGAGTAATTTAGATTTTATGTCTCATTTCAGTGTAATATGAGCATGTGAGGTTTGTTGGCCTGATCATAATATTCATGTTTAGTGTATAGTAGGAGCTTGTCCACCTTATGGAGAAGAATATCTTTTATTTGTGCTCGTAAGTCTAGCGAGCCTGAAGCCCAACAAGGCATAACTTAGAGTTACGTTTCAGCTTAGTCTCTATATTAATTTGCCATAAATCGTACGCTTAAAGTGGGAGAAAAGGTGTCCCTGAGGGGAGGAATGTCCAAAAGGTCGGAGAAGGACATATTGAAGTCCAACAATTATGACAGCAGGGGGAAGCTTAGCAACTTTATTTAGAGCTCTAGTGAAGAAATCTGTTTGTGAGGAATTACATAGTAGATGAGGTTGGATGAAGACAGTAGTCCATCAAGTCCAACCTATTCTACAGTATCCTACAGTGTGATCCAGAGGAAGGCAAAAAAAAAAAATGAGGCTTATGCCATTTGCCCCGTTTCATGGGAAAAATTCCTTCCAGACTGCAATCTGGTAACCAGTATAAAACCCTGGATCAACTTGTCCTTAACCAAATCTATAACCAAAAACCATATTTTTCTGTTAAAGAAAGACATCCAAGCCCTTTTTTGAATTTGTTCATTGAATCCACCATCGCCACTTCCTCTCTCCTCCAGACATAGAGGATGTCCCCTTGTTACTTTCACTGGCTTAGGGGTGAAAAGATCACTATAAAGTTCTTTGTGCTGTCCCTTCATAGATTGAAATTAGGTATCCTCTTAGATGTCTTTTTTCTAAACAGAATTCAATCTCCTCATAAAGCGATCCCTGATCACATGGATCGCTTTATGGAGACATTGAATTCCATGAGTGGCTTATTCTGCACTTGAAAAAGGGCCCTCAGGCGGCCCAAAACACGTTATGTATTTTTGTTTTAATACTCACCTCATTAAAATGTCTTTTCTACTTGAAACTTTTGACTCTGTTTTCTTCTGCCTACCAGTGAGCGTGGATCCTCTGTCACTGACTTAGATCCTTGCTGTCGTTGTCTAACCTTAGATGTGGCAGACATGTAAAACAGTAGTAAAATAGTCAGGTTTGTGAGAAAAGCCACTAGTCCACCTTACATTGCCGTTCTATTCTTTGATATACTTACATTCATGGGTATAAATAGATCAATAGGCTGGGCCCGGAGAAGTGAGGGGGCCCGTGGCCAGTTGGAAATGTCCAGGGCCCTGGACCATCATGATAGTAGACAGAGAAAACCTGGTTCCCTGACCGCTATAACTATTGTTAATGGAAAGGGGCCTGGCTGGGCCCCTTTCCAATAAGTGCTAGCCCAGGGGAGGTGACACAAAATAAAAAAAAATACTTATACTCACCAGTCCTGGGCCCAGCATCCTCTCTGGCGCTCTTCTGGCTGGTGACTGAGGTGACCAGGTGAGGTGTGTGAGGGCCACTATGGATCATATAACACTGTATGGGGGCCACTAGGGAGCATCTAATACTATGTGAGGTCCACTGAGGAGCATTTAATACAGTGTGCTGGCCACTGCGGAGCATCTAATACTGTGTGGGGGGTCACTGCGGAGCATCTAATACTGCATAGGGGGCCACTGTGGAGCATATAATACTATGTGGGGCCACTGCGGAGCATATAATAATGTGTGTGGGTCACACTGGAGCATATAATATTATGTGGGGCCACTGCGGAGCATATAATGCTGTGTAGGAGCCACTGCGGAGCATATAATAATATTTGGAGGCCACTGTGAAGCATATAATACTGTGTAGGGGCCACTGCGAAAGCATATAATATTGTGTGAGGGCCACTGTGAAGCATATTATACTGTACCAGTGTTTACATGCCGGGTGCTGCTCACTCACTGTATTTTTCGTAACTGCAGTTTTGGGTACTAAAGCTGTATCTCTTTCAAGTATCTGAGATATCGCTGCAGCCCCCATAACCATCACTATCTAGAATTCGTTCTAGGGAGAGGGTGGGGCCCCAGAAAAAAGTTGGACTGGGTCAAAAAGACCTTAGTTATTTCACAGATTAGACTGATATTTTTAATTATATTTACTGTTAAGGATAAAACTATCTGTCTACTATTTTGTAGTTCACCTTCATGCAACCAAAACAACTATGGCCTGTTAACAAGACCTCTGAAGGTATGCTCTGGTATCTGGCAACAGCAGATTCATTAAGTCTTTTAAGCTGTCAGTTGAAATGTCCATGAATCAGACTTTTCAACTGTGCTCTTCAACTACATCCCATATTTACAGATGCTTAGCTAGGTTATAATTTGTAGAGTTTAGAGGGTAACTAACCGTTGAGCCTATGTGAATTTCATCAAACCATTTCTTACTAATTTTGCAGTGTGGCTGGACATATTACTCTGTTGAAAGAGGTCACTGCAGTTAGTGAATACTGTTGTCATAAAGTGGTATATTTCTTCAATGATGTGTAGTTAGTTGGTAAGTGTAAAAGTAAACCAGAACCAAGGTTTCCCACCAGAACATTTCCGTTATTATCTCTACCTATTTATCTTCTTCCCAAAATGTATCTAGGTGCAATCTTCTTCCACATGTAATATATCCAGCCAATCTCATGATATAAAAGAGATTAATTGATATTTGGTTACATTCTTCTATTGTTCCAGCTCTGATGGGCATGTGGCAATTGTACATCTGCATGGGTACTCTCCCTTTTCTGTAGACTGAAAATTCAAATATTTGAATGTTTTAGACAGAACTTTGTATTTTTTCTAATAGGACACATGGTGGGATCTACTTTCCTTCGGTAATAATAATCACAATGCTTAAATTTACATTCAAGTTTACTGTATCCCATTACCCTGTTTTCCCCGAAAATAAGACACCCCCCCTTCACCTTCTGGATCACATACAACCGGCAGTCATGCTAGCGCTCGCTAAGGAAGCATCAACATGACTGCCGATTGTTCCCCACTGCATAAGACATCCCCCGAAAATAAGAAAGGTCATATATTTCGTTAGATAATTTAATATAAGAAACTGTCTTATTTTCGGGGAAACAGGGTAGTCTGCTTCAAAAGTAGTCTATGGCCCGGTTCACTTCTGCGTTCAGGTTTCTGTTCGGGGAGTCCACTTGGGGATCCCCTGAATGGAAATCTATACTCATAAAAAAGTGGTTACCTGGGAAACTCGCGGACCCCATAATGGGATCCGTGTGATTTCCACTCAGTTTCTGCACAAAACATGTGGAGAAAAAAGTGCTGCTTGCGGAAACAGAATAGTGGTATATTTCATGTAGCAAAGGGACCTTTGGGACCTACAAAAAAATTCCGCTCAAACCAGGGAAAGACGCCCAAGTATATAAAATGTAACTTTTATTAAGCTTCATAAAAAAAGTTACAACATAAACCTGGAGCTTAAAGTCATAATATTGGAATATTATGACTTTAAGCTCCAGGGTTACTTTGTAAACTTTTTAAGAAGATTAATAAAAGTAAAATTTTATATACTTGGACGTCTTTCGGATCTTTCCCTGGTTTGAGCGGAATTTTACTTGAAGATTGTTATCTTAAACTGGCTGGAGTCCGCACAGTGATCCTTGTCTCCCGGGGTGAAGGACGTTATATTATCCATATGGTGAGCTGAAAATAATTTTTCTTTTTTGGTATTGTTGCACCTTTGGGACCTCACAGGGTCTGAAGTCTGGTAGTGTCTCCTACTGCTGCATCCATATAGCCATGTCCTTGCTTGATGCTAATATAGAGATAAGGTATGTCTGTTCTCACAACATGTGAGACAGAATGTGTTTTGAGTTATCGTTCTAATCTGCTCAGATTTTTGTCCTGTGAAAAATTGGCTTTAAATTTCTGCCTTTTGCAACCCTTATACACCTTTTATATTACAAATCAGCACTCCCATGTATATTTAGATCAAATGGAGGATCAGAGGGACTAGATTAGTGTGACTATGATTAGAGAAAGATTCCTTAAAGGGATCCTATCATTCAGAAGGTGTTTTTTCTCCCTAACACGTCGGAATAGCCTAAAGAAAGGCTATTCGTCTCCTAACTTTAGGTGTCTTCTCCGCGTCGCCGTTAGACATAAGACATCTAAAGGTAGGAGAGGAATAGCCTTTCTTAAGGCTATTCTGATGTGTTAGAGAGAAAAAATACCTTCTGAATGATAGAATCCCTTTAATATTATCGTAAGTAATGTTTCTTTCTTGAGCTATGTACCAATCTCTTTTGATTCTGAATTGGTACCTCCACAACACCAAGCAGTTGGACCTTGCAATCTACTGTCAGGACAGTCAGAGGTAAAACATACCGGATACTAAAATATTAAACAATGTTTTTCTTGATTGATTACAAAAACTTCTAGAGGAGAGAACTTGGGATACAGTTACAAAAGAGTAATTCTTTTGCATTCCTTTGTACATTAATATGCACTTTAATTACATGCTTAAAAGGAGATGATGGTGGGAAGAGCCAGTGGCCAAAATTTGTTGCCACTTTGCTGATCACAGCGTAGTATACTATCTTCCAGTTATAGAGATGCATGCTTATGCATATACAGTATAATGCCTTCATGGAGTATTTAAAATAAAGTCCTGAAAATTCAATAGCAGCATAGTATAAAGTATCTGATATAGGGTAGTATGTACTAAAGTTGAGAGTTCCTGATTTGTTTATGTTGTTTTGTTCTTTTGTCTTTTTTTGTTTGACTTATCTAGGTAATGCAATTCCTAAATAAGATGGCTGGTAATGAATATGTTGGATTCAGCAATGCCACGTAAGTATACAGTACATGGTACAAAAACGCATTTTCTGATATAACGAACAGCAGTGATATGGAATTGGGTAACACCAGGGCTCTGGACAAATTTTGGCTCGAGTCATAAAAAAATTCAGACTCTGGCTTCAGAATAATATGTTAAATCAATTTTTATTAAAGGGATCCTGTCTTTCAAACACATTTTTTTTTCTGAGTAAGACTCCTACCTTTTGTTGTCTTCTCCGCGCCGCCGTTCCGTAGGAATCCCGGTTTTTGTCAGTATGCAAATGAGTTCTCTTGCAGCACTGGGGGCGGGACCCAGCGCTCAAACAGCAATGGGGGCATCCCCAATGCTGCGAGAACTCTCCAGCGACGCCTCCATCTTCTTCAGGAACATCCTCTTCCTGTGTCTTCTTCCGGCATAGGCAGTGAAACTTGTAGGCCTCGTGCAGAGCAGACTGCGCATGCCCACAGGCCACAAGAAAATGGCCGATTACAAAGTATTGTAAGCGGTCATTCTCTTGTGGCCTGTAGGCATGCGCAGTCTGCTCTGCCTGAGGCCTAGAAATCTGAAACCTGCATCGGAAGAAGCCGGGTGAAGAGGACGTTGCTGAAGAAGATGGAGGCGGCGCTGGAGAGAGTTCTCTTGCAGCATTGGGGATGCCCCCAGTGCTGTTTGAGCCCTCTGGCTTCCCTCAGTGCTGCGAGAGAACTCATTTGCATACCGACAAAAAATGGGATTTCAAGCGAACGACAGCGCGGAGAAGACAATGAAAGGTAGGAGGAGAATAGCCTTTCTTAAGGCTATTCCAACGTATTATTCATAAAAAAATGTGTTTGAAAGATAGGATCCCTTTAAAGAATTTTGGCATAATAACAGTAAAGTCAAAGTCAATTAATAAAACGAACACTGACGCCTACAGCCCCCCAAACAGGTATAGGGAATACGAAAATGTCCAAAATAAAATGTTTAATTAATTGTTTGATTATATTATACAATTATTAATATTGTATACTTAAATGCATAGTATGTTGCATATTTACTTTCAAAGGAATTCAAACACTGGCTTTTTACCTACAGTTCTGGATGAACCAAGAACACTGTAAGCTATTGTCTTAATTTTAAGCCAGGGATCTAGAGGTATCATTGGTTAAAGCTGAGTAAATAATTTCAAAATCTGCAACAATAAAGTGACAATTATGGAAGGGTTTTCGGAATTTTAATATGACTGTTACGGAGTTAATGAATTGGAGAATCTTTACTGCTTCTGGCTAAACATGGCTGTCAGCCTTTTGTTAAAGGGGCTCTATCACTGGATTTTCGCTATTTTAGATAAACATATGCCTGAATAGCATTTAAAAAGGCTAATCAAGTCCTGTTAATCATTTGTTAAAAGACTCCCCGTTTTAATGAATTACCTTTTTAAACGTATATGTAAATGAGCCATCCGTGCACCGTGGGTATTCCCGTGCACACCTCACGTCATACTCTGTTCACACCCTCCTCTCTTGGTTGTGCTATGTAAGTCCCTCCTCCTGTTTTTGATTCACCAGCTCTCTCTCTTCTCTCTCTCTCTTGATTTACTCTCTCTTCCCTGTTTCTGGAAAAGGACCTGTGATGACATCACTACTGCTCTGTGATTGCCTTGTCCCTGTGATGACGTCAATACAAGGTCCTTCGTCGTCTTCTAAAGTAGTGATCTATGCAGAGCAGGGGCTGCAGCTCCATGTGTCTATCGTAGCTAGATCTACTGTGCACATGGAGATTTATGAAGGCATGAACAGACTATGACATGAGGGGTGCACGGAGGGCTCATTTACATATATGTTTAAAAGGTAATTCATTAAAATGGGGAGGGTGTCTTTTAACAAACAATTAGCAGTACTTGAATAGCCTTTTTACAGGCTATTCAGGCATATGTTTATCTAAAATAGTGAAAATCCAGTAATAGAGTCCCTTTAAGGACTCAGAGTTGGACCAGGAGTGTCAGCCTGTTGGAAAAATGTCAGCTTTGGAGTGGGTGGTTTGGCCTACTGATTCCACAAGCCTGGATAGCACTGATATTTATATCTTATGTCCTGGTTGTCATTATTAGAATTTGTTTTCCATGTAAAATCAATTTCATTAGCATGACTAAGCTGCTCAGCTGTCTTTGTTTCATACAAAATTTATGTAAAGCAGAGTACACAGTCTAGATCAGGGGTGCTCACACTTTTTCAGCGTGTGAGCCACTTTGTTAGCTGACCAAGGCAAAAGATCTACTAGGGCCGGGGCGGGACTGGGGGCAGGCTTATGGGTGGGGCGGGCGTGTCTGTGGGCGGGAATGGGCATGTGGGTGGGGCCGAAAGGATTGTGAGAGCAGGAGACAGCGGCGTTCTGTGGCCGCCCAGGGATCCCCGGTGTCTGTTTATTCACAGCACAGGCTGAGAGTTATCTCTGGACACTGGCAGGCTGGGGCTGCGGCAGCCCCGCCTGCCAGTGTCAGGAGATGACTCTCAGCCTGCACTGTGAACAAGCAGACACCGGGGATCCCTGCATCCCGCAATCGACCCATACGTCCTTTGCGATCTACCAGTAGATCGCGATCGACGTATTGAGCACCCCTGGTCTAGATGCTGCAGGTGTCTAAAACTCTGCATACCCAAGGACTCTAATAGCTACCCAATTTTCTGGGTAAAAATCTTACCTTAAGGATCCATTCACACAGAGTTTTTGGGCACTGATTTTGCTGCTGAATCTGCGTCAGAATCCACGTGGAAAAAAAGCTTCCCATTGACTTTAATGGGTTCCTTTTTCCACTAAAAAGGAACCCATTGAAGTCAATGGGAGGCTTTTTTTTCCACGTGGATTCTGACGTAGATTCAGCAGCAAAATCAGTGCCCAAAAACTCTGTGTGAATGGATCCTTAAGGGGCCATTCACACGATGTAACGCTTGCGATGATTCTTGCACAATAACTCGCGTAATAATCAATGCTGCAAAACAGAATCCCATTGAGTTCAATGGGTTCCGTTTAACGCATGCAACACATTGAAATCAATGGGAGACTTTTTAACCCATTGATTTCAATGTGTTACACTCGTTAAATGGAACCCATTGAACTCAATGGGATTCTGTTTTGTATCGCTGATTCTTACATGAGTTATCATGGAAGAATCAGTGCCAAGTTACATCATGTGAATGCCCCCTAAAGTTGTGAAATTTTTTGAGGGCGTACGTGGTTTTCAAAGTATTGTAAATCTGTTAGTCTGAAGGATTTTCTACATGTTACTGCATCAATTTGAGAAAGCTTTTCTTATGTTTATGTTCATGAATTTATTTTTCATTTGTAGATTTTGGTTACCATTTAACATCTTAAAGAGGACCTTTCACCACCCCAAGCCTGTGCAGTTTTCTACAGCATGGTATAGGCGCTGCTGCACAGACTCTGGGGCACTTTGAATTTTCTCTCTAGCCCCCCTCGTTGTGTAGTTCTGAGCCCCATTATTTCTGGCGCCCTGTATGTTAATGAAGCCCTTCACTGTCAGAAGGGCATTTCTGACAGTGAAGGGAGCAGCGACATCATTCTGACACTGTCCAATTAGCATAGTATAAGAAAAAATATGTCCTTGTACCGTGTTAGCCAGTGGATGTGAAATGAAAGAAATGTTTTGAGAGAAGTCCTCAGTAGTTGATACCTTTTTTAATGGCCATTAAAAAAGGTATCAACTACTGAGGACTTCTCTCAAAAAATTTCTTTCAATTAGCATAGGACAGTGTCAGAGCAGCGTCAGCAACATTCTCGCGAGATCACGCACTCCTCTCTTCACAGGACTGCAAACAAGACCCGGAGGAGCGATCTAGGGAGAGTTCTGAAGCGGGCGAAGGAGAACTTCAGTGACATCGCTACTGGTAATTATAGAAACCCCTAAGCAATGAGCATAACTGCCCAGTAGACCCTGGAAATCCCTATACAACGAGCATTATCCCTAGGAAACTAGCGTTAACCCCTAGGCAACGAGCATTAACCCCTGATAGCCCCTACCAACGAATATTAACCCCTAATAGCCCCAGGCAACAAACAGTAGCCCCTAGCAACGAGCATTAATTCCTGTTAGCCCCTAACAACGAGTGGGTACTGCTCGTTGTTAGGAGCTAACGGGTTAATTTTTGTTGCTAGGGGCTACTGTTTGTTGCCTGGGGCTATTAGGGGTTAATATTCGTTGCTAGGGGCTATCAGGGGTTAATGCTCGTTGCCTAGGGGTTATAAGGGGTTAACGCTAGTTTCCTAGGGATAATGCTCGTTGTATAGGGATTTCCAGGGTCTACTGGGCAGTTATGCTCATTGCTTAGGGGTTTCTATAATTACTAGTAGCGATGTCACTGAAGTTCTCCTTCGTCTGCTTCAGAACTCTCCCTAGATCGCTCCTGAGGGTCTTCTTTGCAGTCCTGTGAAGTGCGTGATCTCGCGAGAACTTTGCTGACGCTGCTCTGACACTGTCCTATGCTAATTGGACAGTGTCAGAATGATGTCGCTGCTCCCTTCACTGTCAGAAACGCCGTTCTGACAGTGAAGGGCTTCATTAACATACAGGGCACCAGAAATAATGGGGCTCAGAACTCCACAACGAGGGGGGCTAGAGAGAAAACACTGTTACTTACCTATCTCCCGCTCCGCTGCAGTCTTCCGTGGTGTCGGCCTTCTTTAATGACGTACTGACACCACATGACCCGGACGCAGGCCCCAGTCATGTGACTTAAGGACGTCACACAACTAGGCCTGAAGCCTGCTAGGAGCATAGAAAGGTAAGTAACACGTTTATTATGTTCCTTTACCTTTCTGGGGCCTCCGATCATTATACTCGGGGTTCTGAAAAGACCCCTGAGTATAATAATAGTGCTTGTGGGGCCCCTGGCGTCACTTACCGATCACGGCATCTGCCAGGATCAGTAAGTAAATAGGGCCGGTAATGGCCTATTAAGGAAAAAAAAATGCAGGGGTAGTGGCTGTCGCTGGGCCCCTAATGTCCCGGGCCCTGTGGCATCCGCTACCCCTGCTATGCCACTGTGCTCATTGCTTAGTGGTTTCTATACTTACCAGTAGCGATGTCACTGACGTTCTTCTTCATCTGCTTCAAAACTCTCCCTGGATCTTTCCTCCGGGTCTTCTTTGCAGTCCTGTGAAGAGAGGAGTGCGTGATCTCGTGAGAACTCGTGAGATCACGCTGCTAAAGCTGCTCTGACACTGTCCTCTGCTAATTGGACAGTCTCAGAATGACATCACTGCTCCCTTCACTGTCAGAAACGCCTTTCTGACAGCGAAGGTCTTCATTACATACTGCATACAGGGCGCCAGAAATAACAGGGCTCAGAACTCCGCAACAAGGGGGGCTAGAGAGAAAATTCAAAGTGCCCCAGAGTCTGTGCAGCACTGCACAGGCTTGATGTGGTGAAATGTCCTCTTTAAGGATGTGGTCTATTTTGTTACTTAGGCTGAGGCCCGACGTTGTGGAAATGCATCCTTTTTTTGTTGAATACTTTGCAGTGTTTTGAGCCAAAGACAGGAGTGGATTGAGCAAAATGTAGAAGTATTAGAACTTTCTATATATTTCCCATTCCTTTTGTAGTCACTTCTAGGTTTGGCTCAAGAAGCTGCATTTCCACAACGTGGGGCCTCAGCCTTAAGGACACTGCTTTTTTATTTTATGGTCATATCTTAAAATACATAACTATGGCTACATTCACTTGACAGGGATTAATGGCCATGTGACATCTGTATTTTTTAACAGACATCACACAGCTGCATTAAATTCAGTGTCATAGAAAGGGGCTATTTACATGACCATTATTTTGACAGTCTGTTGTAACGGGCCGTTAAAATATAGGCAAGTCCTATTTTTGTCCATTTTCATGGATCCCTCCATACACTGCAATGTCTTGCACCTCGATTGTCTGAATGTAGCCTTATTGGGGGTTCTTTGTCACCATAGCCATCTGAAGCTGTATATTTTCAAGACCATAATTATTAGGACAAGTGGCTACAAGACTGTGAAACTGATTATTCTTATTTGAAACAAACCAATATACGACTCATTAAATCAGTAGTAGAGGTAGTCACCTGAAATGGTCTTCCAACAGTGTTGAAGGAGTTCCCAGAGATGCTTAGCACTTGTTGGCCTGTTTGCCTTCACTCCAGCTCACCCCAAACCATCGCAATTGGGTTCAGGTCTGGTGACTGTGGAGGCCAGGTCATCTGGCGTAGCATCCCATCACTCTCCTTCTTGGTCAAATAGCCCTTACACAACTACAGGTGCGTTTGGGGTCATTGTCCTGTTGAAAAATAAATTGTGGTCCAACTAAACGCAAACCAGATGGAATAGCATGCTGCTGTAAGATGCTGTGGTAGCCAGACTGGTTCAGTATGCCTTAAATTTTGAATAAATCCCCAACAGTTTCACTAGCAAAGCACCCTCAGACCATCACACCTCCTCCTCCATGCTTCACGGTGGGAACCAGGCATGTAGAGTCCATCTGCTTACCTTTTCTGCGTCGCACATAGATACGGTGGTTAGAACCAAAGATCTCAAATTTGAACTCATCAGACCAAAGCACAAATTTCCACTTGTTTAATGTCCTTTCCTTGTGTTCTTTAGCCAAAACAAGTCTCTTCTGCTTGTTGCCTGTCCTTAGCAGTGGTTTTCTAGCAGCTATTTTACCATGAAGGCCTGCTGCACAAAGTCTCCTATTAACATTTGTTGTAGAGATGTGTCTGCTGCTAGAACTCTATGTGGCATTGACCTGGTCTCTAATCTGAGCTGCTGTTAACCTGCCATTTCTAAGGCTGGTTACTCAGATTTACTCAGGGGCGGTTTTCATGTGAGCCAGTTTCTTTGTAGCACTTGATGGTTTTTGCAACTGCACTTGGGGACACTTTCAAAGTTTTCCCAATTTTTCGGACTGACTGACCTTCATTTCTTAAAGTAATTATGGCCACTCGTTTTTCTTTACTTAGCTGCTTTTTTCTTGCCATAATACAGATTCTAACAGTGTATTCAGTAGGACTATCAGCTGTGTATCCACCTGACTTCTGCACAACACAACTGATGGTCCCATCCCAATTTATAAAGCAAGAAATCCCACTTATTAAACCTGACAGGGCACACCTTTGAAGTGAAAACCATTTCAGGTGACTACCTTTTTAAGCTCATCAAGAGAATGCCAAGAGTGTGCAAAGCAGTAATCAAAGCAAAAGGTGGCTACTTTGAAAAACCTAGAATATAAGACATATTTTCAGTTGTTTCACACTTTTTTGTTAAGTATATAATTCCACATGTTAATTCATAGTTTTGATGCCTTCAGTGTGAATCTACAATTTTCATAGTCATGAAAATACAGAAAACTCTTTGAAGGAGAAGGAGTGTCCAAACTTTTGGTCTGTACTGTATATACAGATATTACATATAGAAGAACTAAAGTGCCATTTTCGTTGAATTCAGAATACACTGTATTGGTTGTAAATGAGAATTAATGCTACATATTTCTGTCCAAATATGATTTAAAATGGGTTCTCCAAGCCTGGATATTGATGGCTATCAGTATCAAATTGGTCACAAAAGACTGGGTTCATGGTGAAGCACAAGCCACCCTGCTATTTGATTCTGACCTAAGATGTATGGAACAAGGCATTCTCTCAGTCCTCAGTGCAAAATCTTGGCATGTGGACAAGTCACGGCCATGGGCTAGAAGGTTTTGGGTCCCAGTACCTTTTCAAACTCGACCCACTCACTGACTTAGTACCATTCCAAAACTGTAGAAGCTGCTGCTGGCCTGTGTTGCATATAGGCAGATGCATCAGTATTTTTTTGTATTTTTTTTTAATTGCCCCTTTACCAAGACCCTCCCACCCACTGTTTTCCCTTGTCCCAACCCACTCAGGTAGTCCACTCCCCCATTGTTTAACCTTCTTCAGAGCTTACTGTCTCCCTTATTCCCTCTCCCACACAGCGTTTGTTCTGTCACCTCAGACTGGAGAACTGTCCTTAATAGATTTACTTGGCCACCTTTAGCTCCTTAGTTTAAAAATCAAAGAACAAAAAAATCAACAATATTACAAATATAGAACGTTCAGCTACTCATCTAAAGTACCTAATAAATTTGGCTCACATTATATTCTCTTTTTTCTGAATAGAAACAGGGCTACCACCAGATCTCTCCATATGCAGAGATGTACATACAACTGAGTATGCTGCGCATATGCTGCGGTGTAGCAGAGCTGAGACGCAGGAGCAGGCGGATCATCCACAACAGCAATTGGCTAAATATAAGCGGCTCAGCACCAACAAAGTCGCGGGCAGATGCTAGTAATAGTATAAAGTGTACTAATATAGAACATACAGTCATTCAGCCGTAATTATATATAAATAATTAAATGACACTTACCTGAAGCCATGTTTTAAAGGGTTAATGCCCGGGGTAACAGACAAGACATACAGACAGAGGCATCACTACGCATTTCGCCACATAGGGCTTCCTCAGGTATCTTTTTGCTGCATGACTGTATATTCTATATTAGTATACCTTATACCATTATTTGAGTTATCTATTTGATGCATGATAGGCTTTATGGACGAGAATTGTGTATTGGGTCATATTTAGCCGGCTTATCTCTTTCTATCAATTAACCTGGCCTGTTTTTTTGGTTACTATTACCAATTATAACTATTGTGATATAATATTGTATCTTTGCCCGTGAGACTCTGTTTTACCCTTTGCGTCCTATTTGTCTGGGCTTTTTTCCATCTAGCCCTACTGTAATATTACTCTTGATTTTATTTAGGATATTTAATTTAATAAATTTGTATACTTTTATAGAAATTTTTTTGTGTTTTCTCTGACCGGTGTTTTTTCCAGTTTTGACAGTCTAGATATATTCGGGTCAGTTTTGTAGTCTAAGGGTGAGTTCACACGGAGTAAAGTGCCTCAAAATCACGGCTACAAAATAGTGCTGCGTATACGATCCCGGCTCCCATTGATATCAATGGGAGCGTATACGGCCTGCAAAATCTCACGCGGCGTATACGTGGCACTTTACTCTATGTGAACTCACCCTAAGAGGTATTTACTTGTAGTAACTATGAAGGACTATACATATTCTGTGAAGATCAGGGCTAGAGATATTGGCCACAGAGTTCAATTATAATTTGTGTCCTATAATCCCCCAACATCATAGAAGTGCTCAAAAGACAATTATAAACAGAATCTTTTTCTAAATTTTATAGCAGATACAATGTCACACCATAATAGAATTGGCTAGTTTATTTGAATTACAACACTATTACCAAGCAGAGTCACTAAAAGTCACTAGTTCCCTAAATGTTTTTGGGGTCTCTTTCCTGCACTGATCTTCACAGGAACACATGGTTTATTTTTTCAAGCATGGTTCTGGGGGTGGTTTCAAGAGAGTCGTTCGCATGAGATATGAGCGAGTAGTATTCGATCGAATACCTCCCCGCCATAGGTATGCGTGTATGTGGCCAAACACCAAGGGCTTGAACGTATCGAATATTCGATGCGCTTAACCCCTTGGTGTTCGGCCGCTTACATGCATACCTATGGCGGGGAGGTATTCGATCGAATACTACTTGCTCATCTCTAGTTAGCATGTTTTATGCTATTTAAAAAAGTTGTTTCCTATGTGCAATTTAGTTAAATGATGTATTTTATGTAACTTTGTTAATTTCAATTTTATATCAGCTCCTCATCCCATATTTTTTTTGAATGGCTGAGTAAGTGGGATGTCCCTACAGCTAGTGTTGTCTCTGATATCTACAGGATTCTCACAGATCCGAAACCAGATGTTTTTTCTAAACACTCCACGCTGTCTGTTATATAGTGACTAGCGTTGAGCGAATAGTATTTGTCGAATACCTCGCTCCCATAGGAATGCGCTTCCTATAGGAGCGAGGTATTCGACGAATACTATTTACTCAACACTAATGGTGACCATACAATTTAATTACAGCCTTGTCACGAAGCCGTGTATAGGGCAAGGCTGCAGTTACATTGCATGGCCACTATGAAATAAATGGTATAATGTAAACAGAAAAGGGAGTCACAGCGTTTACACAAGTGTCACGGTTTATTCAAACAGCTGATCAGTGGGGGCCCCAGTATTGGAACAACTCTTTTTTTTTTATTCTTGATCTTGAATAACTCTTTAGGTTGAAGCCCCACATTGCAAAAACTCAAGTGTTTTTGTCGCGGTGGAAATGCCACGGCAAAGAAGCTTCATTTTAAAGTACTTGCAAAGTAGATGGGATTCTAGCTAATCTCATCCACATGTTGCAGAAAAAAAATCCGCAATGGAAAAGCTGTGTTTCTATAGAAGCCAGTGTTTTTGAAAATTACAGCATGTCAATTATTCCTGTGTAAACACTATATGTTTTTCATATAGGCAAAATAGGGGCAGAAAGTCTAAAGAGGAAAACTCTGCGAAATTGCAATGAAAAATACTATGGAAAAAATGTGATGCGTTTCTGCCATGTTTTTTCCACAGAGTTTATTTGCTGCGTTTCACTACATGGGTCCTTACCCTCAATTAGTAAACAAAAGGGCATTATTAATACGGGACACTATTTAAGAGGGTACCCAGGGACATTATTTATTTGAAGATGTAGCAGTATTATTTATTCTGGGGTTAGGTTATATTAGTGGGATGGGGACTTTATGAAGGTGAGGACAATATGGGTCAGGTGCCTGGAAAAGTGAGGAGCCAAAGATGTGTATGCTGCAAACTTTATAGAGAGACAAGTCATAGGTGGAAGAAGTGGTTATGTAGGTCAAGATGGAAATTGAACAATTACTGTCAGAGACGACACCTGTAAGTTACAACATTGTTCCATACTGTATTTACTTAAATGGTCTTCATAAACCTGCATATATCCGGTATCTACCACTATACAGACACTATATAGTGTTAGTATTGGGACTGGTTGCCAACTTGGACATGTTTGCCCCTCCTGTGTTGGCAACCAGTCCCAATACTAACACTATATAGTGTCTGTATAGTGGTAGATACCGGATATATGCAGGTTTATGAAGACCATTTAAGTAAATACAGTATGGAACAATGTTGTAACTTACAGGTGTCGTCTCTGACAGTAATTGTTCAATTTCCATCTTGACCTACATAACCACTTCTTCCACCTATGACTTGTCTCTCTATAAAGTTTGCAGCATACACATCTTTGGCTCCTCACTTTTCCAGGCACCTGACCCATATTGTCCTCACCTTCATAAAGTCCCCATCCCACTAATATAACCTAACCCCAGAATAAATAATACTGCTATTGCTACTGCTCTTAAATAGTGTCCCGTATTAATAATGCCCTTTTGTTTACTAATTGAGGGTAAGGACCCATGTAGTGAAACGCAGCAAATAAACTCTGTGGAAAAAACATGGCAGAAACGCATCACATTTTTTCCATAGTATTTTTCATTGCAATTTCGCAGAGTTTTCCTCTTTAGACTTTCTGCCCCTATTTTGCCTATATGAAAAACATATAGTGTTTACACAGGAATAATTGACATGCTGTAATTTTCAAAAACACTGGCTTCTATAGAAACACAGCTTTTCCATTGCGGATTTTTTTTCTGCAACATGTGGATGAGATTAGCTAGAATCCCATCTACTTTGCAAGTACTTTAAAATGAAGCTTCTTTGCCGTGGCATTTCCACCGCGACAAAAACACTTGAGTTTTTGCAATGTGGGGCTTCAACCTAAAGAGTTATTCAAGATCAAGAATAAAAAAAAAAAGAGTTGTTCCAATACTGGGGCCCCCACTGATCAGCTGTTTGAATAAACCGTGACACTTGTGTAAACGCTGTGACTCCCTTTTCTGTTTACATTATACCATTTATTTCATAGTGGCCATGCAATGTAACTGCAGCCTTGCCCTATACACGGCTTCGTGACAAGGCTGTAATTAAATTGTATGGTCACCATTAGTGTTGAGTAAATAGTATTCGTCGAATACCTCGCTCCTATAGGAAGCGCATTCCTATGGGAGCGAGGTATTCGACAAATACTATTCGCTCAACGCTAGTCACTATATAACAGACAGCGTGGAGTGTTTAGAAAAAACATCTGGTTTCGGATCTGTGAGAATCCTGTAGATATCAGAGACAACACTAGCTGTAGGGACATCCCACTTACTCAGCCATTCAAAAAAATATGGGATGAGGAGCTGATATAAAATTGAAATTAACAAAGTTACATAAAATACATCATTTAACTAAATTGCACATAGGAAACAACTTTTTTAAATAGCATAAAACATGCTAACTAGAGATGAGCAAGTAGTATTCGATCGAATACCTCCCCGCCATAGGTATGCATGTAAGCGGCCGAACACCAAGGGGTTAAGCGCATCGAATATTCAATACGTTCAAGCCCTTGGTGTTTGGCCACATACACGCATACCTATGGCGGGGAGGTATTCGATCGAATACTACTCGCTCATATCTCATGCGAACGACTCTCTTGAAACCACCCCCAGAACCATGCTTGAAAAAATAAACCATGTGTTCCTGTGAAGATCAGTGCAGGAAAGAGACCCCAAAAACATTTAGGGAACTAGTGACTTTTATGTCATACTAGCATCTACCCGCAACTTCGTGTGCGGGTTCGTGTTGGCACTGAGCCGCTTATATTTAGCCAATTGCTGTTGTGGATGATCTGCCTGCTCCCACGTCTCGGCTCTGCTACACCGCAGCATATGCGCAGCATACTCAGTTGTATGTACATCTCTGCATATGGAGAGCGTACTCAGCTGTGCTACAGCGCTGCTTAAGCTCTGCTACATCTGGCCATTTGGATTATAGGGGTGTTGTTATGTCAGTGTCTGAGCAGCTTCTGTGTTGGAAACAGCTGAATGGATGTTATAGAAATTTGCCAGAGTTCGATCAGCCTGCTCCTGCGTCTCGGCTCTGCTACATCGCTGCATATGCATAGGATACCCAGCTGTATGTACATGTTTGCATATGGAGAGCCTATAGAGGTATGCTACGGCGCTGCCTAAACTCTGGTACATCAGGCAATTGTGATTACAGTGATTATGTGACTGTCTGAGCAGCTTCAGTGTTACAAAGGGCTGAATGGATGTCGCTGAAATGTGCCAGAGTTCGATCAGCCTGCTCCCGCGTCTCGGCTCTGCTGCATATGCGTAGGATACCCAGCTGTATGTACATGTTTGCATATGGAGAGGGCTGAACGGATGATGCTGAAATGTGCCAAAGTTCTCCCCCCTCCCCATCAGAAGCAGAACAACACATTCCCTGTCGTACTCACTGAAACTCTACACCCGATATACTCCTCTTGCCCACACACAGCCTGCCTGTTGTGTAGTCTCCTGATCTTCCATGAGACTCCATTTTCTTCAGCCTTCACACTGTGCAGCTTCATCCTATATAGCTCCACCCACAAAATAGTGTATAGCTCCGCCCACTGCCTAGCATGATCCTATCTGAGAATGGCTCAAGGCCGCTGTTAGTACATGAATAGGAGTAGCTGCGCTCCCTGTCCACTACTGTAATTTCCAGGCCACAGAGGCTGCCATAACTGCGGTGCGTGGGGTCCAAGTTCATACACTGATGAACAGGATAGGTCATATGGGGCTGGTTACGAATAACCCCTCTAAGGCTAGATTCACACCATCGCTTGTACTCCGTTCAGAAATTCCATCCCCAAAACCGTTTTAAAAAAAAATGCATAGAGCAGCACTTTTCTCTCCGCATTTTTCGCCATTTTCAGGCAGAAACCGGGAGGAAACCTAGCGGACCCCATTATAGTCTACGGGGACCATGGGTTTCTATGGGTAACTACTTTTTAAAGCGGATTAGGTTTCTGTTTGTGGTAAGTACCCAGGACAAGACTCTGGGGGAGCAGGGAGGGGTAGGGGCAAGTGGTCACTAATATCAGGACTCTGAGGTGATGGGGGACACTTACATGGGGAGCTGAAAAGGGGTTGGAGGTGCACCACCAGAGGTCTCTGAGGACAGTGATGGGGGGAATAACATGGGGAACTTAGAGGTGGAAGGGGTACACCAGTGAGGGGGGACCTACCTGGGGCGTTAAGAAAGGGGTGAGTTGCAGGGGAAGGGAGCAAGGCAGCTCTGAAAAATCAGTGTGATCATCTCTCCCCCACACTCCTGACCCTTGGGCTGGGGGCTATAGTCACTTAATGAGATCTCAATGCCACCATATACCATTTTACAGCCTGTAGCACAGGGGTAGGGAACCTTTGGCTCTCCAGCTGCTGTGAAACTACAACTCCCAGCATGCTCCATTCACTTCCATGGGAGTTCCCAGAACAGCAGAGCCAGTATGCATGCTGGGAGTTGTAGTTTTGCAACAGCTGGAGAGCCGTACGTTCCCTACCCCTGCTGTAGCAGGTTCTCACTGTCACATGACACAGGCTTCTCCTCTCTTCATGATGTTTTCTTCTCACAGGTTCTTCTTAGGGGGTGGGTCCAGATGCCCAGAAGGGTGGGCCCCAATACCAAGGGGAAGAGGAGATGCTATGGAAGAGCAGCAGCATATGCGACCACCCCGGGAGAACCGTGCAGGAAGGTGGACTGTCACAGTGACAGACAGAATTAGCTGAAGTACTCACTTCTTTATTGTAGCAGGCATCTGGTGGTTCACTCGTCCTGTAGCAGTGAGCTGCGGCACAGTGGCTTGTAGCTGGCTGAAACCTCCCATGCATTAGTAGAGAGTCTAAGATACCTGCAGGTCCAGTATCTGGTCCTCTGCAGGAGCTCAGTTAACTTGTAGAGGTAGGTGCAGGCTGCCAGGGTTGTAGCTTTGCTTAACCTGATGTATTCCTGTCCTCTTACTGATAATAATGCAGGGCGCTGTCATACAGCTTCTCTCCCCTGCTACTGCTGTGGCACTTCCTCACAGCACACAGTGTCTGAAACAAAAAATGGATACTGCCACACAGCTACAGTCCTATGAAAAAGTTTGGGCACCCCTATTAATCTTAATCATTTTTAGTTCTGAATATTTTGCTGTTTGCAACAGCCATTTCAGTTTGATATATTTAATAACTGATGGACACAGTAATATTTCTGGATTGAAATGAGGTTTATTGTACTAACAGAAAATGTGCAATATGCATTAAACCAAAATTTGACATTAATATTTAGTAGATCCTCGTTTTGCAAAGATAACAGCCTCTAGTCGCTTCCTGTAGCTTTTAATCAGTTCCTGGATGAAGGTATTTTGGACCATTCCTCTTTACAAAACAATTCAAGTTCAGTTAAGTTTGATGGTCGCCGAGCATGGACAGCCCGCTTCAAATCATCCCACAGATGTTCAATGATATTCAGGTCTGGGGACTGGGATGGCCATTCCAGAACATTGTAATTGTTCCTCTGCATGAATGCCTGAGTCGATTTGGAGCGGTGTTTTGGATCATTGTCTTGCTGAAATATCCATCCCTGGCATAACTTCAACTTCGTCACTGATTCTTGAACATTATTCTCAAGAATCTGCTGATACTGAGTGGAATCCATGCGACCCTCAACTTTATCAAGATTTCTGGTGCCGGCATTGGCCACACAGCCCCAAAGCATGATGGAACCTCCACCAAATTTTACAGTGGGTAGCAAGTGTTTTTCTTGGAATGCTGGTTTTTTTGGACGCCATGCATAACGCCTTTTTGTATGACCAAACAACTCAATCTTTGTTTCATCAGTCCACAGGACCTTGTTCCAAAATGAAGCTGGCTTGTCCAAATGTGCTTTTGCATACCTCAGGCGACTCTGTTTGTGGTGTGCTTGCAGAAACGGCTTCTTTCTCATCACTCTCCCATACAGCTTCTCCTTGTGCAAAGTGCGCTGTATTTTTGACCAATGCACAGTGACACCATCTGCAGCAAGATGATGCTGCAGCTCTTTGGAGGTGGTCTGTGGATTGTCCTTGACTGTTATCACCATTCTTCTTCTCTGCCTTTCTGATATTTTTCTTGGCCTGCCACTTCTGGGCTTAACAAGACCTGTCCCTGTGGTCTTCCATTTCCTTACTATGTTCCTCACAGTGGAAATTGACAGGTTAAATCTCTGAGACAACTTTTTGTATCCTTCCCCTGAACAACTATGTTGAACAATCTTTGTTTTCAGATCATTTGAGAGTTGTTTTGAGTAGCCCATGATGCCACTCTTCAGGGGAAATTCAAATAGGAGAACAACTTGCAATTGGCCACCTTAAATACCTTTTCTCATGATTGGATACACCTGGCTATGACGTTCAAAGCTCACTGAGGATATAAAAACAATTTTGTGCTTCAGTAAGTCAGTAAAAAGTAGTTAGGAGTATTCAAATCAATAAACTGATAAGGCTACCAAAATTTTTGCATCGGTCAAATTTTGGTTTAATGCATATTGCACATTTTCTGTTAGTACAAGAAACCTCATTTCAATCCAGAAATATTACTGTGTCCATCAATTAATAGATATATCAAATTGAAATGGCTGTTGCAAACACCAAAATATTTAGAACTAAAAATGTTCAAGATTAGTAGGGGTGCCTAAACTTTTTCATAGGACTGTACGTGCTTCTTCTTCCCTAGCTGCATACAGAATACTACTTCCTCCCTTTTCTGTGACTATTTCTAATTTTAGCTAGAGATCCACCCACTATACTTTGTGGTGCTATGATTAAAGGGGTATTCCCACCTCACATACTCATCAGTCTTTACTGCTGTAAAATCTCCTTTCTTCCTGGTTTCTTGCATCATTTGGTGGGCGGGGTTTCACATGCAACCTGCCATTTAGCTCCGCCCCCAAATTCACATGTAGCTCCGCCCACCCATATTGGACTATGAAGTACAGGTAGCAGCAACTCCATTCTGTGTTACATACAGAGACTGCCTGTCTCTGCCATAATGAACACAATTGTATTAGCTAGCCTGATAACTGGGAGAACAGAAGAAATGAAAGCAGCTCCTTTCCTCTATCTGCTAACAGGAAGCTAGGTCAGATGGTATAGACACAGGCTCGCTCCCTGCACTTAGCCCCTCCTTCCTCCCCCCTGAGAGCAGGCAGATACATCACTTGACTCATGAGCAGCTAAGTCAAGGCTGTGGCCACAAAGAATTGAATAAAGTAAGATAGTGGACAAACAAAGCAGTTTTGCTGAAGCAATGTATTTAGGAAAAGTCTTACATCCACATTAACCCCTTCCCGCCGATGGCATTTTTTGATTTTCGTTTTTCGTTTTTGACTCCCCTCCTTCTAAACCCCATAACTTTTTTATTTCTCCGCTCCCATAGCCATATGAGGTCTTAATTTTTGCGGGACAAATTTTTCTTGATGATGCTACCATCAATTATTCTATATAATGTACTGGGAAGCAGGAAAAACTTCAGAATGGGGTGGATTTGAAGAAAAAATGCATTTCTGCGACTTTCTTACAGGCTTTGGTTTATGGCGTTCACTGTGCAGCCAAAATGACATGTCCCCTATATTCTGTGTTTCGGTACGGTTCCAGGGATACCAAATTTATATGGTTTTATTTACATTTTGACCCCTAAAAAAAATTCCAAAACGGTGTTAAAATTTTTTTTTTCTAAAAGTCACCATATTCCGACGGCCGTAACTTTTTTATACATAGGTGTATGGGGATGCATAGGGCATCTTTTTTTGCGGGGCCGGGTGTACTTTCTAGTTCTACCATTTTCGGGAAATGTTATTGCTTTGATCACTTTTTATTCAAATTTTTATCAGAATCAAAACAGTGAAAAAACGGCGGTTTGGCACTTTTGACTATTTTTCCTGCTACGGCGTTTACCGAACAGGAAAAATATTTTTATAGATTTGTAGAGCGGGCGATTTCGGACGCGGGGATACCTAACATGTATATGTTTCACAGTTTTTAACTACTTTTATATTTGTTCTAGGGAAAGGGGGGTGATTTGAACTTTTAATACTTTTTTATATTTTTTTATATTTTTTTTTACTTTTTTTTTTATTTTTTTTTTGCATTTATTAGACCCCCTAGGGGTGTTGAACCCCAGGGGGTCTGATCACTAATGCAATGCATTACAATGCTAATGCATTGCAATGCATTGCAAAAAATCATCATCTCTTTTGCAGGCTGCATACACCAGCCTGCAAAAGAGAGAATTTGCAGACCAGCTGGGAGCCTTTAACAAGGCTCCAGGCTGTCATGGCAACATGACGTCGGCCCTGGAGCATGCTCCAGGAGCCGGCGATCCCTGCCAAAATGGCGGCGCCCATGCGCCGCCGGGAAAATGGCGCCTCCGGCGCCTTTGACCGCAGCACCGGAGGGGTTAATGCCTCCGATCGGTCCGGGGACCGATCGGAGGCATTAGAGCCGGTTGTCTACTGCTTAAAGCAGTAGACACCCGGCGGCTATGACGGCCGCTTGGCTCCCGGGCGGTCGCCATAGTTACAGACCCGACACGCGCCGTACTATTACGGCGCATGTCGGGAAGGGGTTAATAAGCAGCATAGATAGGATCCTTGTGATGGGACAACCCCTTTAAATCTTGAGTGTACTACAGACTTTCTAATGCTAGGTTCACACTAGCGTTCGGGTTTCCGTCCTTTGGGTTCGCATGAGAACCTGAAAGACAAAGACCCTGTCCACTTAAAAAGCTGGTATACGCAGAAACATGGATCCCATAGATAATAATGGGTCTGCTAGGTTTCCACCCGATTTCATTATAAAACCAACAGGACTCCATCACTAGTGTGAAACCAGCCTAAGTCAGTATGAGATAAATAGAACAATATTGACCCAAAGGTCTGAGATTATATACAAGGATTTAGAGGTTATATAAGGATGTAGTAGAAAAATTTATTTCATTTATTCCCAGTCAGGGATAAGTAGACAACATTTGAATTATAAATATAAAAATATAGATATTTTAGATATAAAACTCATTGAATAGTATCCTCTTTTACTCCTTCCATGATCCTATACAGTATGTGTGGCCACTCTATAGGACTAATATTGATGGTTCTTGCTGATACTTTTAAACAACCTCACGGTGTTTTATTTAAATTGGAATGAAATACAGTTTTGCTTTATATATTTAGTCATCATGAATGGGAAATCAAAGGTTGCTTGTTGACAATAGGCAAAGTGGATATTGCATTAAAATTGACCTACCATTCATGACAGGTTACAAAACCCTACATGTCGGGTTTTTCTGTCCGCTTGAAAAGTCGGACATCTTTACAAGCGGACAGTGAAGGAAGGGCACGGAGTGCAAAAGAACACACCTGATCGCCATTTAAATGAATGACAAGTGTCACGGACACAGCTAGTGTCCGCTCCTAATGTCTGTGCAGACACTAGCAGCGGACACTACCTGTTGGACACAGATGGTAGTGTGAACGCCCCCTTATAGTTTGGCTGGCAACTCCTGCAGCATTTTTGTTTTCACCTGAGTTGTAAATAGTTTACTATTTAACAGTGGCACCCTCTGTTATATACTGTTTAGAGGCTGTCTGTTCTGCTCGTTTGTATTTAACACTTTGAGCTACTATATTAATTATACCTCATAGGTGACACTGACTATTTTGGCTTTACACAATACACTCTTTAGTAGAGGGTTATTGTCCCCTTTATATCTAAAAGACTTGAGTAATAGAGTTCCTTGGTGGTCATATTTATTCCCATGGACATATATTTTTAATACATATTAATAAAGAATTGTTTTTATCGCCATTTTTTGTTTTTGGAATTATTTGTATATATATATATATATAATATTGTTTTTGGAATTGTATGTATGTATGTATGTATGTATGTATAGATAGATAGATAGATAGATAGATAGATAGATAGATAGATAGATAGATAGATAAATACTATCTATCTATTATTGTCAATAATACAAATTATTATTTATTATTCAAAATCCAATTATTCAAATTTTGTGTTTTACTGCATTGGAAATATGTATTTGTTGTGGTTTTTGTTAGAATTATTATTATTAATAGACAATTGTATATTTATTTTTAGGTTCCAATCTGAGAGAGAAAGTGGAGACCGGAATTTTGCCATTGGATATTACTTAAAAGAAAAAAAGGTTTGTTTTCTTTTATACTTTGCAATGCAATTAAAGGGGTTAACCAATCCTTTGATATTTATGACTTTTTCATAGGTCATAAGTATTAGATTAAAATAATACAAAGACAAAAAAGGTTCTAAACAGCTCACCCATATGTCCATTGTTTCAGATCCATATTATAAAAAGACAAAGGTGCACAAAGAAAGAACCTTGGACTTGGGTCTCGAAAAGATTCACAAATGAAATAAAAAAAATCAGCACTCAATACAAAAAAAATATATTAAAAATAAAACAACTATTTATGAGAAGTTAAAAAAAAAAAATCTATGATTCCATAAGTGTGGTGAACAAAACCTACGCGTTTCAGAAGCAAAGTTTTTTTACTCATGGTATACAAACATAGATTAAACCAAACACATTTAGAACAAAAACCTCACCCACAGAATCGTATGATTGAACAAAAAATTAACCCATTGTATAGCCAACAAACATAATATAATCACTGCAACGCAATCGATAATAAATAGTCAAGCCAAATCAGAATGAAAATTAAACACAAAACAGCAACAAACCCAAACAACAAAAGAATAAAGTATAAAAATAGAAAATACATCTAACATAATTTGTCATAATCACAAAATAAACTTTTGAATCCAATATGAAGTAACAAGCACAAAAATAATATCGAAACAAACAGAAAAAAGAAGAAAAAACTAAATATAAAAATAAATAAATAAATAAAAACAAATGAGCAATAAACACCACAGGGTGTCCACAGGTAAACAGCACCATCAGAGTGTATTTTTTTTTATTTTCAAGTCCCAATGTTATCAAAAGCTATGACATTCTATAAATTCCTTGACGGGTGTAGTTTTGAAAATGTAGTAATTTGGGGGGCTTCCACTAGCACTAGCACTGGCATGTCGGGTCTGTAACTATGGCGACCGTCCGGGAGCCGGGCGGCCGCCATAGCCGCCGGGTGTCTACTGCTTTAAGCAGTAGACAACCGGCTCTAATGCCTCCGATCGGTCCCCGGGCCAATCGGAGGCATTAACCTCTCCGGCTCCACGGTCAAAGGCGCCGGAGGCGCCATTTTCCCGGCGGCGCATGGGCGCTGCCATTTTGCCGGTGATCGCCGGCTCCTGGAGCATGCTCCAGGGCCGACGTCACGTTGCCATGACAGCCGGGAGCCTTTACAAGGCTCCCAGGGTTGTCTGCAAATTCTCTCTTTTGCAGGCTGGTCTATGCAGCCTGCAAAAGAGAGGATGATTTTTTGCAATGCATTAGCATTGTAATGCATTGCATTAGTGATCAGACGCCCTGGGGTTCAACACCCCTAGGGGGTCTAATAAATGCAAAAAAAAATTTAAAAATAGTAAAAAAAAAAAAGTATAAAAAAATATAAAAAGTATTAAAAGTTCAAATCACCCCCCTTTCCCTAGAACACATATAAAAGTAGTTAAAAACTGTGAAACATATACATGTTAGGTATTCCCGCCGTTTTTTCACTGTTTTGATTCTGATAAAAATTTGAATAAAAAGTGATCAAAGCAATAACATTTCCCGAACTATGGTAGAACTAAAAAGTACACCCGGCCCCGCAAAAACAGACGCCCTATGCATCCCCGTACACTTACGTCTAAAAAAGTTACGGCTGTCGGAATATGGCGACTTTTAGAAAAAAAATTTTTAACACAGTTTTGGATTTTTTTTAAGGGGTCAAAATGTAAATAAAACCATATATATTTGGTATCCCTGGAACCGTACCAAAACACAGAATACAGGGGGCATGTCATTTTGGCTGCACAGTGAACGCCGTAAAACCAAAGCCCGTAAGAAAGTCGCAGAAATGCATTTTTTCTTCAAATCCACCCCATTCTGAATTTTTTTCCTGCTTCCCAGTACATTATATAGAATAATTAATGGTGGCATCATGAAGAAAAATTTGTCCCGCAAAAATTAAGACCTCATATGGCTCTGGGAGCGGAGAAATAAAAAAGTTATGGGGTTTAGAAGGAGGGGAGTCAAAAACGAAAATCAAAAAATGCCATCGGCGGGAAGGGGTTAAAGGGGTATTCCCATGTACATAATCATATCTACATTTGAAGATACTTAAAAGTTAAACATTTTTGCAAATATAAGTATTAAAAATTCTGCAAAGTTTTAAAGATTTTCTCTAACTTTCTTACGCTGGGTTCACACCTGCGTTCAATGTGTCCGTACTATGGTTTCCGTCTTCTGCATGGCAGAAGACGGAAACCATAGATCGGGTCCGGCCGTGCGCGGCGGTGAGCGTTTTATGCTCTCCGCCGCGAAACCGGATTTTTTTATCCGGACACAGAGTACTGCATGTCCGACTCTGTGTCCGGATTATAAAACCCGGTTTCGCGGCGGAGAGCGCAAAACGCTCACTGCCGCGCACGGCCGGACAGCTTTCTCACCCATTCAAATGAATGGGTGAGAAAGTCTCCTGCAGGCTTCCGTCTCCTGCATCTGTTTTATGCAGGAAACGGAAACCTGCAATAAGGAAAGAAGAACGCAGATGTGAACGAGCCCTTAGCGGTGACAGTCTGTTATCTTGATCGGTTGCCAATGGATACAACCAGAAACTTGCAGAAACTTTCTGTGGTCTGGGACTTGTTAAGAACCCAGCTATGACTTTCTTATTGTAGCTGGGTTATCATGCAGGGACACTACATGTGTAGTGAAGATATCCCGACTACAATAAGGACATCATGGCTGTTTTTCTGACCTTAGAAAGTTCCTCCATTCATGGTCGTATCCACAAGACAACAGACTGTGACCACAAGATATTTAGAGAAAATCTTTAAAACTTTGCAAAATGTTTAATTACTTATAATTGCAAAAATGTTTAACTTTTAATTATCAACAAATTTTTAAAAAAACTATATACATGGGAATACCCCTTTAACTTCACTGCTGGGCTACACCACAAACTAGGTGCTTCTCTGATCACTTCTCAGAGAAGCTGCCACTGCAGAACAAAGCAGCCGCTTAAATGAATTATAAAAGTCTTGCACTTACCAAACTGTACGACTAACTCAACTTAACCGGTTAAGGACCGCCGTACGTAAATTTACGGCCTGCGGTCCAGGTACCTAAAGACCGGACTATTGTAAAAATACGTCCTGTCTTTAGGTACCTATTTCGCGGGGGGAGGGGTGCGGGGAGGACGGGGGTTAGGTGTTACTAACACCTAACCCCTTCCTCAATAACGTCCAGTCGGAACTGAGTCCGACTGGACGTTTTAACCCTTTCGATCGCGCCGTGAAACATCACGGCGCGATCGAAAGGCATCCGCCGACAATTGAAGCTGATCGGCACCCCCCGCGGCGAGATCGGAGGGTGCCGATAGCAGTAAAAGGTAGTCTGGGGTCTGGCCAGTGACCCCAGACTGCCCGGAGCCCCCACATACCTGGTGATCCTGCCAGGACCTTCTGATGTCAGGCTGTGCGTCTACACAGCCTGACATCCTGCTACGGAATGCCATGTGGGACACCTGCAGGCTGTGTCTCACATGGCATTCTATATCAGCAAAGTATTGCTGATTGAAGTGTCCTAAATGGACACATGAAAAAGTAAAAAAAAATGTAAAAAAAATAAAATGAAGTGTATGAAAAAAATTAATATTTATAAAGCCCAAAAATCCCTTTTTCTCAATAGAAAATGAATTATATAAAAAAAGAACTAAAAAGTAATAAAAACAATGCATATTTGGTATTGTCGCGTCCGTAACAATCTGTACAATAAAACTGAAATAATATTTAATGTACACGGCGAACGCCGGAAAAAAAAAACGGAAAAAACTCGCCGGAAGTAATGATTTTTCGCCATCTCACCATACAAAATATGCTATAAAAAGTGATCAAAAAGTCATATGCATCCGACAACAGTACCAATAAAAAGCGCAGGTTGTCCCGCAAAAAATAAGCCCTCAACCAACTCTGTCAACCGAAAAATAAAAATGTTACGCCTCTTAGAAGATGCGATGCAAAAAACATTGATTTATGTCCCCAAATGTGTTTTTCCTCTGCAGAACTAGTAACACATAAAAAAATACTATAAATGAGGTATCGCCGTAACCGTACCGACCCGCAGAATAAAGGGAACATGTTACTTATACTGTACGCTGCATGGCGAAAAATTAAAAAAGTAAAACTCAATGCCAGGATTGATTTTTTTTTTTTTAAATCCAGCAAAAAAGGGTTAATAAAATGTATTCAATAAGATGTAGACACCCAAAAATGGTGTCATTACGAAATGCATCTCATCCCGCAAAGAATAAGCCCTTATATGGCCGCGTCACCAGAAACATAAAGAAAATATAGCATCTCACAATGTGAAGACAAAAACCCTCAAAAATCGCCAAATTATTAGAACACAACTGGGTGCGTCATGTAGGGAATATATAAGCTGTGTGAGCGGATATCAGGGGACACCCCAGATTTACAGCTTATGAGGGAACAGACACCAGAAGTGACCCCTAAAGTGACCCCCAGAGTGACTCCCCCAATCATAGGAGCTACGGGGACATAGTAGGGAATTTGGTGTTTGCAATGTCCTCCGCACAGCTTATACATTCCCTCTTCGCCATCCGCTGTGCAGTCACGTCCGGGATACTAATACTCACTACACCCCCTGATAAATTCTATGAGGGGTGCAGTTTTCAAAATGGGGTCACTCCTGGTACCCCATGGAATCCACTTTTCTGGTACCTTACAGGCTCTACAAACATGACATGGCGTCCAGATACCAAACATCTGAATCTGTACTCCAAAAGCCGCATAGCGCTCCTTCCCTTCTGCACCCTGCTGTACGTCCAAACTGCAGTTTATGACACATGTATGACACATGTATGACACTGGTGTACCCCCGGATAACGGACATAATGTCATATGTGGGTATAAACTGATACTAGGACACAGCCGGACACAGAAGGGAAGAAGGGTCATTTGGTTTTTGGAGCACAGACGGTTTGGCTTTTGGATGCCATGACACTTTTGTAGAGCTGAAACGCCAGTAATTTGGAATCCCCTGATAAATTACCTTATTTTGGAAACTACACCCCTGAAGGATTTATCCAGGGGTACAGACAGCATTTTTAACCCCCAAGTGTTGCTATAACTTTATATATATAACTATAACTGTAGTGGATTGTGAGAGGTGAAAATGACCATTTTTCCAGGAATACGTCCTTTCAGTGCGTAATATGTTGTGCCCACCTTGTATCAGAGATGAACGCTCTAAAAGCTGTTGTGCCTGGGATACCCGTTTAACAGTTTTTGGAGTGCCTCTGCTGACATAAGTCGGGCACAACATGTTGCACACTGAAATGGCAAATCTGTAAAATTCATTTTTAACTTCTCTATCAGTTGCGATTTCATTTCTGGAAACTAAATAAATGCAACACTCAAGGGTTAAAAATTCTCGCTACACCACTTGATAAATCCCATCAGTGGGGTAGTGTCCAAAATAGGGTGACATGTCTGCGGATTCCACTTTATTGGCAATTCAGGGGCTTTGCAAAAGTGGCAAAAAAAAACCAAACTGCTCCAAAAAACCAAAATAGCACTCCTTCCCTTCTGTCCCCGGTTGTGCCCAAACAGCCGATTCTACCCACATATGGCATTAAGTACGTTATCCGGGGTACACCAGTGTCATACATGTGGGCATACACTGCTATTTGGGTACCCAGCAGGGTGCAGATGTGAAGGAGCAATATGTGCTTTTGGAGCGCAGATTTAGATTCTTCGTTTTTGGACACCACGTCACATTTGCAGAGACCCTAAAATTGCCCCTACAAAATGGGGTCACTTCTTGGTGAATTCCAGTTTACTGGAACCTCCAGGGCTCTGCAAAAACATCATGGCGCCCAGAGGGTCCCTCTAAATCTGTATCCCAAAAGCTAAAACGCACAGTGGTCCTTCCCTTCTGAGCCCTGCTGTGTGCCCAAGCAGCAGTTTACACCCACATATATAATTTTTTGACCCCCGGGATGGCCCACTTAATAGTTTTAGGAGTGCAGGTCTCTGACAACACAAAGTGGGTGCAACGTATTGGGCACCGAAATGGCATATTTTTAAAAATTTCAATTTTCATTTTGTACATTAATTTTTGGGAAGCATTTTAGGCTCAAAATGATAATACCCCTTGATACATTCCTTGACAGGTGTAGTTTCTAAAATGGGGTCACTTTTGAGGGGTTTCCATTGTATTGATACTTTAGGGGCTCTGCAAATGCGACATGGCACCTGAAAACTATTCCAGCAACATCTGCCCTCCAAAATCCAAATAGCGCTCTTTCCATTCTGAGCCCCAGCATGTACCCATACAGCAGATTTTGGCCACATATGGGGTATTGCCGTGTTCAGAAGAAATTGTGTAACAAACTGTGGGGGGCTTTTAATTCTTAAACTATTTGCAAAATTAAAACTATGGCGCTAAATGGACGATTTATTGGGAAAAAAAGTAATTTTTCATTTTCACGTCCCAATGTTAATAAAATCTGTGAAACACCTGTGAGGCCAAAATACTCACTCTACCCCTAGACAAATTCTATGAGGGGTGTAGTTTCCAAAATGGGGTCACTTATAGGGGGTTTCCACTGTATTGGTACTTTAGGGGCTCTGCAAATGCGACATGGGACCTGAAAAATATTCCAGCAAAATCTGCCCTCCAAAAGCCAAATAGCCCTCTTTCCATTCTGAGCCCCGCCATGTTCCCATACAGCAGATTATGACCACATATGGGGCATTTCTGTGTTCAGCAGAATTTGTGTAACGAACTTTATGGAGCTTTTTCTCCTTTATCCTCTTGTGAAAATTAAAAATTTGGGGCTAAATTGACAGTTTGTTGGAAAAAAAGTAATTTTTCATTTTCATGGCCCAATGTTAATAAAATCTGTGAAACAGCTGTAGGGTCAAAATGCTCACTCTACCCTTTAATATGTTCTGTGGGGGGTATAGTTTCCCAAATGGGGTCACTTTTAGGGGGTTTCCACTGTATTGGTACTCTAGGGGCTCTGCTAATGCGACATGGCACCTAAAATTATTCCAGCAAAATCTGCCATCCAAAAGCCAAATAGCGCTCCTTCCATTCTGAGCCCCGCCATGTTCCCATACAGCAGATTATAGCCACATATGGGGTATTGCCGTGTTCAGGAGAAATTGTTTAACAAACTGTGGGGGGCTTTTACTCCTTTAACCCCTTGTGAAAATGAAAACTTTGGAGATAAAGTGACATTTTAGTAATTTTTCATTTACACATCCCAATGTTAGTAAAATCTGTGAAACAACTGTAGGGTCTAAATGCTGACTATACCCCTTGATGAATTCTGTGAGGGGTGTGGATTCTAAAATGGGGTCACTTTTGGGGGGTTTCCATTGTTTTGGTACTCTAGGGTCTCTGCAAATAAGGCATGGCGCTGAAAATTATTCCAGCAAAATCTGCTGTTCAAACACCCAGTGTCGCTCCTTCCCTTCCATGCATTGCCGTGTGCCCAAAAATCAGTTTACACCCACATGTGGGGTATTTCTGTGCACGGGAGAAATTGCACAATAAACTGTCAGATGCATTTTCTCCTTCAACCCTTTGTGAATGTGTTAATTTTGGGTCTAAATGAATGTATTAGTGAAAAAAAATGAAATGTCTAAATTTCACTGCCATATTATTTTTATTCTTATGAAATGCTTAAAGGGTTAACAAACATCCCAAATGCTGTTTTGAATAATTTGAGGGGTGCAGTTTTGAAAATGGGGTAATTTATGGGGGTTTCTATTATACAGGTATTAACTCTATAGGATCAGAGGTGACTAAAGTAAATATCCAACCAAATAGTGTCCCTCCCAAAACGAGAAAATATTAAAATATAACTTTTATTGATATATTAAAATTGTCTTAAAATATTGTGTGATTCCCTATAAAAGAGAGCACCAATCCAAGAAGAACTCCACACTAGTGCTAACTGGTCAAGTAGATCAGTATTCATTTACACACTAAACCATATAAGGCACTAGAGGGGTTAATACTGCTGCTATCATTACCTAGCAGCTTCTGAACACTTAAAGACAGCACACCTTAGTTCTGAAGAGATTGTTTCCTATTGTCATCTAGAAACACCTATCCCTGTCAGTAATAGCGCTGTCCCTAGGTTCAAAGGGCACCTGACCAATACACTAAATTACTGCCTAGATGATTAGCAGCAATTCACTCCTATTAAAGCAAGAAGTCTAGTCTCTACGCGTTTCGTTTACTTATAAAACTCATCAGGAGACTTCACTATCCCTGTCTATTAAGTTCAGGTTCAAATTTTACCACCCAGATATTGGTGTGCGGTCATAACCGCAGTTCACGGGACCCTTGTGGTGGGTGCCGCTACTTTCATAAGGTCTGACACTTCGTTACTAATACCCCGCTCATATATAGTCCCTGAGCGGAGTAAATGCCCGCCCCCTCACTGGAGCATCCAATCGCATGTTGCGAGGTGGCCCCTAACTGTCACATGACTAGAGGGGAGTGTCCATGGGCGTACTCTCAGCACGGCTCAAAGGAGATCGCGTTCGTTCATCAGAGAGAGGCATCTAAATAGGTAAGTATAGTATACCTGTCCAGGCTCACGGAATCATCAATATGCACCGAACCCCTCATCTACATAATGATACAAAAAGTATCGTTAATGTCCATCATCCATATGACATCATCTTCTCTATGTTAAAGCCAAAATATGGGATCTTTGTAGGAAACTGTCAGCTCTACCAGCAGATGTATATGAACGCATGACGTAAATAGCCCACTATCCAGGCAATAACTACTAATGGGTATAGATAACGCAGGGTGTGAATTGATCTCCATGATACAAAGTAACACCCCCCCTATTTCCATACATCATAAATACACTCAGGTAAGACATAAATCTAGATGTTCACAAAGATGTAATTCCATGTTTACAGTTACCCTACGATCCCAAGCCAAACCTTATCCTAATTAACGTGGATGCTGATCAATGTCTCAATGATACCCGGTTATAATTCACATGAATGATGATCAATGTCTAAACAATCATGACTTCTGTTGCTAATAGGTATACATAATAATGTGTTTTAAACACTAATTGAACCCTTTAAGATTCACTCTGTGTCTATACCCCCCCCACAAGATAGCGTACACCACCGTAAACAAAAATGCATGTACCCAAGTGTGGAGGACCTGCATAATAGACACAGAGAAACTACACGAACGGCAAAAAGGAAATGTTGTCGTTTAAACCACGAGGCTTGACTGATGCAAACTGGAATATCCAAAAGGCTTCACGGCGCAAAATGTGATTATCCCAATCACCCCCCCTATGATGTCTAGGAATGCGTTCGATAACCTGAAACTTTAGGGCAAATGGGTCTCCTCCATGATGTTCCCAGATGTGTTTTGAGACTGGGGTGTCTGTTCTCCTCACTACATCCCCCACGTGATCCAAAACTCTCCTACGCAGCTGCCTGCGGGTCTTACCCACATAGTTAAGTGGGCACGGACACGTCATGACATAAACTACCCCCTCAGTCTTGCAATTACAGAAGTCTTTGATTTTATAAATTCTCCCTGTGGCACAGGCCCTAATATCCGTGCCTCGTTGTATATAGGCACAGGCCCTACACGAACCACATCTATAAGTGCCAGTCGTATTTGTTCTATCCAGCCAGGTGTTATCCCTTCTAAGTGGGGAAAGGTGGCTGTGTGTTATCATGTCGGCCAAGTTTCTACCTCTACGAAAGGTAACTGAGGGCCGTTCAGGGATAACTTCCCGTATATCTGGATCCTGTTTGAGGATTCCCCAATAATCTTTTATGATATTAACCATTTCCCGAGAAGAGTTATCAAACGGACCAATCAAACGGATCAACTGTTTTTCTTCGTTCCTGCATCTGGGGGTCAATAATGACTCTCTCGGAGTATGTCTCGCCGAGGCCCTTGCCGAGTTAAATAGTGCTCGTGGATATCCCCTATTCACAAATCTTTCCAGTAATCGTTCACTTTCAAGGTCATAGTCATTCAGGTCAGAGCAGTTCCTCCGTAACCGAAGGAACTGCCCCTTCGGAATGCCTCGCTTGAGTGGGGCTGGATGGTGACTACCCCACTCAAGGAGAGCATTCGTAGCAGTTGGTTTGCGAAATAGGGTCGACCTGAATGTTCCATCAGGATTTAGACTAATCCGAATGTCCAAGAAATCAACTGTGTCCCGATGGACATAAGATGTAAAATGTAGATTGTATTCATTGTCATTTAGTTGATTCACAAATTCACCAAACTCAGTCGGTGTACCTCGCCAAACTATCAGGATGTCATCTATAAATCTGAGCCACAGCATAATATGCTGGGCCCAGGTCTCTGCATACTGGCCAAATACAACCCGATGCTCCCAATGCCCAAGGTACAAATTGGCAAAGGTAGGTGCGGCGGGGCACCCCATCGCGGTGCCCCGCCGCTGATGGTAAATCCTGCCATTGAACATAAAGGCATTGTGTGTTAGCACAAATTGAAGAAGCTGGACCACCAACTGGTTGTGAGCACCGAACTGTTCCCCCCGGGTCCCCAAATAATGCTCCACAGCTCCACACCCCAAGTCATGGGGTATGGAGCCGTAGAGCGCCTCTACATCCAAGGTCGCAAGGGCCGCCCCAGATGGAACTTGGATGCCCTCAAGTTGTCTGAGTACATCCATTGTGTCTCTGACATACGAGGGGAGAGCCAGCACGAAGGGTCGCAGTACCAAGTCTAAATACTGACTGACCCCCTCGGTGACTCCCCCCATGCCAGAGACTATAGGGCGGCCCTTGAGGGGATGGTAGCCCTTATGGACCTTGGGTAGGGCATAGAAGGTGGGGACCCGGGGGAACTCCGGTCGCATATACAAAAATTCCTGATTGGAAATGAGGCCCTGAGACTTGCCCTGGTCAAGTATCAAAGTGAGAGCTTCAGCATATTCAACTGTGGGGTCACAAGATAAAATCTCATAGTTAGAACAATCTTCAAGAATCCGGTTACACATATTGACATAGTCGTCTCGATTCATAACGACTATGTTACCGCCCTGGTACTGCGACCCTTCGTGCTGGCTCTCCCCTCGTATGTCAGAGACACAATGGATGTACTCAGACAACTTGAGGGCATCCAAGTTCCATCTGGGGCGGCCCTTGCGACCTTGGATGTAGAGGCGCTCTACGGCTCCATACCCCATGACTTGGGGTGTGGAGCTGTGGAGCATTATTTGGGGACCCGGGGGGAACAGTTCGGTGCTCACAACCAGTTGGTGGTCCAGCTTCTTCAATTTGTGCTAACACACAATGCCTTTATGTTCAATGGCAGGATTTACCATCAGCGGCGGGGCACCGCGATGGGGTGCCCCGCCGCACCTACCTTTGCCAATTTGTACCTTGGGCATTGGGAGCATCGGGTTGTATTTGGCCAGTATGCAGAGACCTGGGCCCAGCATATTATGCTGTGGCTCAGATTTATAGATGACATCCTGATAGTTTGGCGAGGTACACCGACTGAGTTTGGTGAATTTGTGAATCAACTAAATGACAATGAATACAATCTACATTTTACATCTTATGTCCATCGGGACACAGTTGATTTCTTGGACATTCGGATTAGTCTAAATCCTGATGGAACATTCAGGTCGACCCTATTTCGCAAACCAACTGCTACGAATGCTCTCCTTGAGTGGGGTAGTCACCATCCAGCCCCACTCAAGCGAGGCATTCCGAAGGGGCAGTTCCTTCGGTTACGGAGGAACTGCTCTGACCTGAATGACTATGACCTTGAAAGTGAACGATTACTGGAAAGATTTGTGAATAGGGGATATCCACGAGCACTATTTAACTCGGCAAGGGCCTCGGCGAGACATACTCCGAGAGAGTCATTATTGACCCCCAGATGCAGGAACGAAGAAAAACAGTTGATCCGTTTGATTGGTCCGTTTGATAACTCTTCTCGGGAAATGGTTAATATCATAAAAGATTATTGGGGAATCCTCAAACAGGATCCAGATATACGGGAAGTTATCCCTGAACGGCCCTCAGTTACCTTTCGTAGAGGTAGAAACTTGGCCGACATGATAACACACAGCCACCTTTCCCCACTTAGAAGGGATAACACCTGGCTGGATAGAACAAATACGACTGGCACTTATAGATGTGGTTCGTGTAGGGCCTGTGCCTATATACAACGAGGCACGGATATTAGGGCCTGTGCCACAGGGAGAATTTATAAAATCAAAGACTTCTGTAATTGCAAGACTGAGGGGGTAGTTTATGTCATGACGTGTCCGTGCCCACTTAACTATGTGGGTAAGACCCGCAGGCAGCTGCGTAGGAGAGTTTTGGATCACGTGGGGGATGTAGTGAGGAGAACAGACACCCCAGTCTCAAAACACATCTGGGAACATCATGGAGGAGACCCATTTGCCCTAAAGTTTCAGGTTATCGAACGCATTCCTAGACATCATAGGGGGGGTGATTGGGATAATCACATTTTGCGCCGTGAAGCCTTTTGGATATTCCAGTTTGCATCAGTCAAGCCTCGTGGTTTAAACGACAACATTTCCTTTTTGCCGTTCGTGTAGTTTCTCTGTGTCTATTATGCAGGTCCTCCACACTTGGGTACATGCATTTTTGTTTACGGTGGTGTACGCTATCTTGTGGGGGGGGTATAGACACAGAGTGAATCTTAAAGGGTTCAATTAGTGTTTAAAACACATTATTATGTATACCTATTAGCAACAGAAGTCATGATTGTTTAGACATTGATCATCATTCATGTGAATTATAACCGGGTATCATTGAGACATTGATCAGCATCCACGTTAATTAGGATAAGGTTTGGCTTGGGATCGTAGGGTAACTGTAAACATGGAATTACATCTTTGTGAACATCTAGATTTATGTCTTACCTGAGTGTATTTATGATGTATGGAAATAGGGGGGGTGTTACTTTGTATCATGGAGATCAATTCACACCCTGCGTTATCTATACCCATTAGTAGTTATTGCCTGGATAGTGGGCTATTTACGTCATGCGTTCATATACATCTGCTGGTAGAGCTGACAGTTTCCTACAAAGATCCCATATTTTGGCTTTAACATAGAGAAGATGATGTCATATGGATGATGGACATTAACGATACTTTTTGTATCATTATGTAGATGAGGGGTTCGGTGCATATTGATGATTCCGTGAGCCTGGACAGGTATACTATACTTACCTATTTAGATGCCTTTCTCTGATGAACGAACGCGATCTCCTTTGAGCCGTGCTGAGAGTACGCCCATGGACACTCCCCTCTAGTCATGTGACAGTTAGGGGCCACCTCGCAACATGCGATTGGATGCTCCAGTGAGGGGGCGGGCATTTACTCCGCTCAGGGACTATATATGAGCGGGGTATTAGTAACGAAGTGTCAGACCTTATGAAAGTAGCGGCACCCACCACAAGGGTCCCGTGAACTGCGGTTATGACCGCACACCAATATCTGGGTGGTAAAATTTGAACCTGAACTTAATAGACAGGGATAGTGAAGTCTCCTGATGAGTTTTATAAGTAAACGAAACGCGTAGAGACTAGACTTCTTGCTTTAATAGGAGTGAATTGCTGCTAATCATCTAGGCAGTAATTTAGTGTATTGGTCAGGTGCCCTTTGAACCTAGGGACAGCGCTATTACTGACAGGGATAGGTGTTTCTAGATGACAATAGGAAACAATCTCTTCAGAACTAAGGTGTGCTGTCTTTAAGTGTTCAGAAGCTGCTAGGTAATGATAGCAGCAGTATTAACCCCTCTAGTGCCTTATATGGTTTAGTGTGTAAATGAATACTGATCTACTTGACCAGTTAGCACTAGTGTGGAGTTCTTCTTGGATTGGTGCTCTCTTTTATAGGGAATCACACAATATTTTAAGACAATTTTAATATATCAATAAAAGTTATATTTTAATATTTTCTCGTTTTGGGAGGGACACTATTTGGTTGGAGATTTCTATTATACAGGCCTTTATAATTACTTTCAGAACTGAAGTGGTCCCTAAAAAATTGGTTTGGAGAATTTTCTTGTAAATCTGGAAAATTGCTGTTACACTTGTAAGCCTTGTGACGTCCAAAATAAATTAAAAGACAATCAAAAGATGATGCCAATATAAAGCAGAGATATGGGAGATAATATTTATTCATGTATTTGGATGGTATGACTATCCGCCTGAAAAGCAGAGAATTTCACATTTTGAAAATTGCAATTTTTTTCAAATTTCCATCAAATTTCCTAGTTTTTTTATAAATAAATGCAAAAATATTGATTAGTGTTTACCACTAACATGAAGTATAATGTGTTACGAGAAAACCATCTCAAATTCATTTGTGTAAGTTAAAGCGTCTCAAAGTTATTGCCATTTAAAGTGACACATGTCAGTTTTGAAAAAAGAGGCCTGGTCTTTAACATACTTTTGGGCCTGGTCCTTAACCGGTTAATCATGTGCTCCCAGTGCTTTACTGGACCGCACCCACTTCAGCCAGCTGCTGCTGCAGCACAACCAGAAAGCTGACAGTGTGAATTAGGTACTAATCAAAAAGTATAACAGTGCTGGGCCACACACACAGAGCCGCAGCACATCTGACCTTTGAGATTTGCCACAGCCACCTGCTGTGGAAGCACTACAGGGTGCAGAGTAACTAGGTAGGAGTTCCCTGAGTAATTACTAAGGACAAATTCTAACTAGGGAACAATTCTATCTGGGGAGCAATTCTATCTAAAGCCCTACCTAGCTAAGGCAGTACTCTGCCAAACTAAAGTTTTGCACTGACGTGCACCATGAGCAATTGAGGTTAAAGTTTTGAGGCTAGAACACCCAGCGTCCAAACCAGCGTCCTTAAATGGAGGGAAGGCGGGACCAATCAGCCAGCCCAGGTGCTTCAAGCCAGATGCAAAATAAAATTTATTATTATTTATTATTATTATTAGATGCCGATAGGCTGACACCAGTGTCAGTCAGCAGACCGACCATGCCTATCGGCTGCAAGGGGATTAATCCCATGCATGCTGGACTGAACAGAACCAGCGGAACAGGCTGCGACCCTAATACCATGGCTGTTGCACAGTCCTAACAGCCACAATCAGAAGGAAACCTAAAAGCCTACGGGTGTGGCGCTGAAACCTACGAGCATAAAACAAAATGAGTAAAAGAGCAGGGTCATCTTCCAAGTTGATACCAGTAACCCTCTGAATGACACAACGGACACTTGACCAAAAGGAGTGTGTATCCCCTCCAGACCATCATGCCCCGGCTAGCGTTATATTTCCAGCACCAATCTGTGGTGGAGGGATAGATCTCGTGAAGGACAGAGGAGACTCTGTACCACCTAGAGAGAATCTTGTAATTGGTCTCCTGGGCCTTACACGATATGGAAAATCTCTGGCACGCCTGGAAGGCCGAAGAGCACACGTCTGGTGAAAACAAAACCCCCAGCTCCTTCTCCTAACTGCTCATGAATGCTGGTAGACTATTGGCGGAATCCTTCATGAGCATGCCATAAACAAGGGAAACACTATGAGCAGGGGCACTAGTTGAAAGACACAAATGCTCAAAGGGCAATAACAGTCTATGGAGAGTGTGAGGCATTTTGAGCGTAGTATAACAATGAACAAGTTGAACATACAGCGGTGTCAGAAAGTGAGAGCAGGGCGAGTAGCGCAAGATGCAGAAGGAGAGAAGAGGGCGACAGGACTTTATGAAATCTGAGAATGGGTTGGCCCACAGAATGAGAGAGGAAAGAATGCTGGAGAACGGCTGGGAACTCTGGGTTTCCCGAGATTGGAGTCATGGGACCATCATTACAAAAGAGTCTCCGCAAGATGCCAAAATGCCGACAGGACCCGAGCGTCTGTCCCGCGATGTCGGGGAGCATATGAGATGAACTATCCGACCATAGACGAATATGTAGCCATGGAAGAGCAGTGAGCGGAAATGACTCAGTGACTCCTCTAGGGCAACCCAGAGCTTAGAGCGCGCAGGGTCGCAACCGCAGCCTTATAATATCGATAGCAGTCTGGGACTTCCTGACAGGATTTAAATCGGCGTCTTGTGGCTTTCCTGGTTGGTTCTCCACCTCGTGGCTATTTGTCTCGTTGTGTTTAGTCTCTGTCTCTCTGTTGTATGTGCTTCTTTATTGTCTGCTGGAGTTTGTAAGCCTCAGGTGTGTTCATTTGTATCATCCTATCAGGTGTTGCCAGGCTCTATTTTAGGCTGGCTGTCTTTTCATTCCTTGCTGATTTTTGTTGTAGTTGCAGCTAATTCTTGCCCCATATTCTAGAGGATTATCTAGAGTTTTGCAGTTTTTAGTCTGGGGGTAGTGGTTAAAGACTTCTTATGTGAAGTTTGTCTTGGTTGTTACCTGTAATACCTTTCCTCACTATTTTCCTTCCTGCGTTCAGTCTCTGTTGTGTGTTTGTGGGCATTCTGGGCTTGCTAGTTCGCCAAGTTCACCTATTCCTACCACTTTGTCTTGCAGTAATTTTTTCGCTAGGAGTGCCCAAATTTAGAACACCAGACCCTAGTATCTTGTAGCCTTTTTCCCTATCTATCTGAATAGGTCTTCATGTTCAGAGAGAGTAGCTGTCGGGGCCGGGGACTATCCCGGGTAAGCTGACCAACACCTGCAGGCAGGGACTAGCAAGCCGCCTTAGCGTAAGGACAGTTTTCCCTATGCTGTTTCTTTTGATTCTTGCTACATTCCTGTACACGATTACCTGCTTCCCTGTAAACCATGACACTGCCAAGCCACCATCACGCCTGCGCCTCACCAGGGTACTCTTAGCTATCTGTGGGGGGCTTCAGCGCCCAAATGAAGTTGGTTATGGCTTTCTGGCCCTCAGCAAAGAACTGCTTGGGGAAAATAATGGGGATGGTTTAGAAAAGGTAGAGGAGGCGGGGGGAGTACATTTATCTTCAGTAGGTTAATCCGACCTAGTCAAGAGAAATCTTTGGTATCCCAATGAGTGAGATCGGACCGAAGAGTGGAGGAAGTTCAACGAGTATGTTTCCGATAGAGTACTGGGGAGCTGCACACCCAGATATTTTATTGCTTTCAGGGACCATGTAAAGGAGAATGTAGACCAGAGTGTATGAAGCAGAGACTCGGGTAAAGATATATTGAGTGCCATGCTTTTCAACAAGTTAATTTTATAATTACTAAAATAGCCATAGGTACTAATTTCACCGAGTAGGGAGGGAATGGATGTTATTGGCTGGGTAATGAAAATAAGAATGTCATCTGCAAAAGCCTAGATTTTCAGGTGCAAGTCACGGACATATAGGCCTCGAATATCCGGGTTATTCCTAATGGCCACCAACAAATGTTCCATTACCAAGACGTATAACAACAGAGATAACAGGCAGCCTTACTTGGTGCCATTATGAATGGTCAGAAGGGGAGAAAGCATATCGTTCCCTCGTATTTGGGGGAGTTATAGAGTGAGCGGATATGGGTGAGCATGGTGAGACCAAGAGTTATCTGCATCAGGGTTTCCTCCAGAAACCTCCAATCCACTCTATCAAAGGCCTTCTCCGCAGGGGCCACATGGTGGCTCAGTGGGTAAGCACTGCAGCCTTGCAGCGCTGGTGCCCTGGGTTTGAATCCTGCCAAGGGCAAAAAATCTGCATGGAGTTTGTATATTCTCCCCATGTTTGCGTGGATTTCCATCCCATACTCCAAAGACATACTGATATGGAAAAAAAATGTGTAGGGCTATGTAAGGCTCACAATTAGAGATGAGCGAACACTGTTCGGATCAGCTGTTCTGAACAGCACGCTCCCATAGAAATGAATGGAAGCACCTGGCACGGCGACCGGCCGCCGGCAAAGTGTACGTGCCAGATGCCTCCATTCATTTCTATGGGAGTGTGCTGATCCAAACAGTGTTCGCTCATCTCTACTCACAATCTACATTAAAAAAAAAAAAAAAAAAAAAAAAAAAAAAAAGCCTTCTCCATATCCAACGAGAGAAGCATTATTATAGGAACCCGAGAGTGCTGGGCATAGTGGATAGTGGAGAAAGGCCTTCAGTGGGTTGTCCCGGACCTTGCTGCGAGGTATAAACCCCACCTGATCCAGAAGCACAAACTCCTCCATATGTGGGCTCAGTCGATTAGCTATCAGTTTGGCATAGAGCTTCACATCAGTGTTGATCAGGGAGATTGGCCTATAGTTCAGACAGAGCAAATGGTCCTTACCCTCCTTAGGAATAACCGTGATATGCGCACGTAGGAAGGATGGAGGGAAAGGGATATTAGGAGAAATAGAATTAAACTATTTCAACAAGAGGGGTGCCAGCTCAGGTTGGAGGACCATGTAGAACCAGGCTGTAAAGCCGTCCGGTCCAGGGCTCTTACCTCCCGGCACAGAGGAAATACCCGATTCTAACTCTTGGATCGAGAACGACAACTCAAGCAAGGCGATATCTTTGGATACAACAGAGGGAAGGGCGATACTGTCTATATACTGCGAGAGGGAAAGCAGAGGATCAGGTGTCGCGTTAACAGTATGTGGGGGAGGAAGATTATAAAGAGCACCATAATAATAATGGAAAGCAGAAGTGATATCCACAATGAAGTGAAAGCCCCTTAATGGCCGTAACATGAACTGTCGCCTGTTGTTTCTTCACCACACAGGCCAGAAGTCAGCCTGCCTTGTTACCCCACTCATAAAAAGCAACACTGTGGCTCAGTGGTTAGCACTGCAGCCTTGCAGCACTGAAGTCCTGAGTTCAAATCCCGCCAGGAACAACATCTGCAAGGAGTTTGTATGTTCTCCCTGTTTGTGTGGATTTCCTTCCATACTACAAAGACATACTGATAGGAAAAAATGTACAAAATATGGGGCTCACAATCTACATAAAAAAATGCTTACCCAACTGGCGCAGTCGCTGCTGCTTGTACTCAAGTAGGGATTTCAGTTCCTGACGCGTCACCGTCAGAGAAGTTAAAGTGGACTGTTGAAGGGTCTGCTTCTGTTGAGCTTCTAAAGCAGCTAGATCATGGAGGAGCCAGCCTCACTCTTAAGACGTGCCCCATGTTTCACCAGCACCTCCCGAAAGCACACATTTCAGGCCTTCCAACTGTATCGGCAGATGGTGTCACAGGAGTGATCCTGTACAAAGTTAGAGATAGAAAATTTGAGATCAGCCAAACATTGAGCATAAAGCAAGAGCAACTCGTTTAATCTCCAGGTATTTGAGCGCGGACCAGGAGGCAAAAGGCGACTGGCACAGGAAACGGGAATGATCAGAGAGGAAGGCTGCGTCAATTCTAGCCATAGTCACCTGGGGAGGAGGGCATGACAGAAGAATATATAATCTATCCTGCTGAATTATGAGCATGAGAGAAAAAAGAAAAATCTTTGTCAGTTGGATGGAGTATCCGCCAGGCGTCACACATGAGCATAGAGACTTGCAGCTTGCAGAGCTTGCAGACTTTATTCAGAGCATCGTAGAGAATCTGAGACCGTCCCGCCGAAGTGTCAGTGAGGGAGTTCATAGGGAGATTAAAGTCGCCTCATAAGACGAGATAAGCCCTATCATAAGACTGCTCTGTCTGCCCTACAGGGCAGGCAGGGCAGTTACAAAGAACGGAACCTAGTTGCAGTTGGGCACATACAGATTTGCTATGGTATACACTGCTCCGTGAATTTCACAGATAAGAAAGAGGTAACGAGCCTCCTGATTTGCTAGGGTGTCCACTATCTTAACTGGGAGATTTTTATGAAAGAAGGTGGCTACCCTCTAGTCTTACTCTGTGCACTATTGCTATGTGACCACAAAGGGAAGTAGCAGTTTTTGATTATTGGCATGTGCGCCGCTGAGTAATGTGTCACTTGTAGGTAGAGAATCTGCACTTTGCGTTTATGTGCATCATATAATACCTGGGCTTGTTTCTCTGGGACGTTCAGTCCCTTAACATTAAAGGACGATATGGACAGGTCCGTCATCGGAAAAAAAGAAAAAAAGTGGGTGGGGGAGAAAGCAGAGGGGGGAGAGGAACAGGAGAAGAAAGTGAAAGAGACTAAAGTAGAAAAGAGAAAGGGAAGGGTCAAGAAGAGGAAGACCAGGAACAGAAGAGGAGAAGAGAACTAATTAGCCAGACAAATAGTAGCAAAAGTCTCTAATCTGGCCCGCATAGTGGGACCCAAGCTATGTGGGCAGGTAGAGGGCAGACCACGAGTTAGAAAAACAGACAAGCTGAACAAAAGAAAGTATAGAAGTACAGAGTCCGTCCAACCCTATGAAGAGAAGGATGGAAGAATCAAGAATATGGTAGCACGTCAAACAATCAATGAAAACAAGCAATAACGAGCAATAATAAACCAGGCATACAAAAGTATGACCGAATGAAACTTGAGAGGCCAACAGGAACAGGTCCTGGAAGAGGACAGTTCATGCAGGATGATCTTAGTCAGAAGCCAGTCTCCGTCTGCGATTGGGTCTTTGCAAACATGGGGACTCGCGTCATAACGTCCCTTGTTGTCCAGTGGGACCAGGACAGTCAGGGTCACATTGGAGCAGGTCCCAATCAGGAAGGTGGAGAAAGCCTGGTAGCTCCTCTGGGAGGGTTAGGGAGAGCAGATGGTCCTTCATACACACCTGAAGTGTTAAAGGGAAACCCCAGTTATAGGGAATTCCGTGCCCCCGGAGAAGAGTAAGGGTTTGAGGGCTGCTCTCTGGTGCAGGGTGTGTCTAGAGAGGTCCGGGAAAATGGAGAGAGAGGCACCGTCAAAGTCAGTGGTGTTGTGGTTTCTAGCTTTGAGTATGATTTCCTCCTTGACTGCATAGAAGTGAATTCTGCATATGATGTCTCGGGATCTGGCTGGGTCAGCACTGTGCAGGCAGAGGACGCGGTGTGCTCGATTCATCTCTATGCGAGTCTCAGGAGGACAACCAAGGAGAAGTTGAAAATGCCGGTCAGAGTAGGTATCAGGTCAGCCATCTGCGTGGCTTCTGGGAGGCCACAGACCCAGATATTATTGCTGCAGCTACGGTTCTCCAAGTCACCATATGCGAGATGAGTTTATAGTAGTGAGAAGTATGGGCTGCAGACGTCTAATCTAGGGTATGGAGTGAGTGAGGTTGTTGCCGAAGTCTGAAACTGTTCCAGAGAGACAACCCTGTGTTGTAAATCAGAGATGTCAGATTTCACCGCTTGTAAGTCCTGGCACCATGCATGCTTTAGATCGGTAGCTACGTTGTCCATATCTCTATTACTGAAGGCGAGTAGGGCCTGTAGTCCTGGATGCTTCTGAAGCGTTAATGCCGCCTCCTCCGGTGGGGGCAAATGAGATACAAAAGAAGGGGCCTCAGCTTGAAAAGTGGTGGTTCTAGCAGTGTTATTGATAGCTTTTCTACAGGTGGTTGGAATGTTTGCTACATCATCAGAGGAGAGATAGGAGCCAGAGAGGGAAAGAGGAGTGACAGGGAGCTGAGAATTAAAGCAAAAGAGGAGGAGGAGCAAAAGAGAGACTTTTTGGAAGGGGGACTAACACCCCACTCACCACCTCCACTGTCGGCATATGTCCTGCTTTGAGCAGCGGGGGGGGGGGGGGGTCATGCTGTAGTCCTGAGACAAGCCCCCATCTTCTCTAGAGGGTCCTGAAGAGTTCAGTGGACCCGAGAACAGCCCTTGGCGCCGCTGATCCCAACAGCGATGTAGCCTGTGGCCAAGCGGAGGTAGCAGACTGTCCTGGTGTGAGCATTGGAGGCAAAGGCAGACGAGTAGCTGCCTGGGGTTATGCAGAGGAGCCTGAGGCCAACGTTGCAGAGGGAAGAGTAGAGTGTCTCCGGGTAGGCTGTTGAGCGGAGGCATCGATCAGCACACTGTCAGTGCGCACATGGGGAGTCTCCTTGCCACTCTCACCATCAGAGGATCTGCACTGCTCTCCCAACGGGTGGAAGATATTGGAGATCAGCACCTCTGATGGCAGGGAGGAAAAGGGATCCCGTACCTGCCTTCTGACCCTGGTTTTTACCCATGGAACCAGCTGAAGACACCCAAAACACATGGGCATGGAGTGGAGCTCTTAAGGTGAGCGACCGCTCACCTCCATTACAAGCCAGGCCCCCTCCTGAATATATACATTTTAAAGCTCAATGAACATATTATTGGAAAAAAAAAATGTTAATGTCTACATTTCATGTCAAATGTTTTATTTCATAAAGCAGAGAGATGGTAAAAAAATATTTAGTAATGAATTTGGGTGGTTTGATTACACAGTTTTGCAACTAAAAAGTTATTTGATTATTTTTATCTAATTTCCATGTATTTTGGTGTGCTAAAATATATATATATATATATATATATATATATATATATATATATATATATATATATATTGAAAGAACTAGATGCCAGGATTTTCCACAAAATGGAAAACTGTCTTCAACTTGATCAAATTACACAGGCCTGCAGAAAAAAATAAAAACATTCAAGAGCTTTGTGGTTATTATACATAATCTTTAAGTTTTTTGGTGCACTGAATCTGAAAATTACCTCCATTTTGTCATAGGAAATCACATTTCCTGACAATTTAGGTAACTGTGTTTCCTCAAAGTAAGAGGAAATAGACTTATAAAATTAATGTTTTATTACAGTTTTTTTTTTTTTTTAATGTAAATCCTTTTTTGAACAGAAATGAGCTATCAAGGGGTTGTGCAATAATAGTGACCCTGCTAGTACCCCCCACGGCAAGATCGGGTGGTGCCCTGGTGCAATTTCTGCAGCCCGGGTTCTGGCCAGTGAGCCTGGGCTACTAGATGTCCACAATACCTGGTTGATCCTGCCTATGCATCTGTAGGTTGACTTCCTCTATAATCTGCAATACATCTGTATTGCAGTCTATAGTACTGAACCAGCATTGCTGTGATCAGTGGTCCAGTGGTTCTTATGGGACAAATAAAAAATGTAAAAAAAAAAAAAAAGTGCAAAAAAAAATTAGTACAGTGTATGGAATAAATAAATGAATGAATAAAGACCCCAAATTCCCTTTTCCTATATAAAATGAGTTCTATAAAGAAAAAAAAACTAGCAAATATGATGGGGTATTTTTAATCCACCAAGAAAGAATTAATAAAACAAATAGTCAATAAGTTGCAGGCGCCCAAAAATTACAAAATACATCTCATCCCGCAAACATACAAGCCCTCATTTAACTACATCACGAGAAAAATAAAAATATTAAAATATAGCGCAATGTGAAGGCAAAAAAACCCCAAAAATCGCCAAATCATTAGAACAAATCTGGATGCGGCAAGAAGGGAATGTATAAACTGTGTGAGCATATTCCAGGGTACAGACCAGATTTAGAGCTTACGAGAGAAAAGAAACCAGAAGTGACCCCCTTTTCCCCCAATAAAAGGAAATAGTGGGGAAATAGTAGGTACAGTGGGGCAAAAAAGTATTTAGTCAGTCACCAATAGTGCAAGTTCCACCACTTAAAAAGATGAGAGGCGTCTGTAATTTACATCATAGGTAGTCCTCAACTATGAGAGACAAAATGAGAAAACAAATCCAGAAAATCACATTGTCTGATTTTGTAAGAATTTATTTGCAAATTATGGTGGAAAATAAGTATTTGGTCACCAACAAGCAATCAAGATTTCTGGCTCTCACAGACCTGTAAATTCTTCTTTAAGAGTCTCCTCTTTCCTCCATTCATTACCTGTAGTAATGGAACCTGTTTAAACTTATCAGTATAAAAAGAAACCTGAGCACACCCTCAAACAGTCAGACTCCAAACTCCACTATGGTGAAGACCAAAGAGCTGTCAAAGGACACCAGAAACAAAACTGTAGCCCTGCACCAGGCTGGGAAGACTGAATCTGCAATAGGCAACCAGCTTGGATTGAAGAAATCAACTGTGGGAGCAATAATTAGAAAATGGAAGACATACAAGACCACCGATAATCTCCCTCGATCTGGGGCTCCACGCAAAATCTCACCCCGTGGGGTCAAAATGATCACAAGAACGGTGAGCAAAAATCCCAGAACAACACGGGGGGACCTAGTGAATGAACTGCAGAGAGCCAGGACCAATGTAACAAAGCCTACCATCAGTAACACACTACGCCGCCAGGGACTCAGATCCTGCAGTGCCAGACGTGTCCCACTGCTTAAGCCAGTACATGTCCGGGCCTGTCTGAAGTTTGCTAGAGAGCATTTGGATGATCCAGAAGAGTATTGGGAGAATGTCCTATGGTCTGATGAAACCACACTGGAACTGCTTGGTAGAAACACAACTTTTCATGTTTGGAGGAAAAAGAATACTGAGTTGCATCCATCAAACACCATACCTACTGTAAAGCATGGGGGTGGAAACATCATGCTTTGGGGCTGTTTCTCTGCAAAGGGGCCAGGACGACTGATCCGGGTACATGAAAGAATGAATGGGGCCATGTATCGTGAGATTTTGAGTGCAAACCTCCTTCCATCAGCAAGGGCATTGAAGATGATACGTGGCTGGGTCTTTCAACATGACAATGATCCAAAGCACACCGCCAGGGCAACGAAGGAGTGGCTTTGTAAGAAGCATTTCAAGGTCCTGGAGTGGCCTAGCCAGTCTCCAGATCTCAGCCCTATAGAAAACCTTTGGAGGGAGTTGAAAGTCTGTGTTGCCAAGCGACAGCCCCAAAACATCACTGCTCTAGAGGAGATCTGCATGGAGGAATGGGCCAACATACCGACAACAGTGTGTGCCAACCTTGTGAAGACTTACAGAAAACGTTTGACCTCTGTCATTGCCAACAAAGGATATATAACAAAGTATTGAGATGAAATTTTGTTACTGACCAAATACTTATTTTCCACCATAATTTGCAAATAAATTCTTACAAAATCAGACAATGTGATTTTCTGGATTTGTTTTCTCATTTTGTCTCTCATAGTTGAGGTCTACCTATGATGTAAATTACAGACGCCTCTCATCTTTTTAAGTGTTGGAACTTGCACTATTGGTGACTGACTAAATACTTTTTTGCCCCACTGTAATTTAGTGTCCCCAATGTACTCCATACAACTTATATATTCACTCTTCAGCATCCATTGTGCATTCACATCTGGGGCACTAATGCATCCTACACCCCTTTAAAAATTATTAGAGGGGTGCAGTTTTTAAAATGGGATCACTCCATAGGGGATTCCATTTTTCTGGCATATTAGAGGCTCTGCAAACAAGACATGGCTAGATACCAAACCTCTAAATCTGCACTCAAAACACCACATAAGCTATGCTTCCCTTGTGCACCCTGCTGCGTGCTCAAACTGCAGTTTATGCCTACAGGTATGACATTGGTGTGCCCAGGATAACGTACTTAATGTCATATATGGGTGTAAACTGATATTAGGGCACAGCCAGACACAGAAGGGAAGGAGCACCATTTGGTGTTTGGAGCACAGATTTAGACGGTTTGGTTTTTTGAACACTATGACACTTTGGCAGAGCTCCTGAAATGCCAGTAAAGTGGAATCCCCTGACATGTGACCCCATTTTGTAAACTATACTCCTTAAGGAATTTATCCAGAGGTACAGTGAGCATTTTTACCTACAAAGATACATTACAAAGAAAGTCATTTCACACAGTGGGACTGAGGGCCCTGCTCGCAAGAGCTTACAATCTATGAGGTAGAGGGGGTGACACAAGAGGTAGCAGGGGCGGCATTGCTTATGCAGAGGTCAGACACTTTTTGTAATTGAGGTTACTGTCATTACATAAACATAAAACTTTGAGCCGTCACCAGTCGTGTCCTTTAACATGTGGATGGAGCTTGGACCTATAAAGTTAGCATGAGATGACATCATATCATGTGGGTAAATGTGGGAGCAGAGACAGAGGAGGGTTAAATTTTGGGGATTCTAAATATAGTATGCAAGGGTTTACGTTAGAAATTGTGATAGGCTTGTCTGAAAAGATGCATCTTTAGTTTGCGTTTGAAACTGTAGAAATTGGGAGTTAATCTGATTGTCCGGGGTAGAGCATTCCAGAGAAGTGGTGCAGCTCGGGAGAAGTCTTGTATACGAGCGTGGGAGGTTCTAATAATAGAGGATGTAAGTGTTAGGTCATTGAGTGAAAGGAGAACACGGGTTGGGCGGTAGACAGAGATGAGGGAAGAAATGTATGGAGGTGCGGCATTATGGAGAGCCTTGTGGGTGAGAGTGATAACTTTATATTTTATTCTATAATGAATAGGCAGCCAATGTAGTGACTGGCACAGACCAGAGGCATCGCTGTAGCGTCTAGACTGATAGATGAGCCTGGCCGCTGCATTCAGAATAGATTGTAGAGGGGAGAGTTTAGTGAGGGGAAGACCGATTAGTAAGGAGTTACAGTAGTCAAGGCGAGAATGAATCAGAGAGACAATAAGTGTCTTTAGTGTATCTCTGGTAAGGAAAGGGCGTATTCTGGAGATATTTTTGAGGCGGAGGTGACATGAACGTGTGAGTGATTCAACATGAGGGGTGAAGGAAAGTTCTGCATCAAACATGACCCCGAAGGCAGCGGGCCTGCTGCCTAGGAGTTATAGTAAGGCCTGAGACTACAATGGATATATCAGGGACAGATTTGTTAGATGGTGGAAACAGTAGTAGTTCAGTCTTGGAGAGATCTAGTTTTAGATAGAGTGAGGACATGATATTTGAGACAGCAGAGAGACAGTCGCTGGTGTTCTGTATGAGTACAGGGGTGGTGTCACGGGAAGATGTGTATAATTGGGTGTCATTCCTGCTTAACAGATTTTGGAGTGTGTCTCTCTACTGACACAAGCTGGGTACAACATATTGGGCACTGAAATGGCATATCTATGCAAAAATTACAATTTTCACTTTTTATTATTAGCTGTGCATTTATTTCTGGAAATTAAATTAACACAATGTTCAAGGGTTAAAAATGCTCACTACCCCACTTGATAAATACCTTCAGGGATATAGTTTCCAAAATGGGGTTACATGCCTGCAGATTCTACTTTACTGGCAATTCGGTGGCTCTGCAAATGTGGCATGGTGTCCAAAAACCAAACTGTGCCAAAAAACCAAAATACAAGAAAACACAAGAGAGAGCACCGCGCGGCACCTTGTGCATTACCCTTTTAAAGCGATTCCACAAAGTATTATTCAACATATAATCACCTTTAAGCGCTGTGAAAAGATCACAGCACTCAAATATCACTTCATAGAGAAAATAGCTAGTAGCTGGCAGATCTTAACCGTGAAACCGTTATGTCAGCAATACAATAAAAAACTACAAACCTTTATGCAGTATATTGAAATCCTTTCCGGCGTCCGGGCGTATCTACCTGCGCATGTATTCATAAAAAGCCCACCCGGAAGTATAGTTATGCGTCATAGCCCATCACTTGAGACGCATATGCGTCTCACATGCCGGAACTACTCTTGGAACGCACATGCGTTCCATATACCGGAAGTAGTTGAAAATAGTAAACCGCATAGACTACATGTTAAAAACCCATTTCGGGGTCACATGCGCATGCGTGTCAACGGAATCTCAGCGATTCATAAAAGCGGTGTTGGAGCAGCCAAGACCCAGAACACGCATGCGCACGGAGCATACCAGCTCCCATAAATCTGAACCTATAACAAGCAAAATAACAAATGTTATGGAGCACTACAAATATAGACACATATAGTCCTCTATTAAAGGGGTATTCCCACGTCGCATACTCATCAGTCTTTACTGCTGTAAAATCTTCTTTCTTCCTGGTTTCTTGCATCATTTGGTGGGCGGGGTTTCACATGCAACCTGTCGTTTAGCTCCACCCACCCATATTGGACTATGAAGTACAGGCAGCTGCAACTCCATTCTGTGTTACATACAGAGACTGCCTGTCTCTGCCATAATGAACACAATTGAATTAGCTAGCCTGATAACTGGGAGAACAGAAGAAATGAAAGCAGCTCCTCTCCTCTATCTCATAGCAGGAAGCTAGGTCACGTGGTGTAGCTACAGGAATAGCTAGATACACAGGCTGGCTCCCTGCACTTAGCCCCTCCTCATTCCCCCCTGAAAGCAGCAGATACATCACTTGACTCATGAGCAGCTAAGTCAGGGCTGTGGCCACAAAGAATTGAATAAAGTAAGATAGTGGACAAACAAAGCAGTTTTGCTGAAGCAGTGTATTTAGGAAAAGTCTTACATCCACATTAACAAGCAGTATAGATAGGATCCTTGTGATGGGACAACACCTTTAAACAATAATAGATAAAATAATGATACATGAAATTTACCACTCATATGTATAAAAACACTTTGTTAATAAACAATAAAAATATATTAAACTCAAAAAAGACTTACCATAATAATTGTTACTATTTTTCAAGAGGTGATGTCTTCCAATGTCTCATTCAAACCAGCTGGACTCAAAGTATCCAGCTGGTAGATCCAGTAGATTTCACGCCGTTTCAAGACTTCGAATCTATTGGGTATATTCGAAGGGATGTGGTCTATGGGGACAACATTAAACCCTGCAAAATTACTATTATGCTTATATAAAAAGTGTCTTGAGACGCTATGCTTTAAGTACCCATTTACTATATTTGACCTGTGTTTATTTATTCTAATATGTAGGTTTGTAGTTTTTTATTGTATCGCTGACATAATGTTAGTCTGTTTCTTAAATATTCATTGGTTGTCATTTGTCCATTTGATGTGTTTTTTGCTACAATTGTAAAGTGATGAGGTCACTATGGGGGTGCATTCCCGGATGTCTATTTACATTCTATGCTCTCAGTATCTATGCAATACTGTCCTTTGTACACCTGAAGAAGAAACCAGCTTCCGGTTTCAAAACGCGTTGTGTGTGAGGCTTTAATAAACAAATGAAACAAGAACTACGGTTCTTAAGCGCGGATCCTTTTATCCATTTGATACTTCTGTAGAAGTTGGTTGGATAGGTCCTTTTCTGTATAAAAAAACAAAATAGAGCTCCTTCCCTTCTGTGCCCGGCTGTGCCCAAACAGTAGTTTATACCCACATATGACACTGTTTAAGTACATTATCTTGGGTACATCATTGTCATACATGTCGTCATAAAACATGTCATGATAAACTGCAGTTTGGGCATACAGCAGGGTGCAGATGTGAAGGAGTGCAATGTATTTTTGGACCGTAGATTGTTGGTTTTTGAATGCCATGCCAAGTTTGCAGAGAACCTATAATTGCCCCTTCAAAATGGGGTCTCTTCTTCGGGAATTCCAAGTTACTGGCACCTCCAGGGCTCTACAAAAAGAACATGGCGCCCAGAAAGTCCCTCTAAATCTTTACTCCAAAAGCTAAAAAGAGCAGTGTTCCTTTCTTTCTGAGTCCTACTGTGTGCCCAAGCAGCAGCTTATGCCCACAAATACAACTTTTTGTACCTGGGATAACCCACTTAATAGTTTTACAAGTGTATTTCTGACGGCACAAAATGGGTCTATTATAACAGGCACTGAAATGGCATATACAATTCGAAAATTATAAATCTCTTTCTTTACCGTTTGCTGTGCAATACAATTTGGAAAAGCCTGTGGGGTCAAAATACTTAATGTACCCATAGATGAATACCTAAAGGGGTAACATTTTTAAAATATGGTTACTTCTTGGATTCTCAACACTACTGGTACCTCAGGGGAATTACATACTTAGGGGCAATGCTTTTATACTGCCAAATCCATGGTCCTTTTCCATTCTGAGCCCTGCCGTGTGGTCAGTAATCACACAACAGCCACATGTAAGGTATTTCCTTGTTCAGGACAATCCACATTACAATTTCTGGGGTCTATGTCTCTGGTGGCACATGCTAGGAACTGAAATAGCATAAAAGAATTGAAAATTGCATTTATGCTTCTGTACCGTCTGTTGTGCAGTGCCATTTAGAAAAGCTTGTGGGGTCAAAATGCTCACTGTACCCATAGATGAATTCCTTAAGGGGTCTAGTTTCCAAAATGGGGTCAATTTTGAAGGGGTTGTTCACTGTTGTGGTACCTCTAGAGCTCTGCAAATACAACATGGTACTATAAACCATCCCTGTAAAATCAGAGGTCCAAAAGACAAACAACACTTTTTCGCGTATGAGCCCTTCTCTGGTTGCATCGCTGTACTTGGAAGATATTGTGTAACAAGATTGATTATTTTATTCCCTGGTAAAATGGAAAAAAATGATGAAAAATTACATTTAACAGATACAGAGTTCAGTGAAAAACCTGGGGGTTAAAAATTGTCATATCAACCCTAGATGAAATCCTTAAAGGTCTAGTTTCCAAAATAGGGTCACATTGGAGGGGTTTTCCACTGTTGTGGTACCTCTAGGGCTCTACAAATGCAACATGGTGTCTAAACGCTATCCTAATGAAATTGCTGCACCAAAATCCCTAAAGGTGCTCTTTCATTTCTGAGGACAAGTTCACTTTGAGTCAAGTTACACAGAAGGGCCACATAAAGGATACTTCTAAAAACTGCATTATCAGATTAATAAATATTATGGTATTTTTTGCTGTTAACCCCTTCTTTGTTACAGGAAAAACTGATTTGAAATGGAAAATGTGCATAAAAAAATGACATTTGGAAATTTCACCTCCGTTTTGAATTTTTTCCTGTGAAACACCTAAAGGATTAGCAAAGTTACTATATACAATTTTGAATAATTTGAGGCGTACAGTTTCTAAAATGGGGTCCTTTATGGGAGTTTTCTATTATATAGGCCTCTCAAATTCACTTTAGAACTGAATAGGTCCCTAGAAAACAGAATCTTGAAATTTTCTTGAAAATCTTTGAATTTGCTACTAAATTTATAAGCTTTCTAACATCCTAGAAAAGTAAAAGGACACTAAAGAAATCATGTCAATATAAAAGTGGACATATGGTAAATGATGATTATTAAGAATTTTGTGTGATATGACTATCTGTATTTTTACCATAAGAACATAAACTTTCAAAATTCATAATTTTATGAAATTTTCAGTAAATTGTCCTTTTTTTAACAAAGTATAATGACCAGAAATGACCACGAACTTAAAATGCAATGTTTCACGGAAAAACAATCTTGGAATCACCTTGATAGGTAAATTATTATGAAGTAAAAGATGTCATATTTGAAAAATAGGGTCTGAGTCTTAAAGCCCAAACTACCCTGTGTCATTAAGGGATTAAACTGTGTTCCTGGAGATGATTTACCTATCACTAGAAGGGCATCACATTAAATATGCATCCACATGTTCATACATTCCTTAAATCTGCTTGAAAATGCCGCTTTTTTGCGGCAATTTTATATATAGAACATGTGGACACAGCCTCACTGACTAGGAGTGCTTACTGGATGAACACTTGTTAGTCAAAATTACTGACAATCTTCCCTACAGTAGGCTAGTCAGTGAGGACTTACTACACAAGCTGCTTCAAGCAGCAGGGCCCTGGAGCACCTACTTATTTTTCTCTACAGAGAGCAGTATGCAGGATTGGGATGCAGGGCCTATGTATGGAGGATAGAGTCAGGCCTGGTTATGTTTACATAGTAGTTAGCTGTTATGTTAGGACAGTTCAGGGACAGGTATCATGTGGATGTTGGATGTGATCTAAAATTAGCCTGAGTTAAATACACGACATCCAAGTGTTCCCCTAAGGAGTCCAGTATTTTCTTGGGTTAATTTGGGTGCTGACATCAGCTCTGTTATCATCAATTGTTCAGAAGATTCATAAAGAATCAGGCCTTTATGGATCATCACATGTTGATCTGTAGTACATTTTAGCAACTGATTTACCCTATTGAGATGGACTCAATGTGGTCTAATGAATGTAACAGAAATATACTGGAATATTAAGTCGATTGACATATTTCTAAACTGTGGGTAGTATACAAATATTGGCATTCTGCGTAAATTTTTGATACATATGAAAAAATGCTCAGCACCTCTGGGAATTTCTTCAAAACTGTTGGAAAACCATTCCAGGGGACTACCTCACAAAGCGGACTAAAAGAATGCCAAGCGTGTGTAAAGCTGCCATCAAAGTAAAAGGAGTGTACTTTAAAGAGTCTAAATTAGAAAACATGTACAAGAACGCTTTTTTGTTTACTGTTTAATTCATGTATGATGTGTTTAAATAAAAAACCTCATCCATGCCTCATATAGATAGAAACAAAGCAAGTGTCTTTGAAAATATATCAGCACCCCCCACCCCACCCCAAAAAAAACCCAGGGATGTGAGCTCCTCTTTCAAGATACAAGACTCGAAGTTAACACAGGTCCTGATAATATGTGAATGTTTTATCAATAAGTGGTATGGATGATCCAAACTACTTACAGACTAATACCCAGAATTCACCCTTATGTCTCTGGCAACCTCCCGCTTCGACTGAATCCCTCAGAATAGATAATACTTGCTCTATCTGTTTCATCCTTACTTATACCCCCCGTCTTTTCTCTCCCCCCCCCCCCCTCATAACCTCTTTCGGGACGTCTATTGGCAGTACCTCAAAAATTAGCTTTTGTTGTTTGTTTGTTGATTATGATTATCCCATTCTACTATACTTGTTGAGATATGTTTCTAGATGTAAAAACTTGAAACATTCAATAAAATGTGATTTACAAATATATATATATATATATATATATATATATATATATATATATATATATACACAAAACCTGAAGTTAACACAGGTCGTGATAATACGTGAAGGTTTTATTAATAAATGGTATGGATGATGCATTTTGGGGTATCAATACACTGCTTAGATTGCACCCCTTCTTCAGATCCAACATATAATAACTAGAAGTAGAACATAAAAAAGTAATACATAATAAGTAGTAAATGGTAAACAGATCAAATTTGTATTAACAATCAAAGTATAATTCAAAATTGAAAAAAGTATACAAGACTCTGTATAAGAAAACTCTGTGTAAAAAATCTCAAATTCATAAAGGCTAATATTTACGTGACAGGCAACTACATATAAACGAGATACATAAAAGAATAATTGCTAGATAGTACTACAGTGTTTCATTTATAAAAGACATACATATATAGAGGTGCGTAACACATGCAGTAGAAGGAAAAAGTTCAGGACTAATAATACTAGAAATCTTAAATGTATAATATAAATTATAATATAGTGTAAATATTTGTTAAGACATTTTTAGGAGCAAAGAAAAGATTGTTTAACTTTTCTTTAAACTAGTAAAAGCAAATAATGTAAGGGATACTACTTTAGTTATATCAAGACACCCCGGAAGTTATGTATCAACAACAAAAAATAAATAGGTCCAAAAAACGATTCTTAGAATATAACCAAAATACTAGTGTACATAAATTAAGAACATGAACTAGCCTATAACAAGTTGTAACAAATTGTAACATATATACATTCACTTTCAATATTATAGCAGCAAATGAAACTGCTCACTAATGATATAGCTTCTGTATATCAGATATGGGTATCCAGTCCAGGAGTACAGTGCTTTCAATATTAGAATATATAAAAAACAAACCTCTTTGATGTAGAAAATGGTAACACCAAGTTGTCTTTATATTCATACATTTTTGCAGGGAATGGTTCAATGCAGGTTGGTAAAAAAAAAATGGTCCAGAATTATTTCATGAGGTGTAAAAGAATTTAGCAAAACAGACAATCCAGGAGTGACAAGTCCTGTTTAAATACATAAAAAATTATGATGCAAAATAACATGCTTATTATCAATGTATAACTGAATCGTCAGTTATTTATTTTTTTATTTTTTTATTTTCAATCACAGTGTTTTCCAGAACACACTGACATGGTTGGGACCTTAGATTTTTATTTCCAGGTAAGAAAATATAATGTAATTATTTATTTAATTGACCTTAATATAAATTTTCAATAATTGTTTCTGTAAATAGTAATTGTATAAACATTACATCTTAATGATTATAGTGAGATGATTTCTTATAATATACACTTGCCTGTTTTTGTCCTGCAATACTAGTCTGTAGACATGGTTTGCTTTTCTAGGTTTCAGTGCCCATTGACTTATAGTACATGGCTTTTTACTTTACACAGTTAAATACATGCACTTGCAGTGTCAGTCAGGCTATATTCAAATGAACATTGGGTTATAAAAAAAAAGAAATGTGAAAAAAGAGTGAAAAATGGAATGTTGCCTATCAATTTCCATCCATGGGTGATCAGTTTTATGGATCCCTTATACACAGATCCTATTTTTTTGGGACCATTCACATGGTAATTCAAAAAAATATGGACATGTGAATACCTTATTGCAATCAATGGCTCAGATTTATTATGATTAGACATTATTTTGACTTGTTAAACTTGTGAGTGTGGATGCTTAAGAAAAGTGGACGTGGCGTAAATGTGCCATTGTGGCAAGATTTTGTAGCAACATTCAGGTTCAAAGTAAGCCAACTAAAAGGTGATCTAAACGTAGACTAGACAAAGTTAATATACGCCAGATGTATCATCCAGCATCAGCCATTGATAAATCTCGCAAATTTTCAAACTGCCTATTTGTTTACATTGTCTAGCTATTAGTAAATTTGGGACGTGTTCTCATGCCCGTATGATTAATGACTTGTACAATACCATGTCCTAGCTGCTGCAAAACCTCAAAATACACACAAAAGCCTTTTATTTTTGCATTTTATCAAGTAGCAACCAACAGAACAATTAACAAATTAGCACAAGACATCCTAATAGCAGTCTAATACAAAAAAAGATTAGCACAATCAGAACACAGTGCAAAGACACATACAAAAGTTGTGCAGTATAAGGCAGAGGAATTTAGTGCAATTAGGCACTAGCAGACTGGCATCATCAGAAGATTCACTATCACTATATCACACACACACGCACTCAAACCTGTGCATCACCCCAAGAAAAAAGCCCCTAAGAAAGCACCTTGAGGTGCCTACAACAAGCAGTGGACACCATTATTACTGATCGGCAAGAGAGCTGCGGGCATTGTCACGGCATGATAGTGGCTGAAACTGAAGAGCAGCTGTCCATGGCTGTGGACCTAGTACATCAAAACTTACTGATCCCGTTATTTGTACTGTTATTGAATCGCAAAGGCGTATTTACCCAAATTCCTATATCCATAAAGTCTGCAGAAGGCTTTCCAGCCAAAAATGTTCACTGTGCATGGATCTGTGAACTTCAAAACCTATACTTCAAAATTCATCATTGGAGTGCTTGAATTCTTTTATGCTATAGATACTGCATATATCAGCTAGAGCCAAACCTCCCCACTTAGTAGGTGCCTTCAAGATATCCCTAGCCAGTGTAAAGGATTGATTATTGCACAGAAAGGTGTTATCAATTACAGTAAAATGTCTACAAAAGATGACCGATCGAAAATTTACAGACATCTTTATGAATCACAATGCCCAATTATGTAAATTGATCAAGTACCTGAAGAACCAATGAGGGAAGAGTCAAATTAGAATCTTCCTCATCAATAAGACATAATACTGGCTTTCCTCAGTTAACCCTCAGTTCCAAGGATGACCCTGGGTCTTCCAAATATACCAATCTATCGTCAGCATATAGGGAAATTTTTTCTGTTATGACTGCCACGTCACAACCCTCAATGTGAAGGTTTTAAGAGGATTTGAAGGAAATGCACTAGGAACAGTGATTATTTGACTAATATTCTTGCTGAGAGATTTAGAGAAAGGAATTATCCCTTAGAGATTATCAAAGAGGCTAAAAAGAGAGTAGATGAGCTAAAACGAAATCAATTTTTATTCACTAATATGAAAGTAGAAAATTCAAGTAAGTATAGATTAAATTTTTTAACTACATATAATGGATACTATGATTCAATCCAGAGAGTTTTACAAAAAAAAAAATGGCACATCCTCTGCTTGCTGTCATTTATTCTACTTACTTTCAGTGGGTAAAAATCAATACATGGTCATTTGATAATAAAGTCCATGGCCATGGACTAGGAATACATGTGTGCAGCTTGTTATCAAGAAGATTTCTGGCAAGCTGTTCACCTGTGTGCTAAAGGGGCTCTCACTGGATTTTTGCTATTTTAGATAAACATATGCCTGAATAGCCTTTAAAAAGGCTATTCAAGTCCTGCTAATCGTTTGTTAAAAGGCCCCCCCTCCCCGTTTTAATGAATTACCTTTTAAATGTATATGTGAATGCACCGTGGTCGTTCCCGTATGTTCACGCCCTCCTCTATGGTTCTTCTATGTAAGTCCCTCCTCCTGCTTTCTATTCACAGCCTCCAACTGTTCCCTGCTAGTGGCACAGGACCTGTGATGATGTCACTACTGCTCTGTGATTGTCTTGTCCCTGTGATGACGCCACTACAAGGTCCTTCATCGTCTTCTAAGTAGTGATTATGCAGAGCAGGGGCTGCAGCTCCCTTTTTCTATCATAGCGTAGATCTACTCTGCACATGGAAATCTATAATAGACACAGGGAGCTGCAGCCCTAAACTGGACCCCACACAGTATTATTTGCTCTCCACAGTGGACCCCACACAGTATTATTTGCTTCCCACAGTGGACCCCACACAGTATTATGTGCTCCTCACAATGGCCACCACACAGTATTATATGATCCACAGTGGCCCCCACCGAGTATTTTATGCTTCACAGTGGCCCCCACACAGTATTATACGCTCCCAACAGCTCCTTTTCAGAGTATAATAATCAGACGTCCAGGGAAGGTGATTAAAAATAAAAAACAATTATACTCACCTTGCCTCATTGTTCCTGGGCATCCTCAATTCGTCCAGCTATCTTTAGTACCTTTGGCTCTCTTCAAAAGTCACTGCTGAGGCCTGTGATTGGTCCTCAGTGGTTACATGGGTTGCAGTGATGTCATTACGCCGCTGCGCCCCATGTGACCACTGGAGCCTAATCACAGGCCTCAGCATGACCTCAGTCCCATGTTGGAAAGGCCCTGATAAAGATGCTGAGCCAGGGAGTGGTGAAAATTAGTATTTATTACTTTAATTCACCTCCCCTGGGCTGACATTTATTGGAAAGGGGCCAGGCGACATTTAGGGGGCGCTTTTCCATTAACAATATGTATAACAGTTGGAGATCCAGGCTTTCCCTGATCTCTGGGCTGGGTTACGATTGCAAGGTGTATGATCATTATGCCACTGGTGCCAAGGGTCTTTTTAAGTGTATGTTACAGATAAGCTTGTTATCACAAAGAACCAGGACACCCCCCGACCAGGCATTTGTCTGGTCGGTACCCCTAGCGTGGATGTGGTCATCACCAAATGGTCTACCTTTCCACTAAGAGAAGGACTAGAAGACTATATAAAGAATTAAATGAATCCCATCATTTAAACACTTTTTTCTAGTTGACACGTCAGAATAGCCTTAAGAAAGGTTATTTGTCTCCTACCTTTATCAGTCACCTCCAGCCGGCCGTTCGGTAGAAGTACCGTTTTTTACCAGTATGCAAATGAGTTCTCTCGCAGCACTGGGGGAGGGCCCCTAGCGCTCAAACAGCACTGGGGCTGTCCCCAATTCTGCCAGAGAACTCTCTCCAGCCCGTCCCCAGTGCTGCAAGAGAACTCATTTGCATACCACTAAAAACCGGTATTTCTACCGAACTGCGGCATGTTTAAATGATAGGATCCCTTTAAGTTCATTTGTAGACTGGCATACCTCCCAACTTTTGAAGAACTGAAAGAGGGATAAAATGGGTGGAAAATTTAGCTCCAGCCACTTTTATGTTGACTCCGCCCATTCTCATTCATTTTTCATGTGCCCCCACACAGTATAATCCTCCTACAGTCACCTGTAAATTATATGCCCCCCTCTATCTCTCCCCCAGTTTCATATACACCCTTCATCTGCCCCCAGTTTCATGTCCCCTCCATCTCTGTCCCCAGATTCATGTCCCCCCATCTCTACCCCCAGATTCATGCCACCCATCTGTGCCCCAGTTTCATGTCCCCCATCTCTGCCCCCAGATTCATGTCCCCTCCATCTCTGCCCCCAGATTAATGCCCCCCCATCTCTGCCCCCAGATTCATGTTCCCCCATCTCTGCCCCCAGATTAATGTCCCCCATCTTCCCCAGATTAATGCCCCCATCTCTTCCCCAGATTAAAGCCCCCCCATCTCTGCCCCCAGATTAATGCCCCCCATCTCTGCCCCCAGCTTAATGCCCCCCATCTCTGCCCCCAGATTCATGCCCCCCATCTCTGCCCCTAGATTCATGTCCCTCCATCTCGGCCCCCAGATTCATGTCCCCCCATCTCTTCCCCCAGATTAATGTTCCCCCATCTCTGCCCCCAAATTCATGTCCCCCATCTCTGCCCCCAGATTCATGTCCCCCCCATCTCTGCCCCCAGATTCATGTCCCCCCCATCTCTGCCCCCAGATTCATGTTCCCCCCATCTCTGCCCCCAGATTCATGTCCCCCCCATCTCTGCCCCCAGATTCATGTTCCCCCCATCTCTGCCCCTAGATTCATGTCCCTCCATCTCTGCCCCCAGATTCATGTCCCCCCATCTCTGCTCCCAGATTCATGTCCCCTCCATCTCTGCCCCAGATTCACTTTCCCCATCTCTGCCCCCAGATTCATGTCCCTCCATCTCTGCCCCCAGATTCATGTCCCCCCATCTCTGCCCCCAGATTCATGTCCCCTCCATCTCTGCCCCAGATTCATTTTCCCCATCTCTGCCCCCAGATTAATGCCCCCCCACCTCTGCCCCCAGATTAATGCCCCCAATCTCTGCCCCCAGATTCATGTTCCCCCATCTCTTCCCCCACGTTAATGTTCCCCCATCTCTGCCCCCAAATTCATGTCCCCCCCCATCTCTGCCCCCAGATTCATGTCCCTCCCATCTCTGCCCCCAGATTCATGTCCCCCCATCTCTGCCCCCAGATTCATGTCCCCTCCATCTCTGCCCCAGATTCATTTTCCCCATCTCTGCCCCCAGATTAATGCCCCCCATCTCTGCCCCCAGATTCATGTCCCCCATCTCTGCCCCAGATTCATGTCCCCCATCTCTGCCCCAGATTCATGTTCCCCCCATCTCTGCCCCCAGATTCATGTCCCCCCCATCTCTGCCCCCAGATTCATGTCCCCCCATCTCTGCCCCCAGATTCATGTCCCCTCCATCTCTGCCCCAGATTCATTTTCCCCATCTCTTCCCCAGATTAAAGCCCCTCCATCTCTGCCCCCAGATTAATGCCCCCCATCTCTGCCCCCAGCTTAATGCCCCCCATCTCTGCCCCCAGATTCATGCCCCCCATCTCTGCCCCTAGATTCATGTCCCTCCATCTCGGCCCCAGATTCATGTCCCCCCATCTCTTCCCCCAGATTAATGTTCCCCCATCTCTGCCCCCAAATTCATGTCCCCCCATCTCTGCCCCCAGATTCATGTCCCCCCCATCTCTGCCCCCAGATTCATGTCCCCCCCATCTCTGCCCCCAGATTCATGTCCCCCCATCTCTGCCCCCAGATTCATGTTCCCCCCATCTCTGCCCCCAGATTCATGTCCCCCCCATCTCTGCCCCCAGATTCATGTCCCCCCCATCTCTGCCCCCAGATTCATGTCCCCCCATCTCTGCCCCCAGATTCATGTCCCCTCCATCTCTGCCCCAGATTCATTTTCCCCATCTCTGCCCCCAGATTCATGTACCCCCATCTCTTCCCCCACGTTAATGTTCCCCCATCTCTGCCCCTAGATTCATGTCCCTCCATCTCGGCCCCAGATTCATGTCCCCCATCTCTTCCCCCAGATTCATGTCCCCACCATCTCTGCCCCAGATTCATTTTCCCCATCTCTGCCCCCAGATTAATGCCCCCCCACCTCTGCCCCCAGATTAATGCCCCCCATCTCTGCCCCCAGATTCATGTTCCCCCATCTCTTCCCCCACGTTAATGTTCCCCCATCTCTGCCCCTAGATTCATGTCCCTCCATCTCGGCCCCAGATTCATGTCCCCCCCATCTCTGCCCCCAGATTCATGTCCCCCCATCTCTGCCCCCAGATTCATGTCCCCTCCATCTCTGCCCCAGATTCATTTTCCCCATCTCTGCCCCCAGATTAATGCCCCCCCACCTCTGCCCCCAGATTAATGCTCCCCATCTCTGCCCCCAGATTAATGCCCCCCATCTCTTCCCCCAGATTCATGTCTCCCCCATCTCTGCCCCCAGATTCATGTCCCCTCCATCTCTGCCCCAGATTCATTTTCCCCATATCTGCCCCCAGATTAATGCCCCCCCACCTCTGCTCCCAGATTAATGCCCCCACCTCTGCCCCCAGATTAATGCCCCCCATCTCTGCCCCCAGATTCATGTCCCCCATCTCTGCCCCAGATTCATGTCCCCCATCTCTTCCCCCAGATTCATGTCCCCCCATCTCTGCCCCCAGATTCATGTCCCCCCCATCTCTGCCCCCAGATTCATGTTCCCCATCTCTTCCCCCAGATTCATGCCCCCCCATCTCTGCCCCCAGATTCATGCCCCCCATCTCTGCCCCCAGATTCATGCCCCCCATCTCTGCCCCCAGATTCATGCCCCCAGATTTATGCCCCCCATCTCTGCCCCCAGATTCATGTCCCCCATCTCTGCCCCCAGATTCATGTCCCCACATCTCTGCCCCCAGATTCATGTCCCCACATCTCTGCCCCCAGATTCATGTCCCCACATCTCTGCCCCCAGTGTCATGCCGTCCTCTCCTTCATCTGCCCCCAGTTTCATGTTTCACCTCAATGTCTACACACAAAAACCACTTATACTCACCTTTTCCTCGCCCCCCCCCCCCGCCTCTCTCTCCGCAGTCTCGCTAACACAGTTCTAGGCGCGATGTGACGTCATCACATCGCACCTACACAGCCACTAGCTGGAGCACAGCGGCAAAGCAAGGAGCTGAGCTGTGACAGCTCCTTGCTTTAGTCGCGTATGTATTCAACTCAAATCTGCGTCCTCCAGACGCAGATCTGAGTTGAAATCGGGACATACCTCCCTCCAAACGGGACCGCGGGACACGTCACCGAGATCGTGAATGTCCCGCGGAAATCAGGACAGTTGGGAGGTATGGACTGGGTCCTCAGTAATAGTGGCGTCTTTTTTAACGCACCGTGTGTTTTTCTGCTGGACACCCTTTGTATACTGTTTTTTTAATCTACTATGGAATAAAGAATCTGATGTTTTAAAGGCTCTGGAGTGTCTGCAGACCATCTCTTCACATTTATCCTCATCATCTTTTACCAGAGTTAAAGGGGTTGTCCCACGTCGCATACTTACTCGTCTTCGTTTCTGAGAAATCTTCTGTCTTCCGGCTTTGTCTCGTCATTGGTGGGCGGGGTCACATATGCAAAGCCAAGCGGCGAGGTGCCGCCGGCCCTGCGTGCACGCTCATAGACCGTCTAGCCTTCACAATGCAAATACAGACCCGACAGGGTGCCGGGTCTGCATTGTGAAGGCTAGACTGGTGTATGAGCATGCACGCAGGGCCGGCGGCATCTCGCTGCTTGGCTTTGCGTATGTGACCCCGGAGCGGAATAACAGCATCGCTTCTGCCGCTGCTGGCTTCATGCAGGGCAGAAGCATAGAGATGTTGCTGGCTTCACCTGTGCCGGCGTAGTCCCCAGCATCCGCCTCTCTATTACAGCAGATGCTGGAGAGTGTTAGACGCCGGCACAAGTGAAGCCAGCAACAGCGCTATGCCTCTGCCCTGCGTGAAGCAAGCAGAAGCGATGCTGTTATTCCGCTCCTCCGGTGGAGCATAGAAGCAGAAGCATAGAGATGTTGCTGGCTTCACCTGTGCCGGCGTCTAACAGTGTATTGGCGGCCCCTTCCCCCAAGGGGTAAACTACCCCCCCCAGGCTCACTCCCGTGCACTTAGCCCCTCCCCCCTGAGAGCAGGCTGAAACATCACTTGACTCAGGAGCAGCTAGGTCAGGGCTGTGGCCACAAAAAAATGAATAAAGTAATATAGTGAACAAACAAAGGAGTTCTGCTGAAGCAATGTATTTAGGAAAAGTCTTACATTCACATTTACAAGCATTATAGATAGGATCCATGTGACGGGACAACCCCTTTAAGTGAGATTCCCTTTGCATCCCTATGAACATATTCTAGTAGAATAGTGATACAGGTCTCACAAATGACCAAACCATATAGGGATGTGTGTGGCTTCCCTTTGCAGCATTAGAAAATAGATATTGTTATAATCCTCTGATGCCCCCAGAGTCACTTGCATTTGGGAGTATGATGACAATGACAAACATTTGTAATGCACTTTGATCACACAAAGGACTCAAAGCTCAGGAAGCACTGTGGAGTAGGGGAGTTAGTGGCTGCTGGACAGGTGCTCATCCCCAAAACCCACAAGGGTCAGTTGTTTCACAGGAAGCCAATTTACTGGTCAGTATATTTTTGGCATAAAATAATATTTTTTGGAGAAATCCATTGGTTTCTTCTCAGACACTCAATATCTGGGATATAATATAAAATCACAGTACTTCACAATATATCTCCCATTAAAGGGAGTCTATCATTGGGAAACCCATTTTTTACACCACGTCGGAATAGCCTTTAGCCTGTTAGTGAAAATGGGTTTCCCAATGATAGAATCCCTATAACTTTATCAAAAATCCATCTTTCAGTACTCCAGTAAATCATCGTTAAATCAGACCTTTCACAGTCTTCACTATCTGTGATTGTTTGCATCCTTTATTAGATACATTCCAATCATTCTGGCACAGTTCTAAAAATTTCTTTAGCCCCCATTCTATTTGGAGCTCTGAATCATTCCTTTATATGTTTAGCCCAAAACCGCCTATTTGAAAATGTAAAGCCCAATTAGCTTCTCAGATATCAAAAGTAACTGCACTCATTGCTTGGGAACAATGTGGTCTAGAGAAAAAAAAATCCAACTCTATATATAAACTAGTCAAGGGGGTTGGGATCAGCCTCATCTAGTCTTGCAGTCTTCGCTCTAAATTACCACCTGGGCAGCATTGCTTACTAGCCCCTCAATGTAAGACGTCAGCCTGATACCCTGCCTAACTTCTGGCACTACAGCATGTCATTTTGTGCGATGACTAAATAGATAAAGCTGCTCCCCTCCCTCCGTGACTAGTTAAGGTAAATTTGCATATCCCATTCTCAAGTTTTATAAGCTTATAAATTGATTTCAGCAACAAAAATCTTAGTTAGAGACACCATAGGAAAGGTCCTTAGGTTTTCTTTCTATTTTTCCAGCCTATCATCCTATCATAGAACCTCTTTTTTTTATGAGTAACGCGTCGGAATAGCCTTAAGAAAGGCTATTCGTCACCTATCTTTCGTTGTCTTCTCCGCGCCGCCGTTCGCCTACAATCCCGGTTCTTGTCGGTATACAAATGTGTTCTCTCGCAACACTGGTGTCGGGCCCTAGCGCTCAGACAGCATTGGAGGTGTCCCCAATGCTGCGAGAGAACTGTCTCCAGCACCGCCTCCATCTTCGTGAGGAGCGTCATCTTCCTCTTCTTCTTACGGCGATGGGTTATAACTTTTAGGCCTTGGGCCGAGCAAACTGCGCGTGCCCACAGTCCACGAGAAAATGGCTGCTCGCACAGTATTGTAATCAGTTTTGCAATCAGTTTTTCCCTCTGCGCATGCTCAGAATAAAATAGGGGGAAGAAAAAAAAATGATTGTTCAAAAACGGACACAAAGTGATTGCTAAGGGCTCGTTCACATCTGCGTTCTCCTCTCCGTACTGCAGGTTTCCGTTTCCTGCATAAAACAGAGCAGGAGACGGAAACCTGCAGGAGTCTCTTACCCATTCAAATGAATGGGTGAGAAAGCTGTCCGACCGTGAGCGGCGGTGAGCGTTTTAAGCTCTCCCCGCCAAACCGGGTTTTATAATCTGGACACAGAGTCGGACATGCAGTACTCTGTGTCCGGATTTTAAAAAAACGGTTTCGCGGTGGAGAGCATAAAACGCTCACCGCCGCTCACGGCCGGACCGGTCTGTGGTTTCCGTCTTCTGGCATGCAGAAGACGGATTCCTGGTGGTCAGCTTTAAAACCAGTGTTTGCTTGTGGCCTCTCCGAGGGAAAAGCATTTTTTTCAGCCGGACACAAAGTCCTGCATGTCTGACTTTGTCTCCGGCCGAATAAAAATGGTCTCCCAACGAAGATGCTGCAGGCGGCCACTGGCAGCCACCTTAAAAAACCCATTCAAATGAATGGGTTTTAAAGCTGACTGCCAGGAAGACGTCCCCTGTCCAGTTTCTCGGGGCGGAGGATGGAAACCTGGCGGAATGGCACAGGGCAGACACAGGGTGTAAGTGTGAATGACCCCTAATCTGTTTATGAAAAAACTATTTGGGTATCAGCTGTGTAACCTTTTGGAATAATTTTTTACCAAACTGTTTCTCTCTTTAAACTGTTTACAAGTGAATGGATACCAGACACAGACGTGAACTCAGCCTAATGGAAAACATATTTACATTCTAATTCTAGCCCTTTTATAGTTATTTTTCCCCATTCGTTAATATTTAATTATCTATTATGTTTTTCTAGCTGAAATAGTGTGCGATTTGTTTTAAATCAAGTACTGTTTTCACAAGTTTCTTTATGCTATTTTATGTTTTCTTTCTCTTTAGTTGTGTTCCATTGAAGTGACTTGCGAATCTGCCAGTGTAATGGCAGCAACATTGGCAAATGGTGGCTTTTGTCCAATCACTGGCGAAAGAGTGCTGAGTCCAGAATCCGTGAGGAATACATTAAGTTTAATGCACTCTTGTGGCATGTATGACTTTTCTGGACAGTTTGCTTTTCATGTAAGAATACAAAACAAGTTACCATTTTAGTTGTTATCTTAAATATTCCAGCAGTTGTAGTGGAAAACAAAAATGTGTTTATTTTTCCTGTAATTTGGAATATGGATACATAAACACTTTGTTTTTCACTACAACTGCTGCAACATAATTTGATTTTCTGAATTATCTTTAGCCTGCTGATCAAGGTTTGGTTTGCTGGCATTCATTTACCAACCATCTGATTGCTCTGTTGTACTGTTTATTTTTGAATACTATTTTATACTATAGATTGTATTTATATGATTTGAATACATAGTTACATATTTAATAAGGCTAACCCCTTCCCACCATAGGCATTTTGCATTTTTTGATTTTCGTTTTTGACCCCACCCCCACCCCCCATAGCCTTTTTATTTTTCCGCTATCAGAGCTATATGAGGTCTTAATATTTGCAGAACAAATTTTTCTTCATGATGCTACCATTAATTATTCTGCACAATGTACTGCAAAGCTGGAAAGAAAATTCTTAATGGAGTGGATTTTAAAAAAAAGTGCGTTTGTGCAGCTTTCTTACGGGCTTCGTTTTTACAGCATTCACTCTGGAGCCACCTGTACTCTATGTTACGGTGCGATTCCGGGGATACCAAATTTATATAGTTTTATTTATTTTTAACCCCTTAACAAAAATCCAAAACTGCAAAATAACTTTTTTTTACACTTCTTTGCACGGGGCTATATAGGGAGTCTTTGTTTTGCGAGACTATGTTATAGTTTTTAGTTATAGGTTTTAGTTATACCATTTTGGGGAATTGTTATTGCTTTGATAACTTTTTATTAAATTTTTTATCACAGGCAAAACTGTGAAAGAACAGTGGTTTGGCACTTTTTATTTTTATAGATTAGTAATCTGGGCACAGACACAGGGGTACCTAATGTCTTTATGTTTCACAGTATATAAGTACTTTTGTATGTGTTCTAGGGAAAGGGTGATTTAAACTTTTAGGTTTTTTAAAAAAATGTTATGCATTTATTAGACCCCTTAGAGTCTTGAACAATCCAGACATCAACAACAAGGGATGCTCATTCTTCATGGTCATTTTATTGAATCACTGATTATCAATACAGGAATAGGGAAATCCATTTTTCTTTTGTATGAGAAAGCAGGCGAAGTGGACTTCCTGATATACTTCCGTCCCAGATTCTTCTTTATGTAACTAGCTTGAGTCTTTGACACAGAGTTAGACAGGGAATAAACTGAACCATGAGGCGGATTTGTCCCAGGAATTAACTCAATTGTACATTTTCTGATAGGGTGGCAGGGTATCAACTTCTTGAAGATGTGAGCATAAGACAGTTAGGTTTGGTGGGACAGAAGGCCAGGAAGAAAGATGTACTTTTGTGAGACAGCTGAGGTGACAGCCAAACCTTCTGTAGAACTTGTCCCATGCCAGATTATGACAGGAGAGTGCCAATGGAGCCATGATAACCTCGAGAGTAAAGGACTGATAGAGTCAGGCAAGACATACAGGGAGATCTTCTCTGAGAGCAAGAGCACCCACTTACAACCCAACCCATGGTGATGACATACTAGACAGGTTCTGGTGGGGGCGGAAAGAGTCGAGTTAACATTCTGTGTCGCAGTGTTGTTAACTGGTGATTTTAACTTGTGCTACATCTGTATATGTAATAACTTTGCTCAGATATTGGTTTGCTATTGCCAGCTACTTCTGGCAGTATAGCAGAACAGTATTAGTAATGTATAGGGGATAGACTGTTCCTTATTGCACACGCTCCTTTCCTGAGAGAGAAATGTAAAACTGTATTACAGCCATAATGGGAATATTATCAGCAGAAAAACTGATAGGACACCATATATGAAGGCTTATACACTTATTTCCAGTTTTTATGAAAACTAAGGTACCCTTTAGAAAACTTTAAATGACTGGGGTCCTACAATCTTCATATAACCTAGGGTCAATATAGCCTTTATCTATTCCTATCTACTATTTATAAAAAGCTAGCCTTTTTTGCATCAATAGAAATGACATTACAGTATCTCTAAATACTGCATAATAGTTAAGGCTGAATTACAAATACAAAAACTGTTGTTCCCAATTAGATAAATGCGAAATGAATTAGATAGGAATGATCTCTGCTGCAGTCATTTCACTCTCATTTGGCTGCTGCATGGACTATCGGCAGCACTTCCCTAATTATACATGGTGATGTGCTGCCAATAACAAGCAACTTTTTAAAATTTTTAGTGACTACATTTCTTACATATAAATTGTCAAATTATTTGTGAAATACACTCACCGGCCACTTTATTAGGTACACCATGCTAGTAACGGGTTGGACCCCCTTTTGCCTTCAGAACTGCCTCAATTCTTCGTGGCATAGATTCAACAAGGTGCTGGAAGCATTCCTCAGAGATTTTGGTCCATATTGACATGATGGCATCACACAGTTGCCGCAGATTTGTCGGCTGCACATCCATGATGCGAATCTCCCGTTCCACCACATCCCAAAGATGCTCTATTGGATTGAGATCTGGTGACTGTGGAGGCCATTGGAGTACAGTGAACTCATTGTCATGTTCAAGAAACCAGTCTGAGATGATTCCAGCTTTATGACATGGCGCATTATCCTGCTGAAAGTAGCCATCAGATGTTGGGTACATTGTGGTCATAAAGGGATGGACATGGTCAGCAACAATACTCAGGTAGGCTTTGGCATTGCAACGATGCTCAATTGGTACCAAGGGGCCCAAAGAGTGCCAAGAAAATATTCCCCACACCATGACACCACCACCACCAGCCTGAACTGTTGATACAAGGCAGGATGGATCCATGCTTTCATGTTGTTGACGCCAAATTCTGACCCTACCATCCGAATGTCGCAGCAGAAATCGAGACTCCTCAGACCAGGCAACGTTTTTCCAATCTACAATTGTCCAATTTCGATGAGCTTGTGCAAATTGTAGCCTCAGTTTCCTGTTCTTAGCTGAAAGGAGTGGCACCCGGTGTGGTCTTCTGCTGCTGTAGCCCATCTGCCTCAAAGTTCGATGTACTGTGCGTTCAGAGATGCTCTTCTGGCTACCTTGGTTGTAACGGGTGGCTATTTGAGTCACTGTTGCCTTTCTATCAGCTCGAACCAGTCTGGCCATTCTCCTCTGACCTCTGGCATCAACAACGCATTTCCGCCCACAGAACTGCCGCTCACTGGATGTTTTTTCTTTTTCGGACCATTCTCTGTAAACCCTAGAGATGGTTGTGCGTGAAAATCCCAGTAGATCAGCAGTTTCTGAAATACTCAGACCAGCCCTTCTGGCACCAACAACCATGCCACGTTCAAAGGCACTCAAATCACCTTTCTTCCCCATACTGATGCTCGGTTTGAACTACAGGAGATTGTCTTGACCATGTCTACATGCCTAAATGCACTGAGTTGCCGCCATGTGATTGGCTGATTAGAAATTAAGTGTTAACGAGCAGTTGGACAGGTGTACCTAATAAAGTGAGTGTATATCCCCTTTAAGAAAGCTCTTTAAAATATTAGAATACCCTTTAATTTTGCACTGTTCCTTTGATCTCTTCTAGGTTGGACTCCCAGCAAAGTCTGGTGTCTCAGGAGGTATCCTTTTGGTAGTTCCTAATGTTATGGGCTTGATGTGCTGGTCTCCACCATTGGATAAATTAGGAAATAGTGTTCGTGGGATTCAGTTTTGCCAGGTTTGTATCTTAGTATTGTAGTAGTATTGTATTGTACTGTATGTAGCATGCTGAATTCTTTTTGATTCATTTTGCAAATCCAACACCTACATCTTCAACAGCATGGTACAGAAATTAGTGTCATTCACATCAGGCCCAATCCCCAGTGGGACTCCCAATCAAATTTCCTCATCTCATGCAAACATACACATTAGTGCCAGTTTCATATAATGTGAATTAACCCTCCACATTATCTTACAATGACTTCTAGAGATGAGTGAACTTCACAAGCTTCTTGTTAACAAATATTCCTGAGATTTGGCCCTCAAGTTAGTCTCAAGCTGAACTTGTTCAGCATGAGCTGGAAACACTATCCTTATACTCTGGGGACACCTCAGAGAGGTGAGTCAAAGTAAAAAAACAGTTATACTCTCCTTGCCTAACCTCTCCTGGGCATCCTTACAGCATCTGGTCGACCCCTTGGTGTCCTCTTTAGGCCTATTCCGTAACAGGTCTAAAGAGGATGCCAGGAAACTACAAGACTTCCAGGAGAGATGAGATACAGTGAGTATAACAGTTTATTTTTACTCACTTTCCTTGAGCCTCCACTTACTATGTTCTGGGGTCTGAGGTCTATTGTGTTTTGTATATGTGAAATTATAAGAAACATTGTATATGTTATGAGAGAAAAAATGCCTTTCTTCAATTACCCTTGTACAGTGATGTGGGATTTTTTAGAATTAAAATCAGATGTATAATTATCCAATTATACCACACAATCATTACTTAAATAGAAACAGCTGTGTAGAAGGCTTAAACCTCACAAAAGTGAGGTTACAAAATACTTTTCACTTCAGTTTCATGCCACAGGCCATATTCCATGGCAAAACTGAGTCCAGCAACAAAACTTAGGGTACTTCTATTGCATCAGTAAGGTCTCTGCTATGTAAAACAGAGTAGGGTTTTAAGATATGCTACACAAGCTCTTTTGAAGACATTCCAAGAGGCAGACAACCTAAATGATCATTGATTTAGTTGTTGGTCAAGGAAACTTAAGTGCAGCTTAAGATAGATAAGTCATGCTTACTTCCCTTTAAAAACAGAACATGTCTAGCAGAGCCATCGTCACAGAACTGGCAGATACCTGTGGAACTCCCTCCACTTTTCAGATACGTCTGGCAACAAGTGGTCTTAATGGACACATTTGCGCCATAAATCCATACATCAACAAGTGGTCAATTGCTGTATCCAGTCCTAGGCGTTTGATACTTTCACCTTGATGTAAAGTATGCATTTTTATTGATAAACTGTCTGCATTTTTGTGGAAAAACACACCATAATACAGAATGATGTGCCATAGTGGCCCCTCCACACAGTATAATGTTCCACAGTGGCCCCTTCACATTGAATAAAGTTCCATAGTGACCTCTCCACACAGTATAATGTCCCATAGCAGCCCCTCCACACAGTACAATGGTCACTAGTGGCCCCTGCACAAGATAATGATCCACAGCAGCCCCTTCACATAGTATAATATCTCATATTTGCCCCTCCACACAGTATAATGCCCCAAAGTGGTCCCAAAGAATTTTACAAAAATTATTGGTTCGCCACTCACAAGGTATTATTATACTCTGGAGCTCTTCAGACCCGAGAGTAGATTAACCTGAAGCCCAGGAGAGGTGACAAACATAAAAATTAATGTTATTCTCCTTCCTCTGACTCAGGTACAGAGCTGCCGAACGTCAGTGACTCACCTTCCCTCAACTGATTGGATCTCAGGGGTTAAGATGGAGTCATGACGCATAACAACGCCGACATCCTAACACCAGTATCTGACGTTGGTGTAACATTGCTTTATACGTTTGAACACTTCTTCTGGGCCTCTGCTTATTATACTTGGTGGTCTGTAGAGACTCCAGAGTATAACATTAGCAGTTTGTTTCGGACGTGTTTTGTCTGCTGGGCTGCCGTGCCAGGGAAATATGTCTTGTGTGCCAACCCCTGTAGAATTCTGATCCATAGTGGCTGCTTCACACAGTATAAAGTCCCACAGTTGCCCCTCCACACGGTATAATGTCCCTTAGTGGCTCCTCCACATAGTATAATGTCCCATAATGACCCATTCACACGGTACAATATCCTATAGTGGCCTCCACACAGTATAATGATCCATAGATCCCCCTTCACACGGTATAATGTGCCCTCCACAAAGTATATGGCGATGTAACCCCTGAGGCCCTATCAGTGGTCTCTGACGTCAGGCCAAGGAGTCCAAGAAAGGCGATTAACATTGTTTTTCTATGTTTGATCACCTCTTCTGGGCTTTAGAACTCAGGGTTCTAAAGAGTAATAGTTTTTTGGGGGTGGGGGAGTTCTTTACTTTTTAAATATTTTTAAACTTTGTTAATCTTTCTTGCTTTCCTTTCTTTCCTGTCTTTCTTTTTTTAAACATATATTTAATTCCCGCTAGGATACCTCACCACTAGGGGGTTCAGTGACTAGTATTATACACTGCTATATCCAAGAGTGCAGTGTATTGTGCCTACAACAAAACAAAGATAGTTCTTTCTCTAAGCAAAGGATCTCACCTTGAGCCATAGATCAGTAGATGGTGAGTGCCATAGATCAGTAGATGGTGAGTGCCTACAAGAGAGTTCGTCATCATATTTCTCATCAGTGTTTCTTAGTAAAGCATGCAGTATACAATGAGTTTTGCAACTGAACCTAATACCTTTGTTAGTGCATAATATAGTAATCACAAAAAAAATCAGGGATTTATATACATGATACAACAGGATAAAATAAAGAGGGGAAGTGACATCACTTCACATCAGGATGAGGTCAAAGGTAAAAACAAGGTAATAACTGCTAAAATTCCACCAAGAACCTATACAAAAACTTTGCTATATCCAACAATAATATTAAAACAACCCACTTTTTTTTCTTCGAATTCTTCGCCCTTTCGTTCATTTAGCCTATGGGGGTTCGCTTGTTTCTTAAGGTAACCGCTTTTTTGTTTAAGTGGAGTAGGTTTTCATTTGGGGGTCCTCAAGTGGACCCACAGAATGGAAACACAAATGCAGGTGTGAATCTAGAGTCGAACCTACGAGCACTTTTTATATGTATACAATATCTATTGTATAATAGCATAGAAAATCCACTTAGTTTATTTTTGTATTATTTTTTATTACAGGATTTAGTATCTCTGTGCAATTTTCATAATTACGATAACCTCCGCCACTTTGCAAAGAAACTTGATCCACGCAGAGAAGGAGGCGATCAAAGAGTAAGTACAATGTTGTGTACGAATGTATTGTTATTTGTTTTATGGCACAAAAGCCAACATTTCTATGCTAAGAGTGCTACTTTTAGAGCTCTGTATGACCCAAAATTTTAGCCCATAACATTTTAAACATTTATAATTTTAAATTCATGCCAAATATAAATTTTCCAATATTCTCCATATTTTTCTTTTTTAACCACTTCAGTACAGGGCCAATTTGTGGTCCAGGATCAGACACATTTTAGGTTTATTTTGTATGTGCGGTTTTGAGGGCTGTAACATTTTTCCCGTATGTCTCAGTCAACTAATTTTTGCGTCTTTTTTCGAGGACACATAGGGCTTTATTTTTATGTTGTTTTTATTTTCAAATGTGTCTTCATTTTTTTTATATCCTGGAAAATATAAACAAAATAGGAGGGAAATTGTGTCTGGTTTTCAATTTATTATTTTTTTTATTTAATAACACAAAGTGTCACTGAAAAACTTTACAAAATAGTTTTTCCTCTCCGTTACGGTAATTTTTATTTTGTATGGTGTCGTCAGGGGTGGGGCTATAACCTTTAATAACTGCGTTTTATTAGCGTATTATTAATTTTTTTTATTTTATTTACTTTTTTTAAACTTTTTAATTATATATATTTTTTTTTTTTTTATTTTCAGATTGTGTCCCCATAAGGTGATAAGAGACCTTTGGGGACATCTGATCACTTTTTTTTTCCGTACCGGAGGCTGATTTCTCCTATAACTGAGGCTGCTACATTTAACCCCAGATGCAGGAGGCAGCTTACTGAGCTGATCTGGGTCCTGTAGGACCCAGCAGCTCTGTTAAGACGTGTATTGTGCCAAATTGAACACGCGTTTACTCCGTGTGAATTGACCTTTAGGATCCATACCTGGGGCTGAAACCTATTCCAGACCTGTACTGGACTACACATAGGGGGAGATATACCGTGACTCCTGCACTCTGCCTCTCACCTTCTCACATATCCCCTTCTCCCCATGCTTTATTCAGACCTGTAGGGCGGCACAGTTTTAGCCTTCAGACAATGGGTCCTGCAGTACCCTGCAGCTTGCCTGCCCTGTGTTACACAGTGAATTTAACATTTTGTACAGTCTGAAACCATCTGGTGACTCTGGCGTTTCTCTCCTTGGCATGGCACATCCATGTTAGAGGGGAGTGAACAGTAATGAGCTTAAAGTGTCGGCCCAGGAAATAGTACCTTAGGGACTCTAGGGCCCGCTTAATGGCTAAACACTACCTCTCAACAATGCTGTAGTTTTTTTTCAGGTGGTGTAAGCTTTATTCTCAGGTAGGTGACTGGGTGTTCTTCACCACCCATCGTTTTAGACAGGACTGCACCTAACCCTACATCAGAGCGTTTTATCACCCCTCTTCCTATTACATACCCAAGGTATTTGGCCTCTTCCAGACCCAAAGCACACTTTTTTGAGTTGGGTGTTAAACAGTCTGCCCGGAGGGAATTCAGTATGGCTTGAACCTTTGGCAAGTGACTTTCCCAGTCCGTACTAAAGATGACAATATCATATAAGAAAGCTGAAGCATACCTTCGATGGGGCCTATGTCCATCAATTTCTGGAGGGTTGCTGGAGCCCCATATGAACCAAATGGCATAGTCACATATTGGAACAGGCCATCTGGGGTGACAAATGCAGTTTTTTCTCTGGCCTCCTTAGTGAGCGGCACTTGGCCCATTTGGGGCATTTGTTTTTTCCTCACTGTTGACGTTCTGGTGTTCGCTCCCTGTATGGTATATTGATACTGTCAGCATGTCGACTGGTATGTATGTATTTGAACTAGTTCCATCTTCTTCAGTCATTTATTGACTCCCTTGAGATATTTATTCCTTTTGTCATTGACACCATCTATTAGTGGTGGTTTCACCACTCAGATAGTGAACACATCTTTTGTATTAACTACCTTTCGGAGTGTGCACTTTATTAGGACTGTCTATACTTAGCTTCATTTATTTGAATAATTATATTTTCTGTGTACTATATACCTAAACGTGTCAGGGGCTACCTCCAGTTCATCACTAGCGGGAGGGTTATGGTACTGTCCGCCAGTCCAACAGGCGGACCCCGCTATGTTGTCCTCCATTGTGTTAAATGTCTTTTAATATTTTTGATTTTCAATAAATATCTTTGCTATTTTTTTTAACCTCTTGGTCCCTTGAGTTTGTGTTGTGCTATCCTCAATTATCTGTGCCAACATATTTTTTACCTCCTCAGGTATGGCTTGTCTATGAGCTTCAGGCAATTAGCTTAATCGAAGTATATCTCAAGGGACCAGTCTCAGGGTATTATATAGCATAATCTAACACCACTAGTATATACTGTTGACACCTAGCAGACTTTACAACAAGACCTACCAAGTCCATGGCCACTCTTTCAAATGGTACCTCTATAATGGGTAAGAGTATCAAAGGACTCCTGAAGTATGACACAGGAGCGGTTGATTGACACTCTGGGCAAGAGATACAATACTCTAGAATATGCTTATCAACTCCTGGCCAATAGAAATGCTGTAGAATGCGTTCTTCGGTCTTCTTCGTACAATAGGTATCTTCCTAACACATGCTTATGTGCCAAATCTAAAACTACCCTTTGATAGGGCTGGGGCACTACCAATTATTAAACAATTTCTCCCCGTATTTGGTTCACCCTGTACAGTAGGTCCTGGTTCACGGACATATAGGAACTCCTTGCCAACCCCTGGATACTGGGGTTCTTCATTTACCACCTTTAAATAGTCCCTGGCATGAGCCAGATTAGGATCTCTAATTTGATCACTCCCAAAATTGTCACGGGACACCTCAAGCTTAGGCATTTTGGGAACTCCCTGCTGAACTCTGCTCGGCAGCAGTCTGTACGCTCTGGGCCTCTCTTGCACCAGTACACTCTCCTACTGTCCTCTGGTCGACCAAAGCCTGGCTCAGCAGCGTCAGCTTCTCCATAAGCAGCAAGTTCATCTCCCTCTGCTGTGCCTGGGCTTGCTACTGTTGTAGGATGAACGGCCCAAACTGCTTCACAAAGTCCTCCATGCTGGCGGTCTCATTTTTAATCTCTCCTGCAGCCTTCACCCAGAACATAGGAAAGGGGAAAAATGGGTGTATGTCTCTTTAAGACTGTTTAAATTGAGTATGCCCACATCCAAAGCACCATATGTGGGAAAGGTAGCTAAGTAGCAGCAATGGTACAGACCCAAGCAGTCAGAGACAGGAACACAAAATCTGGTGCAAACGGGTTTATTTAATAAAAACAAAAAAATAAATAAACCTTCACCTCAGGTACAAAAATAAGTAAAATAAAATACAGCCTTAACCCTACCCTTAACACTACTGTCAGTGTCCGACAGGTAGTGTCCGCTCCTAGTGTCCATTCAAAATCTCCCACGGACATTAGGAGTGGACACTAACTGTGTCCGTGACAGTTTTCATTCATTTAAATGGCGATCGGGTGCGTTCTTTTGCACTCCGTGCCTGTCCTTAGCTGTCCGTTTGTAAAGGTGTCCGACTTTTCAAGCGGACAGCAAAACCCGACATGTAGGTTTTTTCTGTCCACTTGAAAAGTGTCACCTTTTCATAATATATACACACATATATACAGTAGATAAAGCAAATCCTTTCATTGTGTTTAAAAATCAAAAAGTACTTTTAGAACCTGGGGAATCAATTATAATAATCAATCAATGAAAAGATTTGCTTTATCTACTGTAAGTATGATATAATCTATATTATAAATACATATCAAATATCTTAGTTATAGAATGAAGTGCAGAGTCCAAATATAATTCATCACATCCTATAAACGCATTTATAATAGAGTATTTACAATTTATGAATGTATAACACATATTTATATAAGGTGTGATGATTTGTACTTGCACATACTGTAACTATATGAAGAAGATATTGTGACTTCTATTCTATTTAGAATATGCATTATGTCATATTTATATGCATATTAGATATCTGATTGTATAGTCAGAGGTGGATATTTTTTGGAATGTGACATGCTGAGCACCCACCAAAGTTGTGTGTGTGTGTGTGTGTGTGTGTGTGTATAAATATATATATTTATTTATAATGCGTATATATTACACAGTAAGTAAGTGTCCATTTTCTTGTGGCCTATGGGCAGTCTGCTCTGCCCGAGGCCTACAAGTTTCACCGCCTGCACCGGAAGAAGATGCATGAAGACGACGTTTCAGAGGAAGATGGAGGCAGCGCCGGAGAGTTCTCTCGCAGCATTGCAGATGCCCCCAGTGCTGCGAGAGAACTCATTTGCATTCCGACGGAAAACAGAATTTTAACTGAACAGTGGGGCGAAGAAGACATCTAAAGGTAGGAGAAGAATAGCCTTTTATAAGGCTATTCTGACTTGTCAACGACAAAAAAAGTTTTTAATGGTAGAATCCTTTTAATGCTGGGAATACCAAGGAGGTGGACTTTAATAAGAGGAGAAGTGCCCCGAATCCGGTGGAACTCCAGGGGATGGACATTGAGATAGTCAAGACCTATAAGTACCTGGATGTGTTCGTTAATAATAAGCTGGACTGGCTTGATCACCTGGATGCGCTGCACAGAAAGGGTCGCAGCAGGGTTTACTCAGAAGGCTGAGGGCCTCTGGAGTCCAGGGGGCACTTCTTATGGCCTTTTTCAACTCTGTGGTACAATCAGCCATATTCTCCAGAGTGGCCTGCTAGGGGAGTAGCATACCAGCCAGGGATAGAAATAGGCTTGACAGGCTGATTAGAAGGTCCAGCTCTATTCTGGGGAACCCCCTGGACCCAGTACAAGAGGTTGGTGACTGAATGATACTGTCCGTGGTGAGCTCCCATCCCATGCATGAGACCAAAATAGCACTGGGCAGTACTGTCAGTGACCAACTGCTTCACCCCAAGTGTGAGAAGGAACGTTATCAGAGGTCCTTCCTCCCAACAGCGGTTAGGCTGTATAATCAACATCAGGCTAAGCGAATATCACTCCACACTGAGAACTAAATAATCCTGAGTCCTTCTTTTCCTTAGTTGTTATGATTCCTAGTATCTTTTCTATCCGCTATTCTGAGCTTGTATGTGTTCTTTCTTGAAATATATTACTGTATTATCCATGCTGCTGTAACACACTGAATTTCCCCATGGTGGGACTATTAAAGAATTATCTTATCTTGTGGGCCCCAGTGCAATCTTTTGTCCAGGGTCCCCTACCTGATAACTACAGCGAATTCTTGATAGTGATGGTTATGGGTGCTAAGAAGTTTAATCACACTTAGTGTCGTTTGAGTAATCTGTGGGTCTCCTTTGCCAGTGCTTAGGGCCCTCTACACCCCCTCAAAGTTATGCCCCTGGGACAAAGTGTAAACCGCTTATAACAGTGCATCTAAGCTAACTAACGTGCTCAACACCTAACAAGGAGGTACCCCTATATCATAAATAGGCACCTCAGTAAAACTAGTCTACAAAAGGCACACCTGTGAAAAATATGGCCAAAAGTGGGGTAGATGATAAACAATCCCCATTGTGTCTGCGCTATTTAGCTGCCTGTCACCATCAAGTATTGTGTTGATCAGGAAGGAGGAAGTTAGCAGACGAAAGGATGAGCTTTATGATGGAGAAGGGGGGTGTATTAAAGTGAATGATGAGAGCCTTGTTATGGGAAGGGTAGATAGGGAAATTGATGGAGAAGTGTAGGATAAGGACAGGAAGCCTCATGATAGGGGAGGGCAGGTAAGGACAGTGAGCCTCTTGATGTGGGCATAGGGGCTGTAAGATCAATGAGCCTCATAATAGAGTTGCGGGGTTAAAGGCAGTTGAGGAACAGTGGAACCTCATGAGGGCAGTATTCCAGTAATTTATATATTTTATTCATAGGGACAGGGTTCCAGGTGGTGACCAAAAGGATCACCAATGATGCCAAGATTTTTTAGTAAAAGTGCATTAGCAGGATTAGTCACAAATGGACTAACCCTGCCACTGTACTGCCACTTTAAGGGTGCATGCACACTGAGTAACGCCGGGCGTGTATGAGAGCCGTACACGCCGGCATTACAGCAGACTGCCGAACACTTCCCATTCACTTCAATGGGAGCGCTCGTAACAGCGGCGTTTACGAGCGCTCCCATTGAAGTGAATGGGAAGTGTTCGGCAGTCTGCCGTAATGCCGGCGTGTACGGCTCTCATACACGCCCGGCGTTACTCAGTGTGCATGCACCCTAAGAAAAAAAAAAACAACTAAAACCTGTCTTTGCTTAGCAAACTCTGCATCTGCTAGGTGAAGGATTGCACCTAATGTTTCCCAGGAAAATTAACCCTCACTGTTTCTGCTACTGTCCTGCTGTACGTTTATTGAACAGAAGAGCCCCAGTCTCACTAGTGATCAAAGACTGTAGTGTTCCCCTGCAATACCACATGGAAAGTAAGTGAATTTATTCACCTTCAGTTCTTGAATTTTATGTGACTGAGAGTTGTGATCTTGGCAACCTTGGAGTGTCCATTCACTTAAAGGGGTTGTCTAGGATAGCCTAAAATCCCTACCGTAATCTAAACACCTCCCCCCTCCTACTCTCTAAATAACATTGATTATCGAAAATGTATAGCTACCCATATTCCTGGGGCAGTCATGTGATTGCCTCTGGGACATATTCTGATTATCCGGTGACAATCTGTTTCCCCAATTCCAGAAATGGATTGGGACTACTTCTCCTCCCGCCCCATCCACCCCACTCATACTTACCCATCCATGATTTCTTCTCGCGAGGCGGCTCCTCCTCCTGCTTTCTGTGCAGTGCGTGCTCTTATTCACCGTGCGCGCCGCAGCCTGTAATTCACCTTTACTGCTCTTCCACGCATGAGGAGGACTTCGGGAACAGTACAGGAGGAGTAGGGATCATCTCACCCGAAGCATGGAGGGGTAAGTATATATGGGTTGGGGTTTGGTCTGAGTAGGTAGGAAAGGGTGGGATAGATAGGGAGGGGAGTGAGAAAGGAGGAGGGGAGAGAGGAAGAAGAGAGGGTTAGTGATGAACTTTAAAGAGCAAGAAGCAGCAGCATATAAACAAAAACAGATACCAGCAGCCTAGAGACACCCAGAAATCACCCAAAATCAGCCCACTGATATAGGTATATGGGTACATTTATTAACCCATTAGTAGCACTAGAAGACATTTTTTAATAAAACTTTTTTTTTGCCCGGAAAATACCTTTAAGTTACTTAATTTTGGTTGTGATGTGTTTTGCATGTAGCACCAGGCTAAGGCTAGGGTCACATTGTGACTTTGGTTATCATTCCAAAGAATGGTATGTCACTCTGCAACTCCTTCACGAATGTAAGAGAATGGAGTTGCATTGTGACCGAGAGTGTGTTGCAGAAAAATCAAACACGGCTCAATTTTTAGAATGTTAACATTCCCTAGATTGCAATGTGGCTCCTTTCACTTAAATTATTAAAGGTGTCAGAGATCTTTGGTTATGCAACAGAAGTCCCAACCAAAGGCACAGTGTGTCCTGAAGTCTAAAGAAACAGCTTATCCTAGCCCAGGTAAAGAGCAGTGTAGTGTATGTAGTACTGTAGTGTAAATGGCACTACGGAGTTCATGTACTTCAGTAATACAAGTGTTATACAAGTGAAATAGCCATGTTGATTGGATAACTCTTCCAATAAATCTAGCATATCATATATTCAGACTTCCTGTGGCAGGGTATGTTGAACTTGGTTTTACATTGAAAAAAGATTGGCACAGAAAAGATTTGCTTGCTGAAAATACGGTAACCTTAAGTTTACTTCAACTTTAAGGAGCTGAGACTTAGTTGATCTCAATGGAAGATAATGAGAAGGTATTAATGTTATAACATTCCTTTTCTTTCCCCCTCATCTAGAGGTATAACATGAAGTTCCAGGGCCTCAGTGCAAAATCTGTATCAGACCCCCTAATGTGTAATAGTTCATTATAGTACTGGCCTCTTCATATTCGGAATAGACAGTGTATGGTTCCCCTGGGACTCCTGGACCCAGGTGCATCCTCTGCACCCCTTCAAGTTATGCCACAGCCCTCATCCCACCCCTTATATTATTTATAGCATTTAAACCAGGATTTTACTATCATCCGGATTGAACCTTAAAGTACTGCAAAGTGCACCAAGCACTTACCAAATACAAACATTTAATAATAATGTTTCAACATTTTACACTTTCTTTATCTTGTCTGTATGGTTTCCAGCATAAAATATTGTACACTATACAGATATAGTCTTAATGAGAATCACAAGAGAAGAATGTTTTACATTTCTGATTAATGAAATGGATTTCCGTTAGGCCGGGGCCACATATAGCATAAACGAAACTTTTTTTTCCCCGGCATTTTACAGTCCCTATTAAGTGGATGGGATTCTGGCTAATCTTCAACACATTGCCGAAAAATATCTGCACTGGACATGCTGCAATTTCAAAAACAGTCACATTTATATAAATTGTAGGATGTCAATTTTACATACAGAAATGCTATCTAGGTATAACTAAAGCAGAAACTGCAAAGGAAAACTCTTATGTCTTTCTGTGAAAAGTGGTGCAGGGAGAAGTCACAATGCATTTCCACCACGGTTTTATTCCCACAATGCTTTTTGGCTGAGGCTCGCTACTTGTGCCTTAGCCAAAATTATATTTTCATGTAATGAAAAAGAAGGCCAGAGCAGCACAGCAGAAGCCATAATTCAAGACAAACAAATTTTGAATCTTTTTTGTCAACTGATGTACTTTTTCACTCTTTCCCTTACTTCTGTATTTAGAGCTTTTCCTGCCTCTCAGTAAACGTTATTGAGTATAGGAGTATGGGGCTGTGTGATGTGTGGAGAATAAGACTCAAACAGTTATATATTGGATATTATAAGTAGAGATGAGCAAATTGTTAAAAAATTAGTTTCAGAATTTTCCAAAAACATTTGATTTGATCCGCATAAATTAGCATTGAATCACGTTTAAAAATAGTATCAGTATTTCCTGGCTGCAGAGAGCCTGAACAGTGATTTAGAACACTGGACCTTGCAGTAACACACATAGGGAGTCTACCGTGGTAGAGAAACAATACAGTGAATCAGCAAGACACGCACATGACAAGTATCACTCTTAGAACCACTGCACATCTCACTTATTTGGCCAGTTATGGGGCCAAAATTGACCAACTAACTCAAGTGTGAACTCAGCCTTACAGGCCGATTTTAGTGCCAGGTATATTGAACCGTGCAGAGGCCCAAGATACTACTGTAGCGTGAAAAAGCGTACTCCTTTTATACCGTTAACTGCTGATTCCACATAAATGTCTACAGAACCTGTTGTATTAAAGGCTTATATAAGTCCCAGATCACGTGACCAACCACAACAAAAACAACAAGATACCCAAGGATCATAAATAGATGATGTAAGGTGGAAAAATGGGACCAGGGGTATAAACATAATCAAGACCTCTGAACCTCCATACTGAGGTAATGTAAGGGAACTAATCATCTGTATATATACAGATGAAGCGTGCTACCTAGATGGTATAAGATACATGTGCGCATGCGCCGGGTCCGGACTCCGGCCGTGAAATAGGATGGGTGCGTATGAGCGCTTTGATTGGATGAAGATGGCAAATGAACGGCAGTCCTATCGCTATAAGAAGCCACTACCTCCAATACTCCGTGCGGCCACACATCAGTACCGATGGAAGGGCAGGGGGGAACGCTACTCTATTCATGCTTACCATGAAAATTATGTAGACTCTCAGCTTTCATTTGAACACTTAGATATCCTCTGATGATGTGCTGGTGATAGGAATGGACCCCAACAGTGAAACGCGTCAGGACTTAGTGCTGCCAACATTGTTTTAATTCAGTAGCTAGCCGTCTGAATGACTACTATTAACCCCTAGGGGTAGTTGCTGCTATAGGGAGAGTTGGTGGATACACTGAACCTAACTAGACACGACCTCCAAGACTGTGCAGTGCCTCTGAGATATAGGGATTAATATTAATAGAAAGTGTCTTCAGACTAGCTAAATATAGGAGAAGAACTCTGCATTTTTGCCCCATGACACGCTATTAATGGCATATATATCTACTATAGCCATTGGCAGAATTTTTCTTCTCCTATATTTTGGGGAGGGCTTTTTTTTGTGGGGTATTTTAATCATTTTTCAAATAAACATCTATTTTTAATACTTCCTGTTAGGGTTACTGACACCTTGTTTTGCAAGGTAATTGAAAGGCTATGTTCAAAATCCTAAGGAATTATGGTCCTCTGCTATTTAGACCAGGACCCCACGGGACGGAAACACTGCGATTTGGCCCACGGCAGATACACCACAGGAAAAATCATGGTGTTTTACAGTACTTGCAAAGTGGATGGGATTTATGGGAATCCCATGCCCACTTTGCGGGAAAAAAAAAATTGCAGCGCGCACACGCTGTGATTTCCGAAATCGTCATGGTTTTGAAAATCGCAGCATGTCAATTATATCTACGGAAACACCGGCGGCTTTCCCATAGATATAATTGAAACAGAAAATCTGCTGAGGAAAACTCAGTGAACTTACTGTTTAAAGCGCTGAGGGAAGAACCGCAATGCGTTCATGCCACGGTTATTCCCGCAGCACTTTAGCATGGTGGGTTCAGCCCATGGAACCTTAACCTCAACCAAGCAAAACAGTGAGTTTTTGTCTGTGGATTTTGATGCTTTTCCACAGCATTTCTGCGTCGTTTCCGCAACATATTTATCATGCTGCGTTTTTGCTGCTTTTTTCCACACTCTCCATAGAAAACTATGGAGGAAAAAAAATCAGCATTTCCGCAACTATAATTGACATGCTGTGTTTTTCAAAAACGCAAACGTTTTTGAAAAACGCAGCTTTTCTGCGGCGTTTTTTTTCCGTAGTGTGAGGCTGTCCAGTGGGCATAGCAGGCCACAGCAAAAAAGTGCTCAGCAATGTATTGCGTTTTTTTTTCCTGCAGTGCTTTTCACAGAAAGGTTTCCTCTGTAGACTTTCTGCTTCAATTATACCTACAGGAAAATTGCTGGCTATAGATGAGTGAATACTAGATTAGAATACTTCGCTCCCATAGGAATGCGTGCTAACGCGGGTCGGCACTTAACCCCTTGCTGTTCAGCCACTTACATGCATTCCTATGGGAGCGGAGGTATTAGAATAATATTCGACGAATAGTTTCGCTCATCTCTATTGCTGGCATTTCCATAGGTATAACTTACTTGCTGTGTGTCCGCTGCGCATATTTATTTACATATCCATCCGCTTTGCAGGGACTTCACAATGGGCCCTGGCCTAAAGGTATGTTTACATCGAGTTTTTTTTTCAGGCTGATTTTGAGATGGAATATGCCTCAAAAATGCCTCCTATTCATTTCAATGGGAATCAGTAGCAGTTTTTTTTCCCTTCTACCTGATTTTTTTCAGCTACAGGAAAAAAAAAAAAAAGCAACATGACTTATCTTTAGGGGAATTCCGCCTTTTAAAAAAAAAACCATTGAAATCAATGAGAGGCAGAAAAAATGTGGTGCAATGCAAAAACCGCATCAGAAAATGTTTGCTCTTTTTTTTTTTAAAGTGAAGTTTCCAGGTCCATACAGTGTGCTGGAGTAAGAGGACCATACAAAAAAAACCGTGGCAAAAAAACCCATCAAAACCACGGTAAAAATACATCATGTGAAAAAAAGTCAAAAAATGGTTCCTAATTCGTGAAGCATATTTTATCAGCCTGCAAGAACATAGCCTAACATGCATTGTGTCATATTTATGAAGTATTTTAAACATTTTAATGAGTAGTATGGAAAGGGATGTGCCTTAACGGGAAGTGTGTGTAGCCTAAGTTGCAATATTGTGGACTAAAAAAATGCACTAAACTATGGCGCATTTTTCCTGCAAAAACTAATGCAACTTATAGAAGGTGTTAACTTACACTAGACAGTTAAATTAGTCTAATAATGCAATAATTTTTTTAAATACCATCAGACACTCATAAATCTGTCATTGTTTAAAACTGTCTAGTCTAAGTATGCTCTGTAACATAGTTAGTAAGGCTGAGTTCACATCAGCGCTCACTTTCTGTTCGGGGATTCTTCTTGAAAAATGTGGGGAGAAAAGTCCTGCAAGCAGGAAATTTCTTTCTGCATTTTTCGGGTGGAAACTGGGAAGAAACCGAGAGACCCTATTATAGTCTCCGAGGTTTCCGCCGGTAACCTTTTTTTTTTTTTTAAGCGGGTTGGGTTTCTGTTTTTCAGGTTCCCTACTGGACCCAAAGAACAGAAACCTGTGCGTAGGTGTGAACCTACTGTAAATCTGTCCCATTGTGTTATGTTGTGCTATATAGCATGGGCTCCTGCTGCAATATTACATTTTTTTTAACTCATTACATTTTTTTTGTTTTTCAATTTTAATTTATGTACGTAACATGAAGAATCAACTCTCCTATGGACCCCTGGATTATGAACATCTCCAAAATGAGCTTTCTCTAAAAGATACCATATGGAAAAAAGTACCACCTGAATCAAATGAGGACTCATCCACTACTATAGTCTATAGGATGTAAAGCTTTGTGGACAGAAATTGATAAATACATTGATGATAGCTTTACAATTATGCTTTACAGTTTTTGTATTACAAGTTATTCTCTTAAAATTGCTTTAGGCCAAGGCCCTTCCACGCTTTTTTTGTTGCATATTTTGCTGCGTTTAAGCATAAACAAAGAATGGCGACAAAAGAAATGGGAAATATGTAGGAAGTACTCACACTTCTACCTTCTGCTTAATCCACTCCTGACTGGTTAAAGCAAAATCTGCAACAACAACAAAAAAAAAATCTACACGGGACCTCGGCCTAGGGTCCAATCACATGGAGGAAAATGGCACTTTATATGGTGCTGAAAAAAAAAATCCTCCCATTGACTTGAATGGGTGCTGAAAGTTTTTTTTTTCCACTAGCGGAAAATTACACTAGTGGGAAAAAGCTAGTGGCACCCATTGAAATCAATGGGAAGCTTTTTTTTTCCAGCGTGGAAAATTCCACTAGTGGAAAAAAAGGTTAGCAGAACCCATTGAAATCAATGGGAGGCTTTTTTTTTTCAGCGCAAAATAAAGCGCCGTTTTCCTCCATGTGAATGGACCCTTACACATTTATTTCAGTTTTACTTATGAAGTACTAATGCAAGGCTGAACATAAGATAAGTATGGACAAGTCATATATTTTTGTAGTAGCATGTGCTATTTAATTGTTCAAAATACCATCAGCAGAAGTGTATCCTTGCCTTTGTGTGTGCACGTTATACTTTGTCAAAAATATATTACATATATTACACTACTGTAACAAAATTATACAAAGTATAATAACAAGTATATTAACACCTCCAAGTTGACAAGCTCCATACAACAATTTTGTAGTGGCTTGATGAATAAAATAAAGTATTTGCAAATGTAAATTACACACACAAAGTAAATTTGTTTTGTTTTTGACAGAATTTGTCAAAATAAATAACGTTATTTCTATAACTTGTTTATCTGAACTTGATAGTTTTCTTAATTTCTTTTGCTGGATATTTGAATTTGGCACATGTATTGAAACAAGAATGAGAAGCCAACAATAGGTTACTGTATTATAATACAAATACAGTTGGTGCATACAAAAACACGTGTTTCTTAAAACTGAGAGTCTTTTTTTCCTTTCTGAAAAAAAATGCATGCTCTTTTGTGGAGAACAGCATTGTGTAAACCCTTCCAAAGGGTGGTGATCTACACTATGTACCAAACACAGTCAACTGTTCTGGGGCCATAGGTGGTTCCCTTATAAGTAAGTGAAACGCTGATTAATAACCTATTTCTCATTACTGGTTCTGATGAAATATGTATATATCATACTGTATAAATAATGTGTCATTTATGTTTTGGATTTACTGTGTGAAAGTCCTGCATACAGTAATTCTAATTTGGTTTGTAATTTAAACTTTGCCCTCCAGGAGGCATGTGATCAGTTAAGCAAGATGTGGACTGAGTACATATAAAAACTACTTAGCAAGTGTTTTGCTGCCAACCCCAGATGCCCTGACTCCAATTTTCAATCTGGAATCTGGCCAACTTTGTATATCAAACAAAAAAAATTATCATCTCAGTCACAGGTGGGAGATTTCAAATGGGCCAAAAATCCAATAAACTCAATGATGTATTCAGTGTTAGATATTTATGAGATGCAGTTTATTAGTCTGTAGGTTTCTCCAACTACTTTCTGCTAAAGCTCCTAGCCAGGCTTACAAATATGTCTTTTCATTGTTACTCCCTTTTTATTTTACAATGTTTGTATGTCTTTCTTGTTGTATTTTTTTAAGCACTGTACTTTTTGTCTATATTAACACTTTATAGTTTAACCCCTGAAAAATTGCATTAAAATATATATTTGCACCTAAAAATCATATTCAACCATACTTTCACACAAAAGAAAAAACAAATAGATCAAGGTGTACATAGCTTATATACAGTGCTTTGCAAAAGTATTCGGCCCTCTTGAACTTTTCAACCTTTTGCCACATTTCACGCTTCAAACAAAAAGGTATAACATTTAAATTTTTGGGGGAAGAATCAACAAGTGGGACGCAATTGTGAAGTGGAACAAAATTTATTGGATATTTTAAACTTTTTTAACAAAGAAAAAAAAAAACTGAAAAATTGAGCATGAAAAATGATTCGGCCCCCTTGCGTTAATACTTAGTAGCACCACCTTTAGCTGCGATTACAGCTGCAAGTCACTTGGGGTATGTCGTTATCAATTTTGCACATCGAGAGACTGAAATTCTTGCCCATTCTTCCTTGCAAAATAGCTCGAGCTCAGTGAGGTTGGATGGAGAGCGTTTGGGAACAGCAGTTTTCAGCTCTTTCCACAGATCCTCGCTTGGATTCAGGTCTGGACTTTGACTTGGCCATTCTAACACCTGGATACGTTTATTTGTGAACCCCCCCAAGGAATACAGCTTTTCTCAGCTGCATCTAGATTGTATATGACAGGAACCTGGGAGAAATATATAATCCTTTAATCCTTCTACCACTTTGCCCCTGATCCTTTCACATATCATTTCCCCCCCCCCCCCCCTTCATTTAAACCTTACAGGCGGGACACTGTGTATTTAAACATACCTCCCAACTTTCTTCTTCACCGCCTCCAGCATTGTCCTTCCCGGCGGTTTCTATTGAAATTTTGCGCGTGCGCAGTAGCACCAGCTCGCAATGTTCTCTATAGGAAAATGATGCTGAGCGTGCACAGTAGCACAAAATTTCAATAGAAACCGCCGGGAAGGACAATGCCAGAGGCGGTGAAGAAGAAGGAGCAGGAGGCGTTATGCAGCAAAAGCAAGATGACACTGGGGAGTGCACGTAACGCCCATTGTGCATGAAGAGTGATTTACATAACCATTTCATGTAAAAGTGTATTCATGAAGGCACACATCAGTGGCATAACAGGACATGTAGTAAGCTGTCCGGGACAGCAGTCTGATAGCGGGACTGTCTCGTGGAAATCAGGACACTTGGGAGCTATGACTTAAATAATATGCCCAAGACATGCCATCTGCATTTCCCAGCTAACAGCCTGGTTGGACGGAACGCTGTCTCTTTAAGAACTTGGGTAAGTAATAGGAGGGGTATATCTACCGCTTTAATGGCATTGTGTCACTTATTACAATCAGTGGGCTTTGCTTACTGATCCTGCTGGAGAGCACTGGCTGGCTGAACACTTCTGTGTCCTTGCACTTCTATCGCATGTGCTTTGTACTTCACTTACTTGCACTGCTCTGTTTTGCTCTCCTCCTTCAGTGCCACCATGTGCTCTGCTTGATGCAGCACTTCTGTACCTGGCTGGGCTTTTCTGCTTGGCTTTGGTCACTTTATCACACCACCCTTGAGCTCTATTGACAGACACTTTCATCTGATCTCCAGCGCTGCAATCTTCTCCTTTTGAAAGACCTGTGTGACACAGACTTCCTTTGTCTTCAGCTTTTTCTTCCCCAGGTAACTCTTATCTCTAAATTGAACTTTCACCCTCTGCTGGATTGGGATGATAGCAGCAAATCTCCATGTTCTAACATTGCAGCCAAACCTCCAGGCATTACAAGCTCAACAAAAAAAAAAAAAAAATTTCGGATGTTTTTTGCAGCGATGCAAATGGGTTGCTCCAAACGGAACCCACAGAGGCTCTGCTGCCCAAGGGCCCACACAAACCTGGAGCCGGTCCTGACCAGATCCATTGCAATCCTTTCAAAGGAAGTTTCAGTAATCGGCAGAGGCACTAGAGGGCTTCTAAAGTTTGACACAGGGTTGTACATTTTACATAGTGGACAGGACTCACAGTATTATTTCACCTCTTTTGGTACACCTGGCCAGTGAAAATCTTTGCAAGATGTGGTCTTTTGTTTTATCATGTCCTCCTAACACATGGGAGTGAGCAAGATCCTTTGCAGTAACCCAGTGGAGGAGACCGGAAGATGGGAGTAGTAGAGACGTAGACTTGCCACATTGCTAGGCCGAGCACACTCCAATGGCACTCCAGGTCTGGACACAGTCGAGGGGGGTCCTGCAGCTCTACCAGATGGTGGTGGTAGTAGTAGTAGTCCCCTGGGGCACTTCTAGTTTGGAGAGGTTTCCTCTCTGAGCCAATGTGGTTGTGTTCAGAAGTGCCCTGATGGTGAAGCAGGCATGACTCAGGAGTTCAAGATGCAGTGAAAACCAGGTAACTGTTCATTAACTGAGATGAACTGCAAACCAGCAGCTAGCAGATGGGGTTAGTAGTACACAGTCCAATCTCCCTGCCTTGGTCATAGGAAGCTGCCCAGAGATGTTAGAGGCTCGGTGATATAAGTCCACAACTGCTCTTCCTCTCAATCCACTCCCCACCTTAGATGATGGGGTAGTAGTGGAGCAAGAATTCCTGACAGGGATCTGGTTACCTGGAGACTAGGCGCAAATGAGTTTCTCCTGTCAGGATCCTCCATCAGGGTGATGAATAATCCTCCTAGAGGCTGCATTGGCAGCCGTTGAGCTCCACTCCTGGTCTACCTGCTGCACAGCCCAGCATGAACTGTGCAGGGTGACTGCTAGTGCTAGACTGTCCTTCAACAGTTGCCTGGAAGACTATAGTCTTCCTACAACCCTGCTCAGTGGCCTGTGATTTTTCAAGGTTTTAACCAAGGCATTGGATTTGAACTGTGAAGGAGGAAACATAACAGGGAAAAGCTGAATAATAACATATAACATATGCCCCTTTATCAAGATGGCGCCGCACTGAGTGGCTGCCTCGATACAGAGCTCCAAGCTGAAAGCAACCCTTATCTTTCCTTTTCACTCTGTCTGTATCTTCAAGAATCCTCTAACCAAGCAAACTAGCACTATGAATTAGCAGCTATAAATCGAATGGAAGACCCTGTGGAGTATTTTTTTTTCCTTTTGTTTCTATTGTTAAAGCATTGAGAAGACTCAAGCTGGTTTTCTGTGTGCACATGTGCCTGTTACCATCCCCCCACGAGCTAAGAACCACATGGTCACCATGAGGCAGACAAAGCTGGAGGAGAAGCCTTCATGTAAGTGTATGCTTCTTCTTCAAGGAGATGATTTTTAGCATCTATTGCTGATGTGTGAAGATGCCTATTGCTGACTAGTATTTCTTTCTATTACTGTGGACACGTGGGAGCCCACCATCACCCACTTACCCCATGTGTTTATGGAAGCTTGGCAAGAGAGCAGCACCCTGTCTACCTGGATGGCTTCAGACTTCTTTGGGCAGTAGAACACAGTGGTAAGAAGAAAGGAGGAGGAGGGCTTGTGATGAAGGACATTTGGGGCATTTTATTGTGGTTAAGGAACAATAGCGCTGATGCAAGATACCGAACTATCAGCTGTGAGCATGAGATCCCACTACCTACCAAAGGAGCTGCCACATGTTATCATGATAGCTACCTATGTCCCCCACCTCTGCAAAAATGTTTTTTGCCTGTTATATCTACATGCTGTGACCCCCCTCCTCGTGTCCTCCAACCACATTCGACTGTATTATTAACATCACAGAGAACTAAATGATCCTGCAGTGTGTCTGTGTTTCTTTCTTTTTTAGTTGCTGTGATTCCTAGGATTTCTCTATCTGCCATGAGCTTGTATGTGTTTCTCTCTTGTTATATACTACGGTACCATCTATGAAACTGTATCACTGAAATTTCCCCATTGTGGGACTATTAAAGGATTATCTTATCTTATAACACTGAACATAGAAGACAGGACATACCAATATAACCTGGAGGCACAACAGACAAACACAAAAAATAGCAGCACTCCAGGATGCTGCACCATCACGCTATCATGCTTCAGCGATATCATTTAGGTACTATAAGTTGCTCTACAACCTATCCACCAACTTCGACTCTATACAGCAATGCATTTTCCAGTGCAAAGTGTGAGAATGTTTTCTCAACCCCAGGTTCTTGGGGTACTCTTTATTGTTTTTACATTTTCATGAGCAGGGGGTAATGTAGGGTCTTTGAGTTGAGAAGTACCTTTTCAGCTAGGTGAAATAGGTCATAAATTTGTGACCTCACAGGTTTATCCATTTGGATCTCCCAGTTATGTACCCACTGGGCTTTGACAGCAGAGGTAACACCTAAGTAAGCAAGGATTTCTGCCTTCACTTTGTTGCACTGTCTGGCATCTTGCTCACTTAACTCAAAGTAGGCTTTCTGTGACTCTCTGCTGAGAAATGGAGCAACTGTATCTACCCACTGGTCAGCTGGAAGAGTTTTCTTCTCAGCGGCTCTCTCAAAAATGGTGAGGAATGCTTCCACATCATCCTCTGGGGTCATCTTATGTAGAGACGATTGCACACTCCTTCCAAGGAGTGACGCTTTGTTCTTGGATTTGATTTCTTTCTGACAGCAACTTTATCTGCTCCAGCAGACTTTTATTAATCGCCTGATTTTCTCTGAAGGCCACTTGGGTGGACTCAATAAGCAGACAGTTGGTCTCATGTTGGTTGGCATTAGTCTCTCGCTGAATGTTAGCCTGGATCAGCTGTTTCACCACTTCCTCCATGCTTGCAGGGACTGGATTTGCAGGAGCCACAGACATAAACCTTGATATAGAACTTGCTGAATTTTTGTGGCAGCACAGCCTCCACCATTTGTAACAGGAATAGCTCAGGGATTTTCATCTCCTCAGATAGACTAACACTTTTAGTACACTGCTGCCAAGTGTGGTGCAACTGGCCACAACCAGTTTTATTAGAACGTTTCACATTGCTTGAACAGAGTTTATCTGTAATGCCTGAAGAGTCCCTTATAGCCCCGCGATGAAATACATATGTGTTCAAAGTAGAATTATGTACAGGGCTTGTCTGGGACTGCCCTTGTAAAGTCAGGAGCCAATTTGGGGGTTAGGGTCAGCAATCTTAGGGTTCACCAAGATGAGATTTATTATGGCTGCTTTGGCGATTCCCTTTCATGAATGTGTATCACACAATATACTCAAAAATGGTAAGACTGTTCTGATTTTCCTTGTCTTTCTTGAATGATATGTAGACCTCAAATGTTATATACCTGAAATATCAGAATAGCCACCTTGCACATCTGACTTTAAGACATCTGGCTTTAAATCGACAAATTTATTGGTCCATATGGAGGTTATATTTGGTACTAAAAATATTGCATATCTTTGGCACAGTTTCCAACTATTGTATTGATATATGTATGTAGATGGTGCCGCCTTATTTTATTTTTCTAATTTATATTAAAAGTTTAAGGGGTTGGTCACTTTCAGCCCAATATTGAGAGACAAATTTTATTGTTTGTATAATAAAAAGGTATTAAATTTTCCAATATACTTTCTGTATCGATTTCTGACAGTTTTCTAGATCTTTATTGCTGTCATTCATTCTGTTTACTTCTAGTATATAAAATTCTGACCATGGTCATGTGTTTTACGGTCCATGTCCATGAGATGAACACACAGGTGTGCAGCTTGTTATAGTCACAGCATAGCAATTAGACATCTTCCTGGTAACGTTATGCATCTATGTATCCATCACATGACCCTGGACCATAACAGCAGCAATGACAGCAAGCGAACCTAGAAAACCATGAGGAATTAAGTTATTTTATTGTTATGTATATTGGAAAATTATACAGTTTTTTTGATTATACAAACAATAACATTGGTCTCTCAATATTGGGCTGAAATTGGCCATACCCTTCAAGTTTTATTGTTCTTGCTGATGTTAATACATCTGTAGTATTAAAATATAATATAAGATAATTCTTTAAAAGTTTTAATAGTTTAAAATTCAGTGTGTTACAGAAGCATAGATAATACAATAATAATACAAGAAAAAAACCACTTACAATGCTCAGAATAGAAGTTAAAAAAGATACTAGGACACATGACAAAAAAAAAGAAAAACTTCAGGATCATTTAGTTCTCTGGAGTGCTCTACGCTTAGCCTGATGTTGATTAACTGCGGTTGGGAGGAAGGACCTCAGATAGCGCTTCTTCTCACACTTAGGGTGACGCAGTCGGTCACTGACAGTACTGTCCAGTGCTATCACAGTCTTATGCATGGGATGGGAGTTATTCTCCAGCATGGAGCTCTCCATGGACAATATCCTTCTGTCACCCACCACCTTTACTGGGTCCAGGGGGCTCCCCAGGACAGAGCTGGCCCTACCTAATCATCCTGTTAATTCAATTTCTATCCCTGGTTGATATGCTACTCCCCCAGCAGGCCACTCTGAAAAAGATGGCTGATGCTACTACAGAGTTGAAAAAGGCCCCTGTAACGGTCTGGGTCTGGTTTGGAGTCTTAAGTTGCTACTACTTGGAAAGTGACTTACTTGCAAGGCTGGTAACGTAGTCAGGAGGAAGCCAGTGGCCGATACACAAGATGAGCGTCAGTGTTGGAGAAGTAGGCAAATACCTTAGACAGGAGCAAGCCAGTGGTCGATACATAAGAGGAGCGTCGGTGTTGAAGGAGAAGGCAAATACCGTAGTCAGGTGGTCAATGCATAAGATAAGCATCAGTGTTTGTAGCAGAGCAGGAGAAAGCTGCTAGATTACAGGCTGAGAGCACAATAATCTGACAAGACAGGAAGTGCAAGGCTGGGTTTATATAGGAAGTACAATCAGAGAACAAGGTGGAGCAAACCAGAGAGGTGGGAACTAAAACTAGAGGTACCGGGAACTAGGCTCAGATCAGCACAGGAGCTGTCCAGAAGGCTGAATAGCTCAGTTGGAAGAGCTGTAGCGTGGGACACTGAAGTCCCTGGGTTCAAGTCCTGACAGCCCCCCCCTGGACTCCAAATGCCCTCAGCCTCCTGAGCAGGTAGAGCCTACTGGGAGCCTTTCTGTGCAGTGCATCCAGATGATCTGCCCAGTCCAGCTAATTATTGAGGAGCTCACCCAAGTACTAATAGATCTTCACCATTATACTGGGGGCAGCTGGTGGGGGTCATTAATGTCCCCCTCTAGTTGCCCCAGTTTAATGTCCCTCACCAGCTGCCCCCACAGCTTATTGTCTCCCTCCAGTTGATCCCACGGTTTACTAGTCCCCCTCCAGTTGCCCCAAACTAATGTCTCCCACTAGCTAATTCCAGAGTTTAATGTCCCCCTCTAGTTGTCCCCATTTTAAACTGGGGCAGCTGGAGAGGGGATCAACTGGAGGGTGACATTAAACTGGATGCACCAGGAGAGAAACTTTGTACTATGGGGCCAATCTGAGGAGAATATGTGAGGCCATATAAAATTAGGGTTATTGTGTGGGGAGCACAAAGAGAAATGGATCGAAATGGGCATAGTCAATTTTGAAGTGGGTGGAGCTAAATTTGCAGCAGCAAATTATGTGCACCACATATTTTGTCCCTCTTTCTGTTCTGTGATTGTTGGAAGGTATGCAAAATCATTAAAAAAGAGAATATACATACAAAAACACTGAAATTGTTAGCATTTGTAATACAAAAAAAAAAAAAGTCCCCCAAAGGGGAAATGCACTGGAGCCCACCCCAAAATCTCTATAACTATAATAACTATAGCAGATAAAGCAGAATACTTATAATAAGAACATCCTATATAGCCTATAATAAAGATGAACAATATCAGGTGTGTATAATGGCAATAAATCTCAAAACAGCAGTGTATAATGACACAGCTAGAAATGAGCGAATTTTTCGAAAAAATTCAATTCGGCCACTTCACTGAATTTTCCCAAACTATTCAATTCGATCCAAATTAATTTGCAGTGAATCACATTAAAAAACAGCTATTTCCTCGCTGCAGAGAGCCTGTATAGTTGTGTAGAACACTGTTCATTGCAGTAACACGCATAGGGAGTCTGCTGTGGTAGTGAAACAATACTGTGAGTCAGTATGACACGCACATGACAGGTGTCACTCTTAGAACTTATAAGTGAACATTTCACTTATTTGGCCAGTTACGGGGCAAAAACTGACCAACTAACTCAAGTGTGAACCGTGCAGAGGCCCAAGATCCTACTGTAGCATGAAAGTGCACACTCCTTTTACACCGTCATCTGCTGATTCCACATAGATGTCTACAGAACCTGTTCTATTCAACGCTTATACAGGTAGAACCCCTGACAGAGTGGAAAGAGTGTCAGCAGTAAATTTGTGTTGATGGCACTGATTATTTTGCCCTTCTCCTGGTCCATCAGAACAATAGACCCCGCAAACAAAGATCCTGTCTGTTGAGCAACTGCCTTTACTTGGTCAGTAATCCATCAGTATTGCTGATGCCAAAAATAAACAGGAGTGGGTCCAAAACAGAGGTGACGCGTGAATAATTATTTGAATGTCTTCTGTATTTGGTTCCCACTCCTGCTTTTGGCTACCAAATCCTAAGCCAATTCTGATGGGATCGTACAGGCATTACAGCTGCTACAAAAACAGGATCAGTTGTGTGTATAATTTTTCCTTCCTTCTGACAGATCAGAAGAAGGGTCAAATAAACGGTGATGACAACCAGTCCAAGAATGAAAAATAGTGGTCCAGTCATGGAGTGGGGAGGTTGGCAACAGTATGAGAAGTGACACAGTGTAGAGGTAGCAGCAGTATGAGGAGATCACAAAGTGACCTGGTGACCAAGGTGACTTTTAATCTTGTTTTTCTTTAATATTCAGTAAACCTTTTTTTTACTTTTATTCTAATATTTTTTAATTCTCATTAGAATCTTACTTCTGTATTGAAGTGTATTGTGCATCTCTGTCTATTAGCAATCTGTCACACTCTGCCTGTGAACTTCTGGTTCTGTTTAAAAGGATTTTCCCATCTCCCTCTCTCAGCATCTTTGCCTGCTGTCTCCTTCTCGCTTCCACATTTGCCTGACCTGTAACTTCTTCAGTAACTTCTTAACTAAACTAAAAACAATATGAAGAAGAACTGGCTGGGGGGGGGGGGGGGGAAAGGGTCGAGAAAGGGGTATGTTATAGAATTTCTGCTTCAGGCAGTGTAGGACCTGTGAGTGCCTGCTGTGAGTCAAATGGTTCATTGCTGATTAGATAAATCATGAAGTACAATTCTTCCATTCCAAACCAGAAAAAAAGAATATATGTTTACACCAACACCTGATTACTCGGGGATTCCGTTCCCCATTCCGCTTTAAAAATGTGCAATTTTAAGGCAGAAACCCAGTTGACCCCATTATAGTTTATGGGGTGCACAGGTTTTCACGGGTAATCGCTTTTTTAAGCAGATTAGGTTTGCATTTGTGAGGTCCCCAAGCGGACCCCAAAAGCGGAAACGTGAATGCATTTGTGAACCTAGCGGAAGTATGATTCATTATGAAAGTTAGTCACAGCATTTCTGTTTCCACTACATATACTAAGAGCCATATTGACACATTGTGCAGCTCTGGGCTCTCAGTTTGACTAAGCTCGCCTAGGTCACACAGCCCATGTAAACCTCCTCCTTTATGCTCTTGCACCTTAATGGGGTTGTGTCATTATGAACATCTGTAAACAGGACAATACATTGGCTCAGCACTGGAGTCCTGGGTTTGAATCCATCCAGTCAAGGACAACATCCGCAAGGAGTATGTATGTTCTCCCGTGTTTGTATGGACTTTCTCTGTGTACTCTAGTTTCTTACCACATTCCAAAGACTTACTAATAGGGAATTTAGAGCCTTATATGGGACAGTGTTGATAATATCTTGAAATTGCTTTGGAATATGATGGCACTATAGAAGAAAGCAAAATACATTTATAAATAAAATATTAAAACACTTATCCCCTATCCACAGCACAGATTTGGCTCTGACTATGACTTCTAAGATCTGGCCTTTTGCATGGACACATTTTCCTTTTGATTACCCTCTCCTGATTTGACCTTGCGCTAAGCTTCTGAGGGTGATCACCTGTGCTTCAGATCCTGCAACGACCATACCAGCCTTGCACAGGCACTGTGAAGTTGCCTGAGCAATTTTAGTGTATCGTCTCTGCCTGCTTGGGTCTCTGTGCCACCCTCCACTTGCACACTGCGGCGCAGGAGGCTTGTTGAGTTATGATTCCTTGCTTTAACGTTTTGTTGCTCTGACTGAACACGGCTCTATTCTTTCATCTCTGTAATAGAATTTCCACCACATCCATCTCCTTCACTTTGGTTTCCCTTAGCTACTCTAAGGGCCCCTTCACACGGCGTAAGCGCTCGGCTCATTGCGAGCCGTACACGTGAGCGCTTCTAAACACTTCCCATTCACTTCAATGGGAGCGCGCGTAAACCCGGCTTTACGAGCGCTCCCATTGAAGTGAATGGGAAGTGTTTAGAAGCGCTCGCGTGTACAGCTCGGAATGAGCCGAGCGCTTACGCCGTGTGAAGGGGCCCTAATTATTAATCTGAGCCTTACCTTTGTGATTGACAGCCGATCTACCAATCAAGTCTGGGGCAGATTCTGGACTAAACAGGTCATCAGCGCAGACATGTTTGCTTCCTATTGTGACTCTGTCCTTGTTGACGCTAGGTTCACACCTGCGTTCAGTGTCTCCGTTCTATGGTTTCCGTCTTCTGCATGGCAGAAGACAGAAACCATAGACCGGGTCCGGCCGTGAGCGGCGGTGAGCGTTTTAGGCTCTCCGCCGCGAAACCGGATTTTTTTTATCCGGACACAGAGTACTGCATGTCCGACTCTGTGTCCGGATTATAAAACCCGGTTTCGCGGCGGAGAGCATAAAACGCTCACCGCCGCTCACGGCCGGACAGCTTTCTCACCCATTCAAATGAATGGGTGAGAGAGACTCCTGCAGGTTTCCGTCTCCTGCCTCTGTTTTAGGCAGGAAACGGAAACCTCAAGTACGGAGTGCCGGCGCAGATGTGAACGAGCCCTGAGCTTTTCTCTTGTTATTGAATTGTATTAATGACTTCTGACCTTTGGCTTCCCTTGTGACTTCTCTTTTAGATTGTGATTTGTTACTGCTTTGTCTCTCTGGCTTTGATCCTTGGCTTGCTGACTCCTCTTCTGTATTTTTTTTGTCCTGTTCTGTGTAACACTTATTCATAGAAGGGTTTTTTGCCCAGTTGCCCTGCTACCGCCTTGGATAGCTGAGGCAAGTATGTAGGGACAGGGGCTGGATCAAGTTTAGGACTAACTGTCTCTGTCTTTCCCTTCCTCTGTGGTTTCAACAGCAGCATTAGAGAATTGCACAACTAGTAATTCCCTTACACTTAGACTCTGTCTACCCACGCTTTGTGAGATTTACGTAGCTTGTTTTACTGCTCTCAGTTATCTGGCAGGTTTTTTTGCATTTTTTTGGGAGGAATTGCAATTGGAAATTCCATAACAGAATAGCAAACCATAATAGTAATTTTTCCCTGAATGGAACAAATGCAGATTGTAGTGGATCAAATGTATTCTCTGACAGAGTTGGTCCAAGAATTTGCTGTTAAACCGCAACACATAGAGTATGCGAAATCGCAAGCACCTGTGGCTGTCAGCTATAGTGGAACTCCAAGATCAATCTGCCTGATTGTTTTTCTGAAGATTGTAAGTCTTTTGTAAATTTCCTTGAGCGCTGCATACTATATTGTTTTTGAGGCCTCATTCCTCTGGGACTGAACAAAAATGTACCGATCTCATTATATCTCTCTTACAGAGAGATCCTCAGGCTTGCGCTTTTTCTTTGCATACTTGTGCTTCTAACTTTTTTTCTATGGATGCCTTTTTTGCAGCTTTAGGTCTCCTATATAATGATCATGTGGCTGAAATGAATCACTATTCACTATTCTCACCCTGTTGGAGACTATTGCTGTTAAAACTCTCAATTAGCTACTGTTGCCTTAAGGTTATTGTGCCAGCCTGTGAAGCTTCTGTAGTGTTCAGGGTTTTCCTAAGCTTAAAGAAGCTTAAATAAGCAGTTGAAGAAGCATATGCAGGAAAGCCCTGCTATGGATGTATGTAATACATCCTGACAGGGTGGCACTTAAAGGGGTTGTCCCATCACAAGGAACCTATCTATACTGCTAGTTTATGTGGATTTAAGACTTTTCCTAAATGCATTGCTTTATCAAAACTGCTTTGTTTGGCCGCTATCTTAACTTATTCACGTCATTGTTTACACCCTGTTTCTATGGCGCTTGGGATTATCTGCTCATTTGTCAAGTGATGTAGCTGCCTGCTCTCAGAGGGAGAGGGAGGGGCTGGGAGCAGCTCTGAGCTGTTTGAGAAGCTCCGCTACACAGTTAGGGGAGGTGAGAGCTCAGAGATTTCTGAGCTCTTATCAGTCAGTTAAATTGAATTTGGCTGATAAGGGCTGAGATAGGGAGTCCAGTACCTCTGTATGTAGTGCAAACTGACTCAAATCCAGCTCTGCTACATCAGCTTCACACTGTGGTAATTCATTTACAACCAATCCTGTGCAAGTGAAACCCCGCCCACCTATGTGCCGAGAGAAGCAGGAAGTAAAGAGAGCATAACAGCCTGCAGGTTAGTGAACAAGCGTCATGGGAATACCCCTTTAAGTGGCCAATGATATTTATAGAGTATGCATGGTATTAATGCCAATTTCTAAGGAACTATTAGGTCTGTGAAGAAGTTCTTGATGAGAAGCTGAGAATTGCATCTTTAAAATGATACCAAGGTTATAAAATGAAAGATCTGAAGCAATTTGCTAGCAAAAATGTTGTTTGGAAAGGATATCTGCAGGTCTCAATTCCTAACAGCGTTTTTAAAACAGATTATTGCTCCTAATTAGTAATGGCAATCATATGAGATTCTCATCTTTAAAATTAATCTTCTTTAGGGCACTATCAGATCCTAAGATATGGGGCTCTAAAATGTCCCTCCAGCCTCAGACAGCTTCTCCCAGCAGCGTGGAGGAGGAGGGACAGAATGCAGAGATGATGATAAATCATACTTTAATCTGCAAAAACTGTATGTATGTTGCATACTATACATCTGCTCTCTGATTGTCACATAGAGGGATAATGTAATAACCCTCTAAGCCTTATCAGAATGGTATCCATATGTTTATCATCCAGATCACAGTTCCAAAAGAGTTGCTCCAAACACTTACACAGAGTCATCAATAAAGTTCACATTTGACCCTGTTCTTGTCCATACCTGATCTTTAGTTACATGCTAAAATGATAGCAATAATGCTATCCCATAGAAAACTTATGGAGGGAGCTGAAGCTCTGAGTTGCCAAGCGACAGACTCAAAATCTTAATGATTTAGAGATGATCTGCAAAGAGGAGTGGACCAAAATTCCTCCTGACGTGCGCAAACCTCATCATCAACTCTGAAAAACATCTGACTGCTGTGCTTGCCAACAAGGGTTTTGCCACCAAGTATTAAGTTTTGTTTGCCAGAGGGATCAAATACTTATTTCTCTCTGCAAAATGCAAATAAATTTATACAATATGATTTTCTGGATTTTATTTTTGATATTCTATTTCTCACAATTAAAATTAACCTACCCGTAAAATTATAGACTGTTCATGTCTTTGTCAGTGGGCAAACTTACAAAATCAATAAAGGATCAAAAAATTATTTCCTTCACTTTATATCTGTTTCTGTATAGAAAAAATTCCCTCACCTTCAGGGTGGAACCGTATCCCTGGTTGTTGTGACAACCCCAAGAACTTTAATCATTTTGTAGCGTTAATGCCAGTGTGCTGCGATCTAAATGTTTTACTATGTCTCACCTGTCTCATATGATTATTTCAAAATTAGAAACATTTTACATTCACCATATATAAAAAGAAATGGGGCAGACCTTCCTATAAGGATATCCAATCAGATATCCTCTCCAAAGTAAATAAACAAAATCTTCATGAGTGAATGAAGATCACTCAGTTTGCCTATCGGCCAGGCATTGGGGTAGATGATGCCATCATTCACTTTCTACAAAGAGCTCTTTCTCGCCTGGAAAAAACAGGGAACACTGTGAGAATAATGTTCTTTGATTTCTACAGTGCTTTTAACACCATATAGCCAGGGCTACCGAGAGACAAGCTTGCCCTTTTTGGAGTAGACCATCACCTCTTCAACTGGATCCTAGACTACCTCTGACTGTGTGTCAGACACTGTGATCTGTAGTACAGGGGCACTGTACTTGCCCCTTTCCTCTTCACGCTGCACACTGCTGACTTTAGGTGCAACTCATCTAGCTGTTACTTACAGAAGTATTCTGATGACTGCAATACTAGGCATCTATCACACATCTATCATACTATATATCACAGACGTAGATAACAGGGCGTACAGAGAATTGAAATGGGATTTTGTGGATTGGTGCCAGTGGAATCACCTTAGGATTAATGCTGGGAAGCCCAAGGAGATGTGGTGGACTTTTGCAAGCGCAGTTATCCTCCAAAACCAGTGGATATGCAGGGGACAGGCATTGCGATAGCCACTAGCTATAAGTGCCTGGGTGTGCTTCTCAGTAATAAGCTGGACTGGCCTGATCACCTGGATGCACTGTATAGAAAGGGCCACAGCAGCCTGCTTAGGAGGTTGAGGGATTTTGGAGTCCAGGGGGCACTTCTTGGGGCCTTTTTCACTTCTATAGTAGCAACAGCTTTCATCTTCGAAGTGGCCTGCTGGGGGAGTAGCATATCAACCAGGGATAGGAATAGGCCCAAGAAGCTGATTAGAAGGGCCAGCTCTATCCTGGGGAGCCCCCTGGACCCAGTGTGGGTAGTGGGTGACAAAAGGATAGTGTCTATAGAGAGTTCCATGCTGGAGAATAACTTCCATTCCATGCCTGAGACTGCGATAGCACTGGGCAAGACTGTCAGGGTGTACAAGCAACACCGAACTAAGTGGAGATTATTCCATACAGAGCATTGAAAGATCTTTAAGTTGTAATATCCCTTTTACTACTTTTTTTTTACCTTTTCCTGGGAGGCTTCAATAGGCTTTTTTTTTAAATCAGATACTTTTTATTAACCAACTTTTCTTTACATAAAAACAACCAAACGACAAAACAACATTAACGTAACATTAATACAAGGTAAATATGGAGACATTATCCAACATGCGTAGGGGGACTGTCCATTAGGATCCCCCACTAAAACTCCCTAACATCCTTCGATTCATAGCAAAGAATAGCATTCTAGGGATCAAGAAGCAGGTAGAGTAGAAATGAGAGATCTATCAGAGATGAGGAAGGAAGACCAGGTGTATCCAACCATGGCCCCCAAATATTTTCACATTTAGTTTGGGCCTTTCTCTGTATATATACTTCTCTCTCCAGCAGTGGCGTAACTAGGAATGGCGGGGCCCCGTGGCGAACTTTTGACATGGGGCCCCCCCGACACCGAAGATCTCGACCGAGTGCCTCCTACGCATTCCTGCGCGCTCTATTATGACCAATAGTGGACCCTGCACACAGTATTATGCCCACTGTGGCCCCTGCACACAGTATTATGCCCCATAGTGGCCCCTGCACACAGTATTATGCCACATAGTGGCCCCTGCACACAGTATTATGCCCCATAGTGGCCCCTGCACACAGTATTATGCCCCATAGTGGCCCCTGCACACAGTATTATGCCACATAGTGGCCCCTGCACACAGTATTATGCCCCATAGTGGCCCCTGCACACAGTATTATGTCCCATAGTGGCCCCTGCACACAGTATTATGCCCCATAGTGGCCCCTGCACACAGTATTATGCCCCATAGTGGCCCCTGTATACAGTATTATGCCCCATAGTGGCCACTGCACACAGTATTATGTCCCATAGTGACCCCTACAGGACTAAATACTGTCACGTCACCCGCTGACCGCTATACCAGGACAATTGTGGATAAAAAATCTGGTCATGTGCATTACAATTTAGTAACTCCATGTGCCTCATATTAATAGCAGTTAACCCCATCATGTCCCTCACATTAACCCTTGTGTACCTCACATAAGAGTTACTGATATGTGAGAGACATGGAGGTAATAATAAAGTATCTTCATTATTATTACCCCCATATGTCTCACATTACAGTAACTCTTATGGTGAGGCACACAGGGGTTAATGTGAGGGACATGATAGGGTTAACTGCTATTAATATGAGGCACATGGAGTTACTAAAACAAAAGTAATCACCCCAAATGCCTGATATTAATAAGTATAGTAACCCCAGTATGTACCTGTGTATCTTTAGTTTCATTTTCCTGGAGCAGCAGCTTCTTCTTCTCCTCTTGAGTGCAGGACGGCAGGAGCTCGGCAGGGATAAGCCCCGCATCCTGGGCTCTCCTCAGCCCTCTCATTGGTGGGCAGAGGACAGGCAGAGAAAAGGAGGGGGGGGAGAGAGAGGGGGAGCGTCCTGAAGCGCTGAGAGGAGCCAGACCTGCAGCTCCTGTGTGTCAGCCGTTGCTGCAGCTTCGGGGCCCCCTGTTGGTGAAAAGTATTCCACCAAAAGGGGGCCCCGATCATTATACTCGGGGGTCCGAAAAGACCTCCGAGAATAATGGTAGCAGCTGTCACCGGGCCCCTAATGTCCCGGGCCCTGTGGCAGCTGCCTCTGCTGCTATGGTGGTAGTTACGCCACTGCTCTCCAGCCTAATAGTATTATTGACTCTGGATATTAATTCCACTAGAGAGGGAGGGCTCGGGTCCAACCAATGATATGAGATCAGTTTTCTTGCCTGGTACAATACCCTAGACAACCCTATTAATTCCAGAATTTCTGGGTCCATCCCCTCCCCCAAATGACCTAGAAGGCAAACTAACGGTGAGAGCAGAAGGGCAAAAGAGTATCGGTTAACTCCCGACACTCCCACATCATATGCAGGAGATGTGCAGGTTTCATACTACTGTGGAGACATTTGGCATCAGAACGAATATGCATGTGGAATAGAGATGAGCGAGTACTGTTCGGATCAGCTGATCCGAACAGCACGCTCGCATAGAAATGAATGGATGTAGCCGGCACGTGGGGGGTTAAGCGGCCGGCTGCCGTCAAAGCGGAAGTACCAGGTGCATCCATTCATTTCTATGGAGCGTGCTGTTCGGATCGGCTGATCCGAACAGTACTCACTCATCTCTAATGTGGAACTATTTCTATGGTGTCTTATAGACCCTATGCAACAGATAAATATGAGACAGTCTCTGCGCTTCACTAGGGGACATTATAGGGGTCAGGGCTTCTCCCCATGTTTCCTCGTCTACTACACCAACATCAATCTCCTCCTTTCCCTAGTCTTCTCCAGATAGTCCTCCAAGTAGGCCAGTAATAACTGTCGGTATAGTGCAGATATCATTCCCATAGTAATAGATCCCATAGGAATATTTTGTAATGCGGGGTACAGTTCAACTATCAGGGCGGTAGGTCTACTCTGGGCATGGAAAGCATGACGAAGCTGGAGATACTGATAAAACCAAGTCACTCTGAAGGTCTGAAAAAGTCTTAAATATCCCATTATCTAAGATATGACTAAGGGACAGGACACCCTTATCCCTCCGCCTCTCGAAGCCCGTTAGCACAGTAAATTCAGTCAAGCGAGTATTATGCCACAGAGGAGTAAATGTAGTAAAACCATAAGTACCTAACAGCTTTTGCCACTATCCCAAACCTTGTACTGTATAAGAGGGCTAACGTGGGGAGTCGAGAACGAGCTGTCGGTAGGGGACCAGCCTCAAAAACAGCCACTGGAACAGTCCAAGAGGTATCTTGCACACATAGATGGCCAGATCGTAATGAGCCAAGGGGTAATCCCCAGCCCTGAAGCTGCTGCAATTGCGCTGCCAGAAAGTAAATCCAGGCATTCGGAACTGCTAAGCCCTCCTCCGTTTTGTCCCGGCGTAGTGCCTCTACACTGATGCGCGCTCCCTTCTTCTGCCAAATTAATTCTCTAAAAATACTGTGAATTTTCCTAAAGTATTGCATTGGTATCCACACCTGAGAATTTTGTTGGAGATATAATAGTTGTGGCATAAGGACCATTTTAAGTAGGTTACAATGCCCTACAGCTGAAAGGGGGAGTTTAGACCAGGAGTCAGCCGGCAGCTGGTCAGCCGGTAACAAAAACGATTTGTTCCAATTTATTCATAGTCCAGACCAAGCCCCAAAATCCTGTATTATAGCCATTACCTATGAGAGTGAGGAAGTCACATCCCTCAGATATAAAAGCATGTCATCCGCATACAGCGATACTTTTTCTTCTAGGTCACCACATCGGAAGCCCACAAAATCCAAGGCGTCCTGCAAAATGCAGGCTAGGGGTTCAATAGCTAGAGCAAATAAGGGAGACGGTGGGCAGCCCTGTCTGGTGCCCCTGCCCAATTGAATGCGCTGCGACAACATCCCGTTCACCTGCAGTCTGTCCCCCGGGAGATGATATAGCAATTGGGCGTAGGTTAAGAACTGAGATCTGAACCCGTCGCCCTTAGGACAGCCCATAAATAAGTCCACTCGACTTATGCACTTGTCCACGCGGCGGTCGTCAAGTGGAACTTTGTGCAAAGCGCGGAACTTAGGGCCCGCCAGATGTTACGGCACATGTGCAGGTGCAAGGCATGGACGGCACACTGGGAGAAGTAGGGACGGCATAGCGAGGTGCCGCAGTTGCCAGCAGGTCACAGAAGGCCTGAGTCTCCACAAGCTGGGACGGCAACATCTCCTGGGCCAGCATGATTAAGATGAGGCCGTTGAAGGCTTGGGCATGTGGGTGGGTTGCGCTGTACTTCTGCCGGCGATGAAAGGCCTGGGAGATGGGGAGTTGCTGGGAAGAGGCGCATGATGGTGCAGGCAAAAGGAGCAGTGGCAGGAAAAGGGGAGGATGAGGGTGAACTCCCCAAAGTGTCAGAGGCAGATGTGGAGGTGACCTGGCTGGTGGTCTGGACTGCAGCGCCAGCACTGGCGTCACTGAGGACGGGTTGCTGGTCCACAACAACTAAATCACCCGGAGATGGCGGATGCTCCAGTGTTTGGGCATTGAACACACAAAGTCGTTTGGTAGCTCCTGGGATTGGTGAAGTGGTTGGGACAGTTAAAAAAAACCTGAAAACATCTCCTGGGAGGGGGCAAATGTGAGATGACTGTGCTGGGAAGATTGGGCATGTTGGCAGGAAGAGGACTTGAGGTAGTGGCTGACTGGCTGGTGGATAAGGAGCTGTAAGCATTATCCGCTAGCCATTGTAACACCTGTTCCTGGTGCTCGGTCCTGTTCAGTGTGGTACCCTGCTTAACGCAGATATCAAGTCAGGGATTCTGATGAGCGCATGCTAATGTTTCTTTAGCTTAAAATTTGGGTTTCTGTCCATACAATTGGGGAGGAAAGAAGGTTTCCAGGTATTTTTCCACTTTCATAGAGGTTTTTTTTTGAGTGTTGAAAGTGTCTAGTTGATAGGCTGTGATAGTGGGGTAAAACTGTGTCCCCATGCTTCCCCTGCTGTCCCAGTTGAGGTGTTGTCATCATTTGCTGAGGTGTCATAGTGGACTTGGTGACCCTCCTGAGTCGAATAGTGGTTTCCCCTGAAACCAGCATTTTTTCCCTGAAGACTATAATGGGATTCGATATTCGTTCGAATAGTTGAATATTGAAGGGCTATTTCAATCGAATATTTCACTGTTCGCTCATCTCTAAATATCATTATTTTATCTTTTTAGGTGAAATCTGTGATAAATCTACTGTTTGCTGCATATACTGGAGATGTATCTGCACTGAGAAGGTAAATTGAATAGAATTAAACTGGAATGCATTGAAAACTAGATGTTATACTGTAATTTGTTGTAGAAAAAGCCTCATCTAATTTTCACCCATTCTCCAATCCCTATGGGTGCTGTGGCCATCAGCTATCTTACTAGACTGCCTTGCCCTCGAGATGGATGTGTGTCTCATTTCATAAATGTTTAAAGGGACTCTATCACCTCCCTCAAGTATATTCAACTGACACCACTGCATTGCAGAGCACATTACAGTGACAAACAACATAACTTTGTATGTCTTTCTATTTATGCCACTCTTGTAGATTTGAAGAAAAATGACTTTGAAGTCTTAAGCAAATGAGGCAGTTGGTGCACTTGCGGGGTCTTTAAATTTGGGAGCACTGCTCATGCTGCTTAGGTGGGATGGGTGATGTCAAAGCAATGGGAGGACTAATTCCTATATCAAGATGTTGCGCAGGAAAGGAGTAGTAAAGCTCTGCATGGCAAGAGTAGTGCTTCAGGTATCTAAAGGTCCACCCAGAGAACCAACTGCCATCACATGTTGTTTTTCTCCAAATCAACAAAAGTGACATGCATAATGGAGATACGTTGTTTATTACTGTGATATGCTCTGTAACACAGTGCTGACAAACCTCCTTTAAGCCATGTCCTCCGGGGGGTACACATTACACTCACCTGCTGCATTGTACAGTATTAGCATAATGCATTTTGACAAATAAACTTGGACGGCACATTAACCTGTGCTTCACATTTTCAATACACAGCCGTTCCAGGCTGCCCCAACATCAGATCATCAATGTCCTACGGACATTGCATACAATGATGAATGCGGACAGTGGTGAAGAGGGCCTTCCACTCCCTGCTTCACCATTCTTCCCTGGGAGCTGTAGGCGCGATGTGATGACATCTCTTACATTGCACCCACAGCTCCTGAAGACTCCAGTCCCGAGACAGCGGGAGAGTGAGGAGAAGTGAGTATTTGTTTTTTGTTTTTGTTTTTTTTGTCTGGTAGAAGAGGAACAACTGCAGAAGGATTTCCCTGCCCTCTGCTTTTTCCACGTCCTCTGGCCAGGGTGGCACTTTAGTTGCAGAGGACGTATATAATACATCCTTGTTACCAATGCTGATTTCTTAAGATCCCTTAATCCTTTGACCTTCATTTTAAAGATGATAGCCCTACAGACCCAGAGCAATTGTTTGGTATTTAGATCCCAATGCAGATCTCAATTCCTGACAGTGTTTTTAACAACAAATTCCTCTGAATCTGTAAGGGCTATAATGATGATCTTTACATCATTTTAAAGACGAGATTCTGGTCTTTAAAATGAATCCAAGGTAATCTTCATAGCTTGAAGGGATCCTGAGATACCAAGCTCTAAATTGTCCTGCCCCACTAGCCTCACCAGCATCATAAAGCTGCTGATGGAGGAAGAAAGAAGGAACAGAGCTGCAGACTGCAGAGACTATGACAAATCATCATTGTCTGTGCTTAACCTGTATGTGACCCCAGAGAGAGAGGTAGCAAGAACTTATGCCATGTTGTCCCCTCTCCTATCAGAGAGCACACTATATTTTTGGTTTCTGATTGTCACATAAAGGGATAATGTGATACCCTTCTGAGCCTAATCACAGGGAGTGTTATTCTGTAATAACTCTCTGAACAAAACCTGGAAGTCTTTGGTGCTGCGACTTGGACGATGGTAAACATCTGGGTCACAGCGCCAAAAGACTTGCTCCAAACACTTACACAACACATACAAAAAGTCATCAATAAGATTTACATTTGACCCTGTCCCTACCTCTCTAGTGATATCTGTTACACGCTAAATAATAGCAATAACGATTATTACTAGAGATTAACATATAAAAGTTTCTGACAGGCAGAAACATTCCATCAGTGAGATAACACATTGTTACCCATTGAATGTCACCGCATAAAATTCCAGGATTTTGGCAGTAGGCCCACTAATGTATTAAAACGGTCCTGAATAAGGCTTAGTTCACATGTAAATAACGTGTGGCTTATTTTGGCACCAGAAAAAAACGCTTCCTAATTAGGAAGCATTTTTTAGACCTTGCCCCGCTTTTTGTGGAGTGTTTTTTTTTTTTTTTTTTTTTGTTTTTTTTTTAAATCGCTTCCAAAAGGTTCCAGGCTGTTTTCCCATCCTTTAAAGAAAACGGGCTGCAAAAAACGCATTGCGTTTTTTGCCGCGCGGTTTTTTTGTAAAACCGTTTTGCACTTCCCATTCACTTCTATTGCTTTCTTCAGGTGGAAAACACCTGAAGAAAGGTCATGTCGCTTCTTTTTCTCTGCTAGCAGAAAAATCTGCTATCAGAAAGAAAAAAGCTAGCAGTCTACATAAACTAACATTGTATGGAGGAGGATTATGACGTGGATTCCGCTGTCAAAATCCTCCTCCATGTCCCCGTGTGAACCAGCCCTAAGGGTGTGGTCGGATGCACAAGCTGTACGTGTCTTTAGTTAGCCTCCGCCAACTCTAGCCTAGATGACTGTTCCTTATTCAGCACGTCACATCATAGGTGATGCACGGATGATGTGGTGCCAACTGTTAGGAGGTGGTAGGTGGAACTGAGAGGGAGCCACTTGATGTCTTTAAAATTTATGAAATCACAAATTGCTGTGTACTCACACTCCTGAACGTTTTGGGGATTGTAGTGTAGGTGCAGCAACCATAAGGAGAGAATTAAACTAGGGCTGTCTATTTTCATTTTCCAGGGAACCACATTTCACATTCTGGTGCTGCACTAGATATATCACTATTCCTGCATATCCCGATTTTTGCAGGAAATGTGAAGACATCCTTCACTAGTGTTTTTAGTCCACACACTTTATAATAGTGGGTATTTCTTTTGGGTGGGGATTTTATACACTTAAAATTTTCAGTGAAGTCTAGATTAACTCATTGACTCACAGTGATGTAGAAAATTACTGGATGGGACTGAAGACCCAGTTGTTCATCTTAGCAACAGTGACAAAGTTAGAGGTAAGTACAGAGTCCTTAAAAATTATTTCAGAAACTTAAGACAAGGACCTCTAATAAAATATTTTCTTAAATACTACTTGTAACGCATCCCACACCAGATAGGCAGTGGGGGATTAGTGAGGTGTACAAGTGATTTAAGAGCTAGTGTAGAAACAAGGTGTTTACTACAGGCTTTTCGGTAGGGTTGGGCTGCACCTTAGTGGGGAAGGTGCAGCGCTTTTGGAGAAGAAGTCGTTTTAAAGGTTGTTCTTCTACCAATACACATAAAGTAAATACATTTACTTGCTGTAGAGCCATGGTAGATTCATCCCTTCAAGTCCCTGTATTGAAAATGGGTGCTACAATAGTTATATGCTCCTATTCTTGTATAAATTGCACATGGGAACTATTTTACAGTTGTTTTTGTTGGCATTGTTCACGTTCTGTGCCCCCGTTGAAGAGCTATCGATGCCAGTACCATAGCTCTTCACTGTCAGAAGGGCATTTCTGACAGTCAATCAGGAATGCCCTTCCTCACAGTAGCATCTATTGCACTATACTGTGAAAGGGGGCGTTCCTTACAGCCCAGTAATGATGCTGAGCAGTGAGGAACAACCCCCCCCCCCCCCCAGTACTATCAGGAGGGGAGGGAGGCATTCCTCAGTGCTCTCACAGCACAGCGCAATAGACGCTTCTGTGAGGAAGGGCGTTCCTGACTGACTGTCAGAAATGCCCTTCTGACAGTAAAGAGCTACGGTATCGGCACTGAGAACTGTTCACCGGGGACACAGAACGTGAAAGCCGATTTCAGAACGTGAAAGCTGAATTCAGTGCACTGTCAGCTTTCTAGCGGTGTATAAAACCGTATGTGCCCCATGAGGTGAAAGTTCCTCTTTAAGTCCAACCTTTAACCCTACAGTGTTGATCCACAGGAAGGCAAATACTGTACATCCATCAGGCTGATGCCAATTGCCCGAGGGCAAAGGAATCCTTTATTTGCAGACTCCAAATCTTTCAATCAGTGTAAGATCCTGGATCAACTTATCTTCACCAAAAATCTAAAACATGTAATATTTTTCCTTTCTAAAAGGGTATTCAGAACTTGATTAGAGCATGTAGAGAATTGTAATAATACAAACAATGGCACCAAATACATAATTAGTCATATAAGTAGATACTGCTTGATTGGGGCAAAGAAAACATTGATCCCAGACCTCCCCCAAAATTAACATATTATTTTCTTTCTAGATTTGCCCTATCAGCAATGGACATGGAGCAACGTGACTATGATTCGCGTACAGCACTTCATGTAGCATCCGCAGAAGGTATGTATTCTTTATGTGTTTCAAACCATCAACTAGTGCTGTAAAGTTTGGAGTTTTTGTTCAAATATTGATCTGTAATAAGTGAAGAAAACATGAATCAGCATGGAGATTGGAATCTTTTTTTCTTCTATGAACTTGATGTGCACTGCAATAAGTGTCTGACCATACTCACTTAGTAGGAGTTTATCACAATCACATCTTCACCCATAACACAACCCGTAACTGTACAAACATGTACTTAACATGTACATCTTATGTACATCTCATGTACATCTTAACATGTACATGAGAAGATGACAAAATCATGACTCTAGCAATAATCATTGTACCTGTAATAAATGAAGACCATGAATCAGCACATAGATTGGGCCTGTACATCGTTGCTCATATTTATGTTTAAATTTTATTGCGGTAGGTGATTGTTAAATGCGGGGCAGTGATGAAGTGAGGGGGCTGGCAGGCATACATCTGGTCACTGAATGCCAGAGGGAGGTTGCCAAGAAGACATTCTGCCTTGGACCGGTTATGTTAATATAGTAAACTTTACACTTGGTGAAGTACTTTTACTTCCCTGCATAGATTTCTGAGAATTTGATGCAAGTTATTTTCAGCATAATTTATATTTAATATAAATTAAGTAGATTAAACACAGTATCTGTTTTCATAAGTTTAGTTTATAAACATAGGAGCATAGGTACAAAATGTTCTGTTTAATTCTTTTTTATGATTCTATTTTAAACTCAGGGCATGTAGAAGTTGTACGTTTTCTTCTTGAGGCATGTAAAGTTAACCCTTTCCCAAAAGACAGGTGAGTTTTATTAACTACCGCATGGAAAATACATACTATTTTGGGGCTTTTCTCTGTAATTGAATATTTAAAGTCAATTGAGTTATGGTAAATTGTTTAGATTCTTTCTATCTGGATGGAAAAAAAATCCAAGTCAAGTTGAGCACCCTGTGAGCAGAATGGCAGGGGGTGCAATGAAACATACCATACCAAATTTATATGCAAAAATGGGTGCCCTCAACACAAAAATATGAATAAAATATAACCTTTATTAATTAATACAATTAAAATAAGACCTGGGCAATGGGTCTGGATGCTAAGGTATGACCGTCAGCAATTCGTCACATGTACAGGTGAACTGTCATAAACAAAAATTGAGCAATGATAAAAGAGGAGGGAGTAAGGAACTGGAGACAAACACTAGTAGAGATTGTGGGTAAATACCCCCATACACGTGGATGCTGTTCTATTGTTACCAAACTGTACTCCCTCATTTGTGTTCAACTACTCCAGTACCTATCTCATGTACTCCCAACCTGCTCCAAAAAAACGATAAGACGGGGTTTCTATATTGAATACAAGGTGGCCGTTCTGATCTTCTGTGGACCACCTAGGTAAACTGATGACTCCATAGTCATCAAAGCTGCGGACAAAGGCGGCAATGTGGTCATTATGGATCGCAGCAATTATACTGTATCTCTATGTGTGACCGCATTTTGAATGACCCTAACAACTCTGACACGACCACCAATTTTGCTGATAATCTCAAAGGCATCCTAGACCAGGCTCGAACAGACGGCCTTATATCAACAAGGGAGTACCAGTATATGTGCCCTGTTCATCCCTGGGTCCCCTCTTTCTATAGCCTCCCCAAGATGCACAGGGCTAGCCCTCAAGGGCTGCCCCATTGTCTTTGGCATGGGGGGTTAACGGAGGGTGTTAGCAATAATTTAGATCTTATTTTGCACCCCTTCATTTTGGTTCTTCCCTCCTATGTCTGGGACACATTGGATGTCCTCCGTCAATTGGCGACACTGTCCACCTTGGATGTGGAAGCGCTCTACAGCTCCATACCCCATGATCGGGGGTGTGGGGCTGTAGAGCACTACCTGAAGGACCACTACACAGTTTGGGTACCACAATTGATTCATCCTAGATCTCCTCAATTTTGTACTTACACATAATGTGTTTCTTTTCAATGGCAGAGTGTATCATCAGCGGCGGGGCACCCCATTGCGGTACCCCGCCGCTCCAACCTATGCCAACATTTACTTAGGATGATGGGAGGAGTCTATGGTTTCTGGCCAACATCATGAAATGTGGGCCCAGCACATAGTGTTGTGGCTACGTTATATAGATGACATTGTCATCGTCTGGTCTGGGTCAGTCCCCTCCCCTACATTAAAGACACTTATTGTTTCTCTGATTCACTCTCGCCTTGACTACTGTAACTCCTTACTAATCGGTCTTCCTCTTACTAAACTCTCCCCTCTACAATCTATTCTCAATGCAGCGGCCAGGTTCATCTATCAGTCTAGACGCTACAGCGATGCCTCCGGTCTGTGTCAGTTGCTAGATTGGCTGCCTATTCATTATAGAATAAAATATAAAGTTATCACCCTCATCCACAAGGCTCTCCATAATGCTGCACCTCCCTACATTTCCTCCCTCATCTCTGCCTACCTCCCAACCCGTGCTCTCCGTTCACTCAATGACCTAAGACTTACATCCTCTATTATCAGAACCTCCCACGCTCGCATACAAGACTTCTCCCGAGCTGCACCACTTCTCTGGAATGCTCTATCCCAGACAATCAGATTGATTCCCAATTTCTACAGCTAGCAGCACAAACTAAAGACACATCTTTTCAGACAGTCCTACTGTAAACCCTTCCGTACCAAAATTAGTATTCCTAAAATGAACCCTCCTCTGTTCATGCTCCAACATTACCCCACATGATATGATGCCATTTCAGGCTAACTTTATATGTCCAGGCATCATCCACGTGTTAAAGGACATGACTGGTGATGGCTCATAAAGTTTTATATCTGTGTAACCTCTATTACAAAATTGTCTGACCACTCTATAAGCAATGCTACCTCCAATGCTGCCCCTGCTACCTTTTGTGCCACTCCCTTTACTTCATAGATTGTAAGCTCTAGCGAGCAGGGCCCTCAATCCCATTGTGTGAAATGATAATTTCTTTGTAATGTATCTTTTTGTCTATATTTGAACCCTACAAATTGTACTGTGCTGCGGAATATGTTGGCGCTATATAAATAAGATGTATTATTAGGGGGAAAAAACCAGGACAGTGATAGAGCGCTACTGTAGCAAAAACATCCAATTGTAATCACAAAGATAATCTAAAAGTCATCTTTATTGTGTTCCAAATGACAGTAAAAAAAATTGGCTATGCGTTTCGATGCCGATTCGGCGTCTTCTTCAGTCCACTATAAGAACAATCAGTGGTGAACCCAGCCTCTCTGCTGCCTGAGGCAGGCGATCAGAAGATGCCCCTTTTCCCCCGGTATTAAGTCCGGGGTGAGGGTGTTTATCTTTTGATTGTCCGCCTCAAGCAGCGGGGGATGGGGTGGGAGTGCTAGCGGCAACATTACAATAAATGCAATATGTTGTGCAGTAATACTCACAGGAGACGTCTTCCCACATTTCCCGTCTCTTCCCTTTGGACTGCCATGACCACTTCTTTCAGCTGTGACTTGACTCTATAGAGTTTGCAACACAGATATCTTTGACTCCTCACTTCTCCAAGTGCCCAACCCCCATATATTATTATGCCCCACAGCGGCCCCTGCAGGTTATATTATGTGGGGCATAATAGAGGTTGCAGGGGGGCTGCTGTGGGGCATAATACAGGTTGCAGGGGGGCCGCTGTAGGGCAAAATAGAGGTTGCAGAGGCCACAGTGAACCCTTCAAGCTCTGTTATGCCCCACAGTTGCCTCTGCCGCCACCTCCTCTTCACCCGACAGTAAGACGTCTTTTATTTTACTTTTTTTTTTTTTACCAAACTAGCGCAGGAGAAGGACCGCTCTGAAAACTGAAAGGTAGTCACAGTGCAGAGGGATCTACCCTATTCTCATTAGCACAAGGAAGTACAAGAAGCAATGGGATGAAACTAAAGGGAAAGAGATACAGATTAGACATTAGGAAAAACTTTCTGACAGTGAGGGTAGTGAGAGAGTGGAATAGGCTGCCACGGGAGGTGGTGGGCGCTCCATCAATGGAAATCTTCAAGCGGAATCTGGATAAACATATAGCTGGGATGATTTAGGAAAACCTGCACTCGCAGGGGGTTGGACCCGATGGCCCTTGAGGTCCCTTCCAACTCTACCATAAGAATAAGAATAAGAAAACAACCCCTCTCCTGCGCTAGTTTAGGGAAAAAAAAGTAACAAAAAAAAAAATCGCCACTGCTGCCACCCCCTCTGGAGAACAATAATACAGAAAACACGTACTGTATAAACACATAATGGTTTAAATACATAATAAAGATGCACAAAATCACAATCAGAAGTTGCACCCCGCAGGGTGTCAGGGCTCTTTATATCACTGAAAGAAATTGCAGACACCTGTGCTAATTAGTTTGGCAGGTGTGTCCAATTAAAGGAAAGACTACTTAAGAAGGATGTCCCACATTATTAAGCAGCCCATTCTGCCAAAATGGGAAAGAAAAATGATGTGTCAGCTGCTGAGAAGCAACAAATTGTGGAGTATTTAGGTCAAGGAATGACTACAATCAACATTGCCAAGACACTTCATCATGATCATCGCACAATCAAGAAGCATGTTGCTGATAAGGGAAAATTGAGGAATCTTTCCAACAGACAATTACGTCAGGTTAAAAGAGCAACTGCAAAAATGCCTTGTCATAGCAGCAGACACGTTTTTGAAGCTGCTGGTGCTTCCAACGTCCCCTGAACAACAAGATGCAGGGTCCTTCAGAGGTTTGCAGCTGTGCGTAAGCCTGGATGAGCGTAAGCTAGTAGTCTGAGAATTAGAATGTATATCCCACTGCTTTTTTGTGGGTACACACCGTGACAACCTGGATGAAGCGTATATAGTGTATATGGGCTGAGAATTTCAGTTTATACCCCTTAGTTTAGGGGGGGGGGGGGAACACTGTTGAACCCTGGATTAAGCGTATATACAGTCCTATGAAAAAGTTTGGGCACCCCTATTAATCTTAATCATTTTTAGTTCTAAATATTTTGGTATTTGCAACAGCCATTTCAGTTTGATATATCTAATAACTGATGGACACAGTAATATTTCAGGATTGAAATGAGGTTTATTGTACTAACAGAAAATGCGCAATATGCATTAAACCAAAATTTGACCGGTGCAAAAGTATGGGCACCTCAACAGAAAAGTGACATTAATATTTAGTACATCCTCCTTTTGCAAAGATAACAGCCTCTAGTCGCTTCCTGTAGCTTTTAATCAGTTCCTGGATCCTGGATAAAGGTATTTTGGACAAACAATTCAAGTTCAGTTAAGTTAGATGGTCGCCGAGCATGGACAGCCCGCTTCAAATCATCCCACAGATGTTCAATGATATTCAGGTCTGGGGACTGGGATGGCCATTCCAGAACATTGTAATTGTTCCTCTGCATGAATGCCTGAGGATTTGGAGCGGTGTTTTGGATCATTGTCTTGCTGAAATATCCATCCCCGGCGTAACTTCAACTTCGTCACTGATTCTTGAACATTATTCTCAAGAATCTGCTGATACTGAGTGGAATCCATGCGACCCTCAACTTTAACAAGATTCCCGATGCCGGCATTGGCCACACAGCCCCAAAGCATGATGGAACCTCCACCAAATTTTACAGTGGGTAGCATGTGTTTTTCTTGGAATGCTGTTTCTTTTTGGACGCCATGCATAACGCCTTTTTTTATAACCAAACAACTCAATTTTTGTTTCCAAAATGAAGCTGCCTTGTCCAAATGTGCTTTTTCATACCTCAGGCAACTCTATTTGTGGCGTACGTGCAGAAACGGCTTCTTTCTCATCACTCTCCCATACAGCTTCTCCTTGTGCAAAGTGCGCTGTATAGTTGACCGATGCACAGTGACACCATCTGCAGCAAGATGATGCTGCAGCTCTTTGGAGGTGGTCTGTGGATTGTCCTTGACTGTTCTCACCGTTCTTCTTCTCTGCCTTTCTGATATTTTTCTTGGCCTGCCACTTCTGGGCTTAACAAGAACTGTCCCTGTGGTCTTCCATTTCCTTACTATGTTCCTCACAGTGGAAACTGACAGGTTAAATCTCTGAGACAACGTTTTGTATCCTTCCCCTGAACAACTATGTTGAACAATCCTTGTTTTCAGATCATTTGAGAGCGGGCTGTCCATGTTCGGCGGCCATCAAACTTAACTGAACTTGAATTGTTTTGTAGAAAGAAATGGTCCAAAATACCTTCATCCAGGATCCAGGAACTGATTAAAAGCTACAGGAAGCGACTAGAGGCTGTTATCTTTGCAAAAGGAGGATGTACTAAATATTAATGTCACTTTTCTGTTGAGGTGCCCATATTTTTGCACCGGTCAAATTTTGGTTTAATGCATATTGCGCATTTTCTGTTAGTACAATAAACCTCATTTTAATCCTGAAATATTACTGTGTCCATCAGTTATTAGATATATCAAACTGAAATGGCTGTTGCAAACACCAAAATATTTAGAACTAAAAATGATTAAGATTAATAGGGGTGCCCAAACTTTTTCATAGGACTGTATCCCCACCACGGAAAGCACAATCAAGAAGTATGTAGCTGATTCACAGAACACACTGATAAGGGAAAATTGAGGACTCTTTCCAACAGACAATTACGTCAGGTTAAAAGAGCAACTGAAAAAATGCCTTGTCATAGCAGCAGACACGTTTTTGAAGCTACTGGTGCCTCCAACGTCTCCCGAACAACAAGATGCAGGGTCCTTCAGAAGTTTGCAGCTGTGCGTAAGCCACCCTGTCGACCTCCTCTATCCACTGCACACAAGCAGAAACGGCTCCAGTGGGCCAAACAATACATGAAATACAGAGAGGGGCACTGAGCCGACCAATGTGTAGAAATGATGGGTGAAAGGTAGGTAAGCAAAAAATTGGCCGCTCACCTGGAAGAGTTGTGTGTGACACAACAAGTCTGTGACGTATAATATTGGAAGCAACAGGGACAGGCTTGAAATAACAAGCACTAACCCTCAACTTGGGAAGGTTGATCATATGCACTTGAGAAAGAGCAGTATGCTCGAAACGCGTTGTGCAAAATAAAGTCTTTTCACTGTACCTGGGCGAGCACGGTTTTCCTTTCATCTTCCACAAGGAGGACGGTCCCTCTTTCGCTTCAAAACAATACATGAAGACTGACTTCAAAACTGTTTTGTTCACCGATGAGTACCGTGCAACACTCGATGGTCCAGATGGATGAAGTGGAGGATGGCTGGTTGATGGACACCCCATGCAAATACGGCTACGGCACCAAAAAGGAGCAGGTGGAGTAATGTTTTGGGCTGGAATCATGGGAAGTGAGATTGTCGGCCCCTTTAGAGTCCCTGAAGGGGTCCAGATGAACTCCATAATGTATGTAGAGTTTCTCAAACAGCACTTCCTGCCATGGTTCAAGAAGAACCGTGCATTCCGCAGCAAGATCATTTTCATGCATGATAATGCACCGTCTCATGCTGCAAATAACACACCTGTATCTTTGGCTGCTATGGGCATAAAAGAGGACAAACTTATGGTGTGGCCCCCATGCTCCCCTGACCTCAACCCCATTGAGAACCTCTGGAGCATCATCAAAAGGAGTGTCTATGATGGCGGGAGGCAGTTCACATCTAAGCAACAGCTCTGGGAGGGTATTCAGTCCTCATGCAAATCAATTGAAGCAGAAACCATCCAAAACCTGACAAATTCAATGGACAAGAGAGTTCAGAAGCTCCTTTCGAACAAGGGGTCCTATGTGCAAATGTAACATCACCTAGAATAAAGTTTTGACTTGAAAACTGTTTGATTTCAGTTTGTAATAACCTGCTAATGCTTATAATTTCATAAATGACCATTTTTTTGTTCTTTATAAAAATAAAAAGGTTGAAAACTCTGCTGTGCATAATAATTTAGAACATGCATTTTGAGTGCATTTTGTGTTTATTTTTTTCATTAAAAGATACTGTTATCATAGGCAGTTTGTTCAAAAACCTTTCAATTGTACTCTAATAGTTGATGACTGGAAAATTACAATGACTGCAATTCATTGTAATTTTCCATTCATAATTAGCAAATAACATGAAATGACACAAGATATAAAAGCCAGTGGTATCGGAAGGTGTATAGGTGGAATCATGAACAGAGATTGTGTACAGCTCCTACAGGGGTTTAATGGGAATAGGGGGGAAAAAGAAAGCAATATAGATGATAATATGTGGTTGTGAATTTAAAAGGATGATTCAACCACATCGTTCAAGCCGTGTGGGGAGACACAGCTCAAAAGTGACTTGAGGACCAGGCCTCTTTTTTCAAAACGGACATGTGTCACTTTAAATGGCAATAACTTTGAGACGCTTTAACTTACACAAGTGATTCTGAGATTGTTTTTTCGTGACACATTGTACTTCATGTCAGTAGTAAATTTTCGTCGATATGTTTTGTCTTTAATTATGAAAAAATAGGAAATTTGGTGAAAATTTTGAAAAAAATGCATTTTTCAAACTTTGAAATTGCAAGCCTTTCAAATAGAAAGTCATACTACCCAAATTTTTTCATAAATATAATTAACCATGTCTCTGATTTATGTAGCAATCAAATTTTAATCACTCTTTCATTTTTTTCAGATATTATATGGCTTACAAGTCAAGCAGTAATTTTCCAAATTTTCAAGAAAATTTTCAAAACACATTTTTCAAGGGACCAGTTCAGTTCTGAAGGGAACTTGAAAGGCCTCTCTAATAAAACCCCCTGAAAGTCACCCCATTCTAAAAACTGCACTCCTGAAAGAATCCAAAACAGCAGTTAGAAAGTTTCTTAACCCTTTCAGCATTTCACAGCAATTACAACAAAATGGAGGTCAAATTTACATTTTTCAATTTCTGTCATTAATAAATTCATTTAGCCCTAGAATTTACACATTTACTAAGGGTTAAAGGAGAAACTGCACTGCACATATTGTTACACAATTTCTCCCGAACACGACAATACCCCATATGTGCTGGTACCCTAATGTACGGGCACACGGTCGCTCTCAGAGCGGATGGAGCGCTAATTTGATTTTGTAGGCCAGATTTTGCTACAATCCTTTTCAGGCACCATGTCCCGTTTGCAGAGCCCCCAAGGTGCCAAAACAGTGGAAACCCCCAAAATGTCACCCCATTTTGGAAACTAGACCCCTCAAGGAATTTATCAAGGGGTATAGTGAGCCCTTTGACCCTACAGGAGTGTAGCAGAATTGGCCCAACAAAAGGAAAAGTAACATTTTTTGCTCTAAAATGTTGCTTTAACCCCAAATTTTGCATTTCCACAAGGGGTTAAAAGAGAAAATGCACCCCACAAATTGTCAAGCATTTTCTCCCAACTACAGAAATGCCCCATATGTGGATGTAAAATGATCTATGGGCACGCTGTGAGGTCCAGAGCGGAAGGAGCGCTATTGGGATTTTGGAGGGCAAATTTAGCTGGAATGTGTTTCAGGCACCATGTTGCATTTGGAGAGCCCATGAAGTGCCAGAACAGTGGAAACCCCCCACAAATGACCCCATTTTGGAAACTAGACCCCTCAAGGAATTTATCAAGGGGTATAGTGAGCACTTGGACCCTACAGGTGTTTCACAGATTTTTTTACCATTGAGATGTGAAAATGAAAAATTACTTTTTTTTATAATAAAATGTCACTGTAGCCCCAAATTTTTCATCTTCACAAGGGGTTAAAGGAAAAATTGCACCCCACATTTTGTTCCACAGTTTCTCCCGAACACGACAATACCCCATATGTGCTGGTACCCTAATGTACGGGCACACGGTCGCTCTCAGAGCGGATGGAGCGCTAATTTGATTTTGTAGGCCAGATTTTGCTACAATCCTTTTCAGGCACCATGTCCCGTTTGCAGAGCCCCCAAGGTGCCAAAACAGTGGAAACCCCCAAAATGTCACCCCATTTTGGAAACTAGACCCCTCAAGGAATTTATCAAGGGGTATAGTGAGCCCTTTGACCCTACAGGAGTGTAGCAGAATTGGCCCAACAAAAGGAAAAGTAACATTTTTTGCTCTAAAATGTTGCTTTAACCCCAAATTTTGCATTTCCACAAGGGGTTAAAAGAGAAAATGCACCCCACAAATTGTCAAGCATTTTCTCCCAACTACAGAAATGCCCCATATGTGGATGTAAAATGATCTATGGGCACGCTGTAAGGTCCAGAGCGGAAGGAGCGCTATTGGGATTTTGGAGGGCAAATTTAGCTGGAATGTGTTTCAGGCACCATGTTGCATTTGGAGAGCCCATGAAGTGCCAGAACAGTGGAAACCCCCCACAAATGACCCCATTTTGGAAACTAGACCCCTCAAGGAATTTATCAAGGGGAATAGTGAGCACTTGGACCCTACAGGTGTTTCACAGATTTTTTTACCATTGAGAAGTGAAAATGAAAAATTACTTTTTTTATAATAAAATGTCACTGTAGCCCCAAATTTTTCATCTTCACAAGGGGTTAAAGGAAAAATTGCACCCCACATTTTGTTCCACAGTTTCTCCCGAACACGACAATACCCCATATGTGCTGGTACCCTAATGTACGGGCACACGGTCGCTCTCAGAGCGGATGGAGTGCTAATTTGATTTTGTAGGCCAGATTTTGCTACAATCCTTTTCAGGCACCATGTCCCGTTTGCAGAGCCCCCAAGGTGCCAAAACAGTGGAAACCCCCAAAATGTCACCCCATTTTGGAAACTAGACCCCTCAAGGAATTTATCAAGGGGTATAGTGAGCCCTTTGACCCTACAGGAGTGTAGCAGAATTGGCCCAACAAAAGGAAAAGTAACATTTTTTGCTCTAAAATGTTGCTTTAACCCCAAATTTTGCATTTCCACAAGGGGTTAAAAGAGAAAATGCACCCCACAAATTGTCAAGCATTTTCTCCCAACTACAGAAATGCCCCACATGTGGACGTAAAGTGATGTATGGTCACACAGTGGGAGAGAACAATAGTTGGAGGGTAAATTTGGCTGTAATTGATTTTAGCTACCATGTCACATTTGCAGAGGCCTTGAAGTGGCAAAACAGTGAAAACCCCCAAAAATGTGACCCCATTTTGGAAACTAGACCCCTCAGGAAAATTATTAAGCGGCATAGTTAACACTTGGACCCTATAGGAGTTGCAAAAAATAATTAACTATTGGGATGTGAAAATGGAAAATTTCCTTTTTTACAATAAAATGTTGCTTTAACCCCAAATTTTGCATTTCCACAAGGGGTTAAAAGAGAAAATGCACTCCACAAATTGTCAAGCATTTTCTCCCAACTACAGAAATGCCCCACATGTGGACGTAAAGTGATGTATGGTCACACAGTGGGAGAGAACAATAGTTGGAGGGTAAATTTGGCTGTAATTGATTTTAGCTACCATGTCACATTTGCAGAGGCCTTGAAGTGCCAAAAAAGTGAAAGCCCCCCAAAATGTGACCCCATTTTGGAAACTAGACCCCTTGAGTTCAGTGACTTCAGTGTTAAATTACACCCCTTAAAAAATTACCAAGATGCATAGCAAACATTTGGATGCAACTCGTATGACAATAATTTAGTTTCCAGAAATTATTGCATAACCGGATGAAAGTAAATCTTTGCAGAGTACGTGATGGTATAAGGAGGCGATATTCCATGGAAAATAAATTCTAAAATTAATATTCCATGGAAGTGTGGAATAATCTAAAGCACTCCTTTATGCACAGGCCAGGTTTATCAGGGCAGGTGTCACACTGATACGTGGTGTATTTACTTATTCCTCTTTTGTAACACACTCTGCATCTTTTTTGGCTTTTCCCTTTCTTTGCAGTTTGGGGGATTTCACCGGGAAAATGTTGCCCTGGTACTATACGGGAACCTTGAGTTTCAGAAGTACTGGGGCCTGGCACTTCTAGGTCCCCAAATATCAGGATCTTGATAATTGTCTCCTGAAACTCAAGGAAAGTTCCTGTGTGGCCTGCACATCGTGATAGCACGTAAGCGTTATACAATGCCATCTGAACCATGTGCACGGCCAGCTTTTTGTACCACTTACTTGTTTTTCTCATGGCACTGTAGGGCTTTAGGACTTGATCAGATAGATCAACCCCTCCCATGTACCTATTGTATGCCAGGATGCAGTCTGGCTTGGAGACAGTGGTACTGGTGCCACGCACAGGGACAGAGGTGCTGCCGCTGCCATGAATTGTGGTCAGTACAAGGACATCCCTCTTGTCCTTATACTTGACCAGCAGCATATTTTCATTGCAGACGGCACTACTCTCACCCTTTCTGAGGGGCTGCGCAATATGTGCCCTAGGGAGGCCTCTTTGATTTCTGCGCACAGTCCCACAAGCTGCAGTTCCTCTGGAACTCAGGGACCTAAAGAGTGGGATGCTGGTGTAAAAGTTATCCACATAAAGGTGATAACCCTTGTCCAGCAGTGGGTGCAGCAAATCCCACACTATTTTCCCACTAACTCCTAGGATTGGGGGGCAGTCTGGGGGCTCAATCCTTGTGTCCCTTCCTTCATACACCCTAAATTTATAAGTGTATCCTGAGCTGCTCTCACACAGCTTGTACATTTTAATGCCATACCGTGCCCGCTTACTGGGCAAGTATTGGCGGAATTTTAGCCTCCCTTTGAAACTGATCAGAGACTCATCAATTGCAATGTTCTGATCAGGGATGTAGGACTCTGCAAATTTGGTGCTAAAGTGGTTAATGACTGGCCTAACTTTGTATAAGCGGTCAAAATTTGGAGCATCTTGGGGCGGGCACTGGGAATTATCATTGTAATGAAGGAATTTTAGGATGCTTTCAAACCGCTTCCTGGACATAGCCATTCGATGGATTGGAGTGTTGTACAATACATCTGTACTCCAATACTGACGAATTTTAGGTTTTTTCACTATGCCCATATGCAGAATAAGACCCCAGAAAATCTTCATTTCTGCTGCATTTACTGGGGTCCAGTTCTGGGGCCTGGCATAGGAAGAGGTGGCGTTTCGTTCTATGAATTGTTGGGCGTATAAATTAGTGTGAGCCACCATCAATTCTACAAACTCATCAGAGAAAAAGATTTTGAAAAAGTCAATTTCTCTGAAGCCCTCAGTCTCAATTTGTATTCCTGACCGGGCTACAAAGTCAGGAAGCTGAGGTTCTAAATTTTCTGGGGCTGGCGTCCACATGGGCTCTACAGGTGTGGCAACTAAATCAGCAATTGTTCTGGGGCGCCTCCTTTGGGGTTGCTCATCACTGGATGAGGAGGAGGAGGAGGAGGAAGAAGAGGAAAAATAAAGGAATGGGGCATTTTCCTCTTCTCCCTCACTAGCGGTATCAGTGTCAGAGGCCAGTATGGCGTACGCCTCTTCTACTGAAAACCTTCTTTGGGATGATTGGGACTGTTGGGACATTTTTGTGTGTGTGTGGTGTTTTACTTGAGTAACTTTATTTCTTGAAACTTTATTGAAAATCAAAGTGTGGTGTGTGTGTTGTGCTTTAACACGTGTATTTTATGTAAAAAAGAAAAGAAAGAAACCCTTCTCTTCTAGCTAAAATTTAGAATACAGATATTCTAACTACTATTAGAGGAAAAAAAAACCTGTGCCAAAAAGTACAGATGGGATCAGTAACGTTTACTTGTTACTGATCAGTGCACAGCGTAAAAAAAAAAGTTCCTTTCTTCTAACTAAAATTGAACAGAAAAAATATAGACAGAGATGTATCTATATTTTTTCCACTAACTAGAAAAAAACTGCGCCAAAAAGTATAGATCTGATTAGTAACGTTAATTTGTTACTGATCAGTGCGCACTGTAAAAAAAAAGTTCCTTTCTTCTAACTAAAATTGAACAGAAAAAAATATAGACAGAGATGTATCTATATTTTTTCCACTAACTAGAAAAAAACTTCGCCAAAAAGTATAGATCTGATTAGTAACGTTAATTTGTTACTGATCAGTGCACAGTGTAAAAAAAAAAGTTCCTTTCTTCTAACTAAAATTGAACAGAAAAAAATATAGACAGAGATGTATCTATATTTTTTCCACTAACTAGAAAAAAACTGCGACAAAAAGTATAGATCTGATTAGTAACGTTAATTTGTTACTGATCAGTGCGCAGTGTAAAAAAAAGTTCCTTTCTTCTAACTAAAATTGAACAGAAAAAAATATAGACAGAGATGTATCTATATTTTTTCCACTAACTAGAAAAAAACTGAGAATAGCCAAAAAGGGCTTTCCCCCCTAAAAAAAAATCTGCTGGTAAGGTGAAATTCACCAGTAGCTAGCAAGGAGGGGGGATGATCTGCACAGATGTAAAGGTGCAGTGCCAGATGTTCAATTTGGTCAGGAAAGGGTGGTGAGGGCAGGGAGGGGGGAGGGGAGGGAGGGAGGGAGGTGATGGGATGAGACGGGGCAGAGATCTGGGAGATTTGGGATGGATAAACACGTCTGGCACACGTGAAGGACGGCTGGAGGTCTGATGCAAGAATCTGCTGGTGACAGATGCAAGAATCGCAGTGGTAACGCAGGTAACAGACAATCGCACAGAGAGACGGCTCACAGGAGGTCTGCTCTGCTCAAATTCCCGGGGGAACTGACGTGAGCAAAGCAGTGACCTAGCATTTACCCTGCCCTACAAGCCTGCGATTGGTTGATTTGCTGTGACAGATGCAAGTCAACCAATCGCGACATCTGGGGGGTGGCACAACTGTACACCCCCCCCAAACACTCGACAGCAATTGGTGCTATGCACAGCACCAATCTCTATCACTTTTACATTAACCTGTCGGCACAGATCCAATGATCTGCGCCGATCTTTGCCAGCAAGCTGAAATTGAACGATCTGAATTGATCGGTCAATTGCAGCGATCTACATGGCAGGGAGGGGGTTAAACCTCCCGATTCATATAAAGAATGTTGTCTGCTGTCATGGACAGCAGTAACCTTCTTAAAGTTTCCTTGTCTTTAGACACGGAGACTGTTTATGTCCATGAGGTAATAGTACCTCATTGGTCCTTAAGCACCAGACATCCATGAGGTACTATTACCTCATGGGTCGCCAAGGGGTTAAAAGATAAATCCAATAGTATTCCGTCTGTCTGAGGCAGAGAAAGTGTTCTGGGATGGAGTAGAGGACATGTTCTATAGGCATAATTTTCGTGCCATTTAAATTGCAACTATCTTTGACACTGTAGTGGGCCGATACAGTGTGCTTCTGATACCCTTTATTAACATTGGCTCTATGACCATTTACCATTTACCCTAGAGTGAAACGGTTGGATAGTGCGCCCAATGTATTGTAGTTTGCATGGGCATTCTAGTAGATATATTACATAGTTTGTAGTACAGTTAAGCATCCATTATATCTGGAATCTTTTGTGAGTACTGTTAGACATAAATGCTGTTGCTCTATGTCTAATGTTCTTACAAAACAAGCACCGGGTATGTTCACATTTAAACACCCCAGGTGCTGCGGGAGAAGTAGTAGTGGAGGAGGGCTGTGGAGTATGGAGCCTACTTGGTGTGAGGATATTTTGCAAGGTGGTTGATCTTCTGAAGGTGACCATTGGGCAGGTAGGAAGGATCTGGCTAAGGAGTGGATGACTAAGTAGAATGTTCCAGTGTTTGGATAACACTGCTCTGATATGCTTGTGATCTGAATTGAATGTTATCATAAAATGATTGCGTGTTATGGGATGTGTGTTGCTCGCTGATGGGGTGGTAATCTTGTTATCTATTAAGCAGGCGGACTGGCTTAGCTGTGATTCCCTACGGTATACATTTATACATTATCAACTAGACTCTTCGGATATTTTTTTTCTTTGAATCTGTTTTTAAGAGTAACTGCTTGTTTATGGAACGTGGCATCACTGTCGCAGTTTTTACATACCCGCTTGAATTGGCTATATGGTATATTATGGAGCCACGGTCCGTAATGGGCACTATTAAATTTTAAATAACTATTAACGTTCAGCTTTTTAAAGTGGGTAGCTGTAGATAAGGTGCCATCAGGAGTAATGGAGATAAGTAAGTCTAAAAACTCAATAGCAGTGGCAGAAAATTGTTGTATGAATGAAAGGCCCATATTATTATTATCTAGTATAGAAATGAACAGATGAAGATGAGATCATCGATATGTCGCCTAAATAGGGCGATGTGTGTATGGTAGTGGTCAGAGTAGTAGACATAGGTCTCTTCAAACAATCCCATATAGAGATTGGCATAACATGGTGCAAAAAAAATTCCTAGGATGAACACAGCAGCTTCTAGTGGGGAGGAGTGGAAGTGCAACAATACTTCAGAGTGAGAGAAACAGCGGCCATTGATGGTAGATTAGCAAAATACACAAGATTTTGACACCCTTTAAAAGACTAAAAGTTTCATGCAGACTGTGTTTGCATTGTTAGAGCATTATACTTGACTATTTCAACATGACATAGATTTCAGACTGAGCCATCAAGGAATAAACAATACAAATTAATTGAGTCATAAACAAAAGAAGACACAAGAGGAATATAGACTACTATTTTTGGATGAAGTGGTTGCTCTTAGATGACATACTATCAGTCATGAGTTTATTTTTGTGGTTGTCCACATCCCCTGTGAGCCCTGCTGAGCCAAAGAATTAAATGCTTTATTGCTGTTTCCCCTTCTGTACATCAAGTACACAGTGGGGACCCAAAGGTTCACTACACAGCGCGTGCAAGGTTGTATTTCCAGGATCATAAAGTAATGATCCTAATAATATACCCTCACTTTAGAATATATGAATATCAGTTTAAGGATACTTTCAGAAAGCTAGATATAGATGTTAAGCAAATGTTTTAGTTATTGATAAAATAATGCATTTCTCTAGCAGACTAGATGTAGAGGACTTAACATTAACCTTGCTTAATATTTTTTTTTCAGATGGAATAACACTCCTATGGATGAAGCTATGCACTTTGGACATCATGATGTTGTTAAAATCCTTCAAGAATACCAAAATAATTATAAACCACTAGATGAGCCAAATAATGGAAAGAATGACCAAACAGTCCATAAGAACCTAGATGGGTTATTATAATATGTATGTTTACAAAATTCCAGATATTTGCACTTGTACCTGTTGTGTTGTATGATCATTTCAAAAGTGTATTTTTATCTTATAGTGATGTATATTTTAAATTTAAATGATGTTTTAATTATAGCATTTTGCTGGATCCTCAGGATGATATCAAAGCAACAAAGAAAAAACAAACAAACAGTACATTCAAGTACATTCAGTACTCTAGTGAAAAAGAATGGGTAGATTTGTGTTCCATTTACACTTTTAGATTTTAGTGAAAAAGTCATGCTGACCCAACAAAGAAATAAAAAATGAGTTTTAACTTATGTGTAGGCTTTTGTATATCTGCCACTGCTTTCTCAACCATATTAACAGCTATGGAAAATGCTTTTGCACATTCATGTCCATGTTATGGAAAAACAGTGTGCGAGAGTAAGTAGCATGCTACTTCTTTCCACAGTTTACATGGAAGAAATGCAGTAGATCAGCCACATGTAGAATAGTATCATTATTTACTTTTAGGCTGGTCTTACACGACCATAGTTTAAGACCGCAAATGGTCCACAATTGAGGGTTTTAAATTGCGGACCATTTTCGGACACATTATACTCAATGCGGCCTCTTACACCACCGGAAATATTGTATCCGTGGTGTGCCGGGCCGCAACCGAGGTCCGCGCTTTTTAGAGCATGTCCGTAATTGCCGCAATTCACGGCAATGCACAGACTCGCCCATAGAACTCTATGGGCAAGTGCGGCAGTTTACGGGCATCTGCGGAGTGTATCAGCAACATGCGGACCGTAAAAGCATTACGGTCGTGTAAGACCAGCCAGAGCACCATTATTTCCATGGTGCTGTACATTTGGTGTTTAAATACAATACAGAAAATACACAAAACAAGTACAATTCTCACAGTGGCAGAGTTTAGGGTGATGAAAACATTTGCTGGGAGACCAAGAAGTCTAAGCGAGAGATTATAAGGGCATGGACTAACATTTTTGTTGTTGCATGGGTGAGGAAGAAGCGGATTTGATGGATTTTCTTGAGTTGGAAATGGTAGGAAGTGCTGAGGACTTAGATATAACACTCGAAAGATAGGGTAAAATTAAAGGTTACCCCCAGGTAACAGACTTGTGGAACTGAACTAAGTGTGATAAATTTGACAGATGGGTCAGGTACGGGGGCTGTGCAAGGTGGTAAAAGAATGATGACCTCAGTTTTCTCCATGTTGAGTTTGAGAAAGCAGGAGGAGATGAAGGAAACTATGACAGCTAGACACTCTGAAACTCTGAACAGCAAAGCAGTAATGATGTGTTTCTTGTTCTATATCAAGGAACAAACCATGGCTTTACAGGTATGGGCTAAAGAGATAAATGTCTGAAATAGTAATATAAGGCATTCAGCTACATGAAATTCAGTACAAAACAATCATATTGTAGATGAACAATCCTATGTTGTAGACAAGTATCTCATAATAGCTAGGAACACATAACCAATAACGATATACCATGTAAAGAAGTATGCCTAATTACTTAAAAATCAAATACTATGAAGACTCCCTACAAATATACCCTAATAGAGTACCCACTATAGCCGATATCAAGTTACATACCACGCCTGAGATGGCTTTGTCAGAGGGTGAGCCTAAGGTTGGCTGTGTGTCTTATATATAGATGGCCCGGATACTGGAATACTATAATTTAATTTCTTATGGTATAAACATGTATATCTTACCTCCCACAAACAATGTCCACATGATAAAAGACTCCATGCTTATGGTGTCATACTGTGCCATGCGAGTCCACTACTATTGACTACTCTTTTGGATATTGATTTTGACTGTATTGTATTGCTCGACTGTTTCCGAACCCTGGCTAGCTGGCCTCCCTTTGTTGTTGTTTGTCTTGTCTGCAATTTGTGTTTCACGTACATAGGAAGGGATCGTCTCCAAGTTGCCGCCTATTACATAGGATAGGAGTAGGCAAGCAGGAAGGGACAGTGGGGGGCTTCAGCTTAGGGCTCATTGTCTCTTGTGCCCCTTCCTCCAGGGTTTCCAGCAGCTACTGGGGAATTGCTCCTATTGCAATTCCCTTACAATAACAGCCTAATATTATATATAGAGACTTCCACAGTTCCATAAGTAAAGTCAAAAAAGCAAAACTAAATACTTATTCCTATACTGAGTGACAATCTACTTCATGCAAAAATGCCATATGCAGAATACATATAAATTAATAAATAAGTGAAATAAATATAACAATGTTCTAAATTAAATTTTAAATTCTAATCAAAATATAATCCAATATAATCTACATATAAAATATACTGTGTAGTATGTGTATGTGTAGTATCTAGTATGAATTCATATGCATCAATATACAAATAATTTATATATAATCAAATAAAAAGGTGCTCAAAAAGTGCTGGTGCGCAGTGCGATAGTAAAAACATAAAGAATATAAAAATATATAAAATTATAATATACTAAGAGCAGAAGATGCAAATATAATGTGTGTGTGTGTGTGTATATATATATATATATATATATATATATATATATATATATATATATATATATATATATATATATATATATGGGTACATGCCCCAGCATGTACCCATACAACAGTTTAAGACCACAAATGGGGTACTGCCATGTTCAGGAGAAATTTTACAAAATGTGTAGTGCATTTTCTACTTAAAGGAATCTTCCCATCTAAAAGATCCTATCTATACTGCTAGTTTATGTAAATTTAAGAGTTTTATTAAATATATTGCTTTAGCAATGTTGCTTTTACTGCTATGTGAAATTAGATCTCCCATTGCTTACATCGTGTTTCCATAGTGCTGCACCTGTGTAATGAGCAGGACAAGTGACATCACTCACTGCTCTCACTGTTACCTACAGCTCTGCCCTTCAACTAATTGCAGTTTGCTGATAAAGGCTTGCCTGTTATCTCTCTATGTAAACACACTGATAACATTGAGTTGTTCTCTAGAAGCATATGCATATTATCTGATCTTCATTTATATTAGATTTCTAGTAAAATCATAATAGGTTTTGTGATACTTTATAGAGTCCTTTTCAGCAAGCTTGGGGGCAAGGTGGCATTAATTGTTTGATAAATAATACAGGAAATAAGAAGAGACAGCAGGCACAGCTGCTGAAACTGTGAGATGTGGAAACCTCTTTAACCCCTTGTGAAAGTGAATAAAGCAATGTTATATCTGGAAAAAAGTAAATTTTCATTTTCATATCCCAATGTTAATGAAATATGTAAAACAGCTGTGGGGTCAAAATGCTCAATATACCCCTTAAGTAGTGTCACCAAAATGGTGTCACTTTTTAAGTTCTTTCACCGTACTGGTATTTTAGGGGCTTTGCAAATGAGCACCTTAAAAGTAATCAAGCAAAAATGCAAGTGCTCAGAGGCACTTGTTCTCTTTGGCATACATGTGGGGGATTTCCATGCTCAGGAGAAATTGCATGACAAATTGTGTAGTGCATTTTAGGGTTAGACTGTTTTACTGGAAAAAAAAAAGTCTAAATTTCACTTTTGGGTTTAAAGGGGCTCTATCAGCAAAATCAAGCTGATAGAGCCCCACATATGCATGCATAGCCTTTAAAAAGGCTATTCAGGCACTGGTAATGTTATATTAAACTACCCCCCCCCCCCCCCGTTTTAAAATAATAACCTAAAAAAGAATGCGCTCTACTTATGGATCGTGCACACTGGGCGGGCATTCAGGGTGTGTCTTCATCTTCTTCCCCGCCTCTTCTTCCTCCAATGTCTTCGGGTCCCGTCTTCCTCTGGCGCTTGCTCGCAGACACTGAAAAAAAAAAAATAGCCTGGGCGCATGCGGAGTAGCCGTAATAGAAGCCGATGTGCTACTGCGCATGCGCCCAAGCTATATATATAGGAAATAGATCTATTCCGGGAGTTGGAGGCAGGGATTTTCTCCAGCCAGTTGAGATCCCTAAGTGGAAGGTGGATGGAGCGAGAGTAGGATCTATAGGAGAGTCCGAAAGACATGGAGTGGAGAAAGGTCACTCTATGGCAATCCGCCTCAGGTTAGAGGGACAGCAGGGGAGGTGGATCCACGTCAATCAGCGAAGAGCAGATAGGGATGTAGAGAAGGTGGGTCCAAGAGAAATGTAGGTCTGGAGGGGTAGAGGACCCCCAACTAGTAAGGAATAGGCCTAAAGGAATTCTGGGAGACATAGTAGATGAGTTAGGATGAAGACATCAGTCCATCAAGTCCAACCTATAACCCTACAATACCCTTCAGTGTTCATCCAGGGGAAGGCAAAAAAAAAACATGAGGCTCATGCCAATTGCCCCATTTCAGGGGAAAAAATTCCTTCCCAACTCCAATCTGGCAGTCAGTATAAAAACCCTGGATCAACGTGTCCTTAAAATCTAGAGTCCATAACCTGTTATATTTTTATTTTCAAGAAAGGCATCCAAACACACTCTGAACTTATTTAATGAATCTACCATCACCACTTCCTAGGGCAGACAGTTCCATAGCCTCGCTGTTCTTACTGTGAAGAATCCCCTTCTATGTTGCTGCTGAAACTTTCTCTCCCCTTGTCACTGGGAAGACAAAAAAAAAGAACCACACCGAGTGGATCTTCGTGCATTAACCAAGACACTTGGCCAAGTAAGAAGAGACAAATGCCCTTTCATCTGGTGTGGTTGTGCAGATGGTACAACAACCCTTAGTGCACGTAGTGACCAGATGATGGGAAATGGAGGCAGCTGCTGTGATTACCATAGGGATGTGTAGATAATGGAATGAAATGGACCGGCCTCCTCACGGGATTAGCATGCTTCTGGCCCACTGTGGAAGGAATTTTATACTTGAAAAAGGCCTTAAAGCCAGAAACACGTTGTGTGTCAATAAAGGAGTATTACTTTCACCTACGGGCAAGCGCTGTGTACTTTTTGGCCTAAACCCGTGAGGAGGCCGGTCCATTCCATTCCGTCCCCTTTTCACTGTCACTGGCCTAGGAGTAAAAAGATCCTTAGAAAGTTCTTTGTATTGTCCCTTCATGTATTTTGTACATTGTTATTAGATCTCCCCATAGACGTCTTTTCTCTAAAATGAATAACCCCAAGTTTGTTAATCTATCGTTGTACTCCAGTCCACCCATTCCCTTAATCATTTTGGTTGCCCGTCTTTGCACTTTTTTAAGTTCACGTATGTCTTTCTTGTATATTGAAGCATAAAATTGCACACAAAAAACTTGATAGTCTTCAGTAATTGATACCTTTTTAATGGCTAACTAAGAATGATGACAGATTACAACGTTTCGGAACTCTATGCACCTTTCTCAAGTAAATTTAAAAACCATTTCTGAAGGATGCATCCTTCAGAAATGGTTTTTAAATTTACTTGAGAAAGGTGCCTAGAGTTCCAAAACGTAATCTGTCATCATTATTAGTTAGCCATTAAAAAGGTATCAATTACTGAAGACTATCAAGTTTTTTGTTTTTTTTATACTTCATACCCACTGGCTAACATGGTACGAGATCAAACATTTTCAGTATAAAGATGGCCAGAGACAAGGGGAAACTCTAACCAGTGCCATTATTAATACTGAAGGGCTCCTAGAGAGAACCATTGACCTTTACACAGGCAGTGGGGCAGTTGTAGAGTGAAAAAATAGCTGTAATAAATGCATATCCTGTAATAAATTCAATATATAGCCCTCCAAAATACAAACTTCTAGACCAAAAACAAGATATGGATTTCATACCCCAACATAAATACAGATTCCAAAACAACTAGAGACTCCAAGCAAAGTATGCAGTGGTGAACCTAGCCTCTCTGCTGCCTGAAGCGGACAATCACAATGACCCCGCCCCCCCACCGGACTGAATACCGGAAGAGGGGGTGGGCTAGTGGTAACATTACAGTGAATACAGTGCAGTAACTTTTTGTGACTTGCAGGAGATGTCTGCTCACTTTCCTGTCTCTTTCCCGTGGCACAATAGACTGTGGGGCATAATAGAGGTTGCAGGGCCACTGAGAGGCATAATAGAGGTTGGGTGGGCCACTGTGGGGCATAATAGAGGTTGCAGGGGCCCCAGAGTATAATAATAGCGGTAGTTGTTGGGATTTGCGGGCCCGCTCACAGCCACTTCTGCTCCCCTTTTCTGCGTAGTAGAAAGGAAAGTGCGGGGCGGCCATGTGCAGGATAGATAGGGGAATAGGCCGCTACCTGCTGGGGATACTCCAGAAGGTAGCAGCCTATTACACAAAACAAAAAAGTAACCTCACTCACCTACCTGCAATTCCTTGATGGAGCTGATGTTGCAGTTTTGGTACCTCGGGTCCCTGATTGTTTCAGGTTGAACAAGTTTGGTACAAACCACACCTTAAATTGGCTTAATACATAGAAAGGAACACTCTTAGGGCTTCTAGGAAAGTATCTATTCAATTTTTAGCCCTCTAGGGCAAACAAAACCAATGTTATATTAGTGTGAAAGTGACATTATTATACTCTGGGATCTCTTCAGTCACTAGAATATAATAAGTGGAGGCCCAGGGAAATTGTAAAAAAAAAAAAAAACATTCAAACTCACTTTCCATTACCTCTCTTGGTATCCCCATATCGAAATGACCCACCAGAAAAATTTGTCATGTCATTTTTAATGCTGAATGAATGCCATAAAAACAAAGTACAAAAGGTTGACAGAAAAAACAGCTAAAATGTTTTTAAAAAAACTAATTAAAACATTGTATGTCCCCCAGAATGATGGCAACTAAAAATTCAATTGCATAAAGAATAAGGCCTTATAGAATTTTGGAATGCGATGGAAGATATTACAGAAAAAAGTTGCCAAGCCTTAATGCCCTGACTAGGAGTTTAATAAGGTGACCAAAAAACCTAATAAAAGGATGTTTATTAATGCCCCCAGCTGCTTTGACAGATGGGCAAGGGGCAGATGGATGACATGATGGATGATGGTAGACATTGCAAAGAAAAATACTTAGATGTTGCGTTTTCTAGTAACTGAAGCTGAAGCCCCATCAACACATGAAAGTACAGTTTGAAATATCTGAACTGTATATGTCCTGGATTTCCTGGGCTGAATTTCATCCAGAGACTGGAACTTGTGATTTGTGATACTAGTGGTCCCAGCCTTCTCACGGCTCTACTGTCCTGTACTACATAGTACGGGACAGTGAAGCCGTGAGGTGACAGGAACTCATAGAGCTCTATGATTCTTTGATTCCAGTTCTATATACTGCATTTGGGTTGGGAAATTAAGTTGATCTACTGATCATGTGGAGGAGGCCTGACAGGTTAAACACATAAATTTGAAATTAGTTTCAGTCTCAGGTGTTACAGGTGTCATGCCTTCTTTTTATGGTGCCAGCTGAAAAGACCTTGAGCTGGTGCAATCAACACGCCCACATCGTACATCATGCATGGTGCGTGGAGGAACTTAAAGGGATTCTACCCCTAAATAGCTATTTTTCTGCTTTAGATTATCAGAATAGCCTTTAGAAAGGCTATTCATCGCTTACCTTTGGACGTGGTCAATGCGGCGCCGTTCCATAGAAATCCCGGTTTTTACCGGTATGCTAATGAGTTCTCTTGCAGCAATAGGGGCGAGCCCCCAGTGCTCAAACGGCGATGGGGGCATCCTCACTGCTGCCCGAGGACTCTCTCTCCAGTGACGCCTCCTACTTCAGCTGCATCCTCCCCTTCTCTGTCGTCTTCCTTCTGTATCAGCTCCGACGCCTGCGCAGTCGGCTATGCCAGAGAGACACTAGTAGAGCCGAATGCGCATGTCGGCCGGCGGCCATATTTTCGAGGCCACAATTGCACACACGCGCCGTGCGCTCCTCGAAGTCCTGCAGAGTATTATGTGTATCCAACGCGTGAGTGAAGTCATCCAGGTTTCGGAGGGTCTGTACAGACCTTACTGAGCATGCGCAGTACGCTCTGTTTGGCGAAGTCTTCAAGGAGCGTATTGCACTTGCGCACAATTGTGGCCTGGAAAATATGGCTGCCAGCCGACATGCGCAGTCGGCTTTACTAGTGTCTCGCTGATAGAGCCTACTGCGCAGGCGTCGGAGCTGACGCAGAAGGTAGACAACAGAGAAGGGGAGGATGCAGCTGAAGAAGGAGGCGTTGCTGGAGAGAGTTCTCGTGCAACAGTGGGGGCGCTTGAGCACTGGGGCCCGCCCCCATTGCTGCAAGAGAACTAATTAGCATACCGGTAAAAAAAACAAGATTTCTAAGGAACGGCGCCGCTGAAACCACGTCTAAAGGTAAGAAACGAATAGCCTTTCTAAAGGCTATTCCGACTTCTAAAGCAGAAAAAATAGCTATTTAGTAGTACCTTTAAGACCTGCTGGCTGTCCTGTTTATTCACAGCACAGAGCACTGAGGGGTTGCATGTAATCCAGTAAGTTGCTGAAATATATCTCATCTTTTAAGGCTTTTAACACACGGGATGTGACTATAGCGTATACCAAGGTGAAACCAAGGTGAGACCTCAATTCTGACAGCTACACACACCAAACTCCCAGTGGTCAGCCCATATGTCATATTTTGCAGAAGATGAGATGCCTTGCTGACCAAACAAAGTCATGCTGTACTTCAACACTAGCTGCTGCTAGCTGCTTAGGTAGTTAGAACAAATGCCTGTGTACCATGCCCCCTTAACCCTGTGTCTGAGATTTTCATGCCCCTGTCCTCTGGAGCTGTCATTCATGCTACTCAATGCTGCTAGTGAAGTTGAAGAATATGGGGAAGCGTGCCCATAAATTGGAATCCCTCTGCAGAGCTGTGGACCAATACACCAAAATAAATCCATGAGGTGAACTCTTTGGTAAACTCACATACGAGGGGGTACCCAAAAGTTTCCAGAAAAGTTGTTTTTGAAGCGTGTATTTATTTTTTTGTACACTTTAGACGTGCAATCAATTCAGTCCTGGTGGGCGGGAGCTCATCCTTCCATTGACGGGCAATAAGAGTTTTCACACCAGTACACAGGTACAAAAACAGACGAGAAGTCTTCTTGCCCAGCTGCCTAGGGGGGAGATTAAGCAAATAGACCATTGGGTCTAGCGGGACTCCTTGAATAGAAAGACCCTTCGTAATAAGCTGCACCTCCACCCAAAAAGGCTGAATAAGGGTGCATTCACACTGAGTAAATGCTAGCTTATTCTGAACGTAAAACACGTTCAGAATAAGCGGCGTCTAAAGCAGCTCCATTCATTTCTATGGGAGCGGGGATACGAGCGCTCCCCATAGAAATGAATGGGCTGCTTCTTTCACTCCGTGCAGTCCCATTGAAGTGAATGGGGAGTGCCGGCGTATACGGCAAGCTCTGCTCATGCCGGAGCGTACACGCCGGCACTCCCCATTCACTTCAATGGGACTGCACGGAGTGAAAGAAGCAGCCCATTCATTTCTATGGGGAGCGCTCGTATCCCCGCTCCCATAGAAATGAATGGAGCTGCTTTAGACGCCGCTTATTCTGAACGTGTTTTACGTTCAGAATAAGCTAGCGTTTACTCAGTGTGAATGCACCCTAAGAGGGCAATCCCAAAATAGGTGGTATACCATGCCCAAGGAAGATTGACAACAGAGAAGAGAAATAGCGGGATTAAGCTTATGTAACAATGCAGGCCTGTGGTTATAATCTTATATTGGGTCTCTCGAAAAGTGATACATGAGGAGGATTTGGCAGCCCGAGACCAGATGATCTGCCAATAATCAGGTGAGATTCAACAACCCAGAGCTTCCTCCCATCTGGACATGTATTTATGTGATGGAGGGGAGGACAAGTACGCTAGAGAGAGAAGCCTATAAAAAGCAGAAATGAGGCTTCTTGTAGAGGTACCTGCATGGCAGAGTTTCTCAAACTCCGTAGTCACTCAGTGCAGTCACTCCGTGACCGGCGTACCCAATGTTGAGGTGAAGTATTCAAAAGACCTGAGCTCCAACGTCAGAGGATCAACTAAATCAGCAACATGAAATAAGCTATGGGGGAGGAAGGGATTGTGGAGAAACGAGACCATAGAGGATGATTGAGAAGCTAGGGAGAATCGCTAGGAGCACACATTCCAAATCTCTCTGGTGAGATCTCTCTCACCAGAGAGATTTGGAATGTGTGCTCCTAGCGAGCAAGCATTACAGATCTGAGGATACGATGACGTCTAGCATTCCAGGTAAATTGAAATATACTGTTCTGAAGAGACCGAAGTTCACCTCTAGGGACTGCAACAGGGAGGGTCTCGAAGTAGTATAAGAGTTTAGGGAGAAGGGACATCTTGACCGCCGAGATCCTACCCAGGAGAGAGATATGGATGTAGCAGTACTGTTAACGCCACTGCTCCAGCCGCTCCATGTATAGAGCTGGGAAGATGACTGGTGGCCCAGCACAGGAACAGAGGGGAGCTTGTCAGTGTCAGTGTATTTTTATTCTATAAGCCTCCCCTGCATCATGCATTAAAATGTCTGATCCTGAGGCCATAAAGGAAGTAGTATTAACTGAGGGAGCACACAGGTTCATTCATTTAAAGATACATACAGGGGTATTATTCATTTACAGAGGATTTTCATACTATACTATATATTTATAGTTTACAGCAGGACGGGGACTTTATGAAAGTGGGGGCAATGTGGGCTGGGTTCCTGGAAAAGTGAGGAGCCAAAGATGTCTGTGCTGCAAACTTTACAGAGACTAGTCATGGCTGGTAGAAGTGGTCATGGTGGTCCAGATAGAAGAGATGGGAAATAATGAGAAGGCAGAGCACAATACTTAGTTGCTCTTCCTAGTTTATGGACTAGCTGTGCTGGCATTATAACAAGGACGACATTCCCCTTTGTCAGGTACAATTAGGGCACCTATGCACATATTTGCTTTTATGAATGTAAACAGGATTGTCAAGATCCATTTATAAAACTGCAAACAAGTATCCCGGTGAGGAAATGAAACACATATTATACCATATATATGTCAGTTTTCTGTAAAACTGGCATTACAAAAGAAACCCAATTAATGTTGTTGTTGTTTTTTTCTGTTACTATTTTCATATTAGTGATGATTTCTAATAAATGTACTGACATCTGGTGGAGTCTGATGTAATGTTTAATTGTACTTTTGCCAATGTGTGATATTATGGTGTGTTCTTGAAACATTTTATTACTATTTCAGCTAGACATGTTTTGTTCTGTGTAATAAACCTTTCTTGAAAGTAAAGCATTGAATGTACAGTATACTTGAACTATGACAGCAAAATGTTTAAAATACTATAATTAGAGTGCTTCTTTATAAGGGATATTAAAACTAATAAAGTTATACTGTCTCTATTGTTTTTTTCTCTTTTCAGCAAGACTTGGTTTGTTCTGTTTAATAAATGATTCTTGGAAGTAAAGCGATGCTAAAGCAAGTTCATTTCTTCCACCAGAAAGGTCTATCTACATATCCTGTACCCAGAATTCTTAGCAAGGCACACATTGTGGTGTCTCCTTAATGAAGCACAGTACCTCTTCTGCTATATATAGGCTATAGATTTTTTTTTTTTTTAACTTAACCCCTTCCTGACATCTGCTGCAATAAGCACAGCAAATGTCGGGTATTCAAATATGGTGGCCACTCAGGTCTTTGTTAGGATGTTAATATATATATACACTCACCGGCCACTTTATTAGGTACACCATGCTAGTAACGGGTTGGACCCCCTTTTGCCTTCAGAACTGCCTCAATTCTTCGTGGCATAGATTCAACAAGGTGCTGGAAGCATTCCTCAGAGATTTTGGTCCATATTGACATGATGGCATCACACAGTTGCCGCAGATTTGTCGGCTGCACATCCATGATGCGAATCTCCCGTTCCACCACATCCCAAAGATGCTCTATTGGATTGAGATCTGGTGACTGTGGAGGCCATTGGAGTACAGTGAACTCATTGTCATGTTCAAGAAACCAGTCTGAGATGATTCCAGCTTTATGACATGGCGCATTATCCTGCTGAAAGTAGCCATCAGATGTTGGGTACATTGTGGTCATAAAGGGATGGACATTGTCAGCAACAATACTCAGGTAGGCTTTGGCGTTGCAACGATGCTCAATTGGTACCAAGGGGCCCAAAGAGTGCCAAGAAAATATTCCCCACACCATGACACCACCACCACCAGCCTGAACCGTTGATACAAGGCAGGATGGATCCATGCTTTCATGTTGTTGACGCCAAATTCTGACCCTACCATCCGAATGTTGCAGCAGAAATCGAGACTCATCAGACCAGGCAACGTTTTTCCAATCTTCAATTGTCCAATTTCGATGAGCTTGTGCAAATTGTAGCCTCAGTTTCCTGTTCTTAGCTGAAAGGAGTGGCACCCGGTGTGGTCTTCTGCTGCTGTAGCCCATCTGCCTCAAAGTTCGACGTACTAGATGCTCTTCTGGCTACCTTGGTTGTAACGGGTGGCTATTTGAGTCACTGTTGCCTTTCTATCAGCTCGAACCAGTCTGGCCATTCTCCTCTGACCTCTGGCATCAACAACGCATTTCTGCCCACAGAACTGCCGCTCACTGGATGTTTTTTCTTTTTCGGACCATTCTCTGTAAACCCTAGAGATGGTTGTGCGTGAAAATCCCAGTAGATCAGCAGTTTCTGAAATACTCAGACCAGCCCTTCTGGCACCAACAACCATGCCACGTTCAAAGGCACTCAAATCACCTTTCTTCCCCATACTGATGCTCGGTTTGAACTGCAGGAGATTGTCTTGACCATGTCTACATGCCTAAATGCACTGAGTTGCCGCCATGTGATTGGCTGATTAGAAATTAAGTGTTAACGAGCAGTTGGACAGGTGTACCTAATAAAGTGGCCGGTGAGTGTATGTATATATATTATTTAAAATATATGTATATAAATTTGGAACCATACTGAAACATAGAATACAGGTGACATATATTGCTTTGGCTGCAGAATAAAAGATGTAAAAACGAAGCCCGTAAGAAAGTCGCTCAAATACACTTTTTCTTCAATTCCACCCAATTCTGAAATTTTTTTTAGCTTCCCTATACACTGCACAGAATAATAAATGGTACAATGCAAAAAAGAGAAAATAGGAGGAGCACTCACCCATTGACAATTTTCTTCTAAAAAATATCCTTTATTAGGGTAAACATTAATGTAAAAACAACTGGATTGCATTGGAGGCTTGAAAAAGCGCTCAGAGGAGCGCAAAACGGCAGTTGCCTTTTCTGTCACCATATATGCTGTTTCTTCCCTCTCAGATGGTTGTTTTTACATTAATGTTTACCTTAAAAAAGGATATTTTTTTGAAGAAAATCGTCAATGGGTGAGTGCGCCTCCTATTTTCTCTTTTTTGCATTGTTTATTCTCATATGCTATTTTTTGGATGTTGAGCACCCCCAGACCTTTATATGAATTGGTCGTCTCCTCGTGGACCTGCCTATCAAATTCTGATTGGATCCATATATGTATCCATATATGTATCCATATATGTATCAGCAGTGCCATCCTGACTCTTTTGTGAAAAATATTGGATAATAAATTATGAAGAACATTATGAAGAACAATTTTTCCCACAAACATTAAGCCCTCATATGGCTCTGTGAGCCAAAAGCTAAAAGAGTTATGGGGTTAGAAGGTGGAGAGTCAAAAACGACACACAGAACAGGCATTATATGTGCAGTTTTGAGGTCTATAACATTTTTATAATTTGTGTTATTCAACTAATTTTTATATTTTTTTTGGTGGCTTTTTATGTTGTTTTTATTTTTGCATTTCTTTAAATTTTAATATCTGGGAAAAAATAAAGAAAAGGGGAGGGAAAATATGTCCAGTTTTCACTTTTTTTTTACTGGCATAAAGTGGTTAATGAGACAACTACCCCTTGTGAGCCTGAATTTTTTTTATTGTTCTTGCTAATATAGAGAAACAGAAACAGCACTGACATATGAGAAACAGAAGAACATCCAAAATACATATTGACTACAAAGCCCAACATTTACCTTTTCTAATACATTTTATAACACAGGTGCCGATATAAATAAGATAAGATAATCCTTTAATAGTCCCACAGTGGGGAAATTTCAGTATGTTACAGCAGCAAAGTAATACAGATACAGGATAATACACAGTAATATATTACAAACGTAGACACACATATGTTGAGAAGAGAAGATATACTAGGAGTCCATAGCAGCTAAGGAACAGAAGAAGAAAGAAGGAAGACTTCATAGTTATAATCATTAGTTTTCTGTGCGGAGTGATCTTCGCTTGGTCTGATGTAGATTATACAGCCTGGTCACAGTTGGGAGGAAGGACTTGCGATAGCGCTCCTTCTCACACTTGGGGTGAAGCAGACGGTCACTTACAGTGCTGCTAAGTGCCATCAAGGTATCATACATGGGGTGGGATTTGTTCACCCACATGGAGGTCACCACAGACAGTATCCTTCTTTCACCCACCACCTGTACTGGGTCCAGGGGGCTGCCCAGGACAGAGCTGGCCCTTCTGATCAGCTTGTCAAGTCTATTTCTGTCCCTGGTTGATATACTGCTCCCCCAGCAGGCCACACCGAAAAAGATGGCAGAAGCAACCACAGAGTTGAAAAAGGCCCTAAGAAGTGTCCCCTGGACTCCGAAGGTCCTCAGCCTCCTGAGCAGGTAGAATCTGCTGTGGCCCTTTCTGTGCAGCGCCTCCAGGTGATCAGCCCAGTCTAGTTTATTATTGAGGAGCACACCCAGATACTTATAAGTCCTGACTATCTTAATGCATGTCCCTTGGATCTCTACCAGGGTCGGAGCACTTCTCCGTTTGCTAAAGTCCACCACCATCTCCTTGGTCTTCCCAGCATTAATCCTGAGGTGATTCTGCTGGCACCATTCAACAAAGTCCTGATTTAAGTCTCTGTATTCCCTATCACCTTATAGCAGAGTCATTGGAGTACTTCTGTAGGTAACAGCTGGATGAGTTGTACCTAAAGTCAGCAGCGTACAGTGTGAAGAGAAATGGGGCAAGAACTGTACCTTGTGGTGCCACCGTACTACAGATCACAGTGTCAGACACACAGTCCTGTGCTCTCTCATACTGAGGGTGGTTTGTCAGGTAGGACAGGTCCACTCCACCAAGGTTCAGCTTCTCCCTCAGTAGCCCTGGCTGAATGGTGTTGAACGCACTGGAGAAATCAAAGAACATTATTCTCACAGTGTTCCCAGGTTTCTCCAGGTGAGAGACAGCTCTGTGAAGAAGGCGGATGATGGTAAAGATAAAGAGCACCTGTCAGTGTGCTGTTTCTTTGAAATGTGGGAAATGGAATCCCTGATGTCCTTAAAGAATTCTTCCTACAAGGGAAGCAAAAAAATCCCAAAGCAACGGCGGCGTTATCTAAGAAACCCTTGCCAAAAATAAAACTCCCCATAAAATCATTCACCCAAACAAACACATCCCAGTTGGATAAATCGTCAGGAGGAGGACCTCTGCAAGAACGGCAGCGGGACCATTCGTAGCCTGAGAAAAATAAACTTAGACGGGTTAATAACTCCTTAAAAGTTTTTTGGGTTTTTTTGGTGAGAAAATAAAAACTCGTCCTACCATCAGGAAGAGGTATATCACATCAGGCACAGGCAAAATGCCTCCTCTTAGAGGAAGACTTCCGTCTTCTATGGTCGTCCGGAGGAGGGGTAGTAGAAGACATCTCGCGCTACTAGACCACTCAACTTCTATGGAAAAGTTAGATATTAGTGCCTGACCATAGGATAAAGGTTAGACCTATATTATTTACAGAGAAGCCTTTCAGCGCCACAGTTATTGAAGAAATCCTGGAGTTCCCAAGGCAAAAATGTTTCACAACTTCCAGTGCTTGTATAATAAAATAAAAACCAGCCAAACAGCCAGCAGCCTTACTAACAAATAGTAAGGCAGCAAAACCCGCCCACACAAGGCCTAAAATAGGGACTAGGCCTGCCGCTGCCAGGTCCGGCCCTCACTCCAGGGACTTCACCAGGCCCTGAAGGTGCTGCCTGGCTCCAGGTGCGAAATGCAAATACACAGACACGCGGCCTATCTGTAGGACGTGCCAGCACAGGCCACGGCAGATGCGTGGCCCACAACTAGGAAGCATGGCCCTGCTGACAGAAGGGAAGAACCTACCCAAGGGAACAGGTAGATACGAGACCCCAAGCACGGCCTAACAGGCCACAGGAACACCCAGGTGTACTGGGACTAACTCTATCCCTGTTAACAGGAGAAAAGAAGAAAGAAAGAAGAAAAATGCCAGAATCGTCCAGCAGGAACGAGGAAAATTTAAGAAAACCTTAACCCCCGGCCTAAAGAGGACACAGAGTCCTCCCCACCTGTCCCACTGTCCACAGGACAGAAAAAAACACATGGGGGGAGGTCTCTGTGCCCTCTTATAGGGCCTAGTTATGTATATTAATTACTCTGTCCAAGATAAAAACTTTACAACCAGCTGCATCCAGGATGAAATGGTAGAAAAGATATATTCCACGGTAAAAATAAGTAAAATGTAACTTTTATTGGATCAAAAAAAAAAAACCATAAAAAAGTTACAAAGTAACTTGGAGATTAGTGATATTTAAAGCGACACGTTTCAGGAACGCCATGTCCCTTCCTCTTGGCTCAAACATCACACAACACTGCCAACCTTTTAAACCTGTTCAATCAACTAACTCCACCCTAAAAACTCACATAGCAAAATGTTAAACCTTTTAAATCCCAAATATATCATGATGTTCATACAGAAACAATTGTGAGTACAAAACACACATATATACTATATTCCTACATGCACAAAAAACTGTTAAACATGTAATACAAAAAACATAATAGACATAAATAATCAAAAAATAATACTATCGCATTGAAACCGCATCGAAGACGCAGTATATAAAAACACCATTTTTCAAATGCAAGATCCCGCTTCCTATCGACAATACTCTGATGGTATAAGATACTAAATATAACAATATCTTACCTGACTTGTCATTATCTGCATTCACACAATTCAATATCCATTGTCCATTTCCCGACATAGACATTCCTACTGCCTGGTCAGGTGACTGAACCCACAACAACAGTCACATGACCAGACACATGACTCAGGCAGCCAATTAACATCCAGTAAATCAGACTATAACATACATATGAATGCATCTGCTATGAAAAGTCATCATTATCGTAATAATTCATAATAATAAATATATAATATAAAAACTACAAACATTTGATTTTATTATAAATATAAACCCAATTATAGAATAGAATGGTAGCATTTCATCCTGAGTGCACCGGTATACAGTCACACACACAATAAAAAACCCACTGCCCTATCATCAATAAATATATGATAAGTCTGACCTGATATTAAGTCCTTTTGGATAGCGAGTGTCAAGTCACATAATCCAGTATGCCTCACGTAAAAGAACTTTTTTCCTCCAATCTCCTCCCCTGGATGGTCGAGGGACATGTTCTATGGCATAATAGACGTATGGCATAACTAGACGTATCCCCTCAATGTTCTGAGAAAAAATGACGGGATACTCCTGACGAGTTTTCCTGTTCTCTGCTGCTGCCGGTAATATGTTCCGATATCCTCATTTTTACTGACCTAATCGTACAGCCCACGTACATTAATTTACATAATATACATTCTACCACATAAATAACATGATCCGTAGTGTAGATTAAAAAAGATTAAATAGAAAAACTATATGTACCACTAGAATCGCGAAAAGAATGGGTTTTATATGCATACTGGCACATATTGCACCTACTCATCCCACACCTGAAAAAACCTTTAAGGTTCAACCAGGTGGAACTGTTTTTATTTTCTCTCAAAAAAAGACTCAGTGATAATTTAGACCCTACAGAGAGTCCACGTCTTGCTACGATCTGTACCCCATTCTTTAGAATCTCTCATGTAAGTGTATCCTGCATAAGAATAGGTAAATTTTGCATACAGATGGCTCTAATCTGTGAAAACTGTCTACTATAAGGCGTAGAGAAAACTATACGATTAAATTTTTCTGTTTTTAAATGATTTTTTGGTTCTATTAACAAAGACTCCGTGTTTTTGAATCTACAATATTTACTGCTCGGGTTAAACTCCATTCTGGGTAACCCCGCGCTCGTAACCTATCCAGACTAATCTGTTTTTGTCTGCAGTATTCTCCCCAATCAGAACATGCCCGTCGAGTCCTTATCAATTCACCAACGGGAATTGCCTTCAACGTGTGTTTAGGGTGTTGACTACTAGCCAACAATACATTATTGCCACAAGTTGGCTTACGATATATACTGGTCTCAACTGTACCCAAACACACATTACCTCGCAAACGTCCAAAAATTAGATCTGATATGTGTTATACGCATGGGTGAACACACACAAATGACATACAAAATACACAAGTGCAAAACTGGGCAATTCTTATAGGGCCACTACAAAAATAAAAATGAAATATACCGGTACAAAGCCAGCTGGCGGCCATTTTTGGTTAGCCGCTTTAGCAGTTCAATGCAGGAGCCGGCCGGCGGCCATTTTGGGGTGGCCTCTCTATGCTCCTGTATAGAACTACAAGAGCAAGAGAAGCCAGAAGAGGCGGAGTTGCTGCAGAACAAGGAGGCGTCACAGGAAAGAGCTCTGGGCAGCAATGGGGATGCGCTCGTCGGCCTTTCAGCGCTGGGGCCCGCCCTCATTGCTGCGGAGAGCTCATTTGCATACCGGTTAAAACAGGTATTTCTACGGAACGGCACGGCGGAGACCACGTCTATAGGTAGGAGACGAATAGCCTTTCTTAAGGCTATTCCGACGTATTCATTAGAAAAAAAGGTAGTTTAATGGTTGAATCCCTTTAATAATGGACATCTCATGGGGCCAGGGTAATAGCTAATTTCAGATCCTGAGGGGCCGCATATACACTGAACTAGGATTGGTGGCTAATAGCAATAGGTGTATTAACACCTGTACTCAGTTTCCGTTGGGGGTTTCTGTCTCCTATTCCGCTTCAAAAATGCAGAGAGAAAAATCCCACAAGCAGGACATTTCTCTCTACATTTTTCGTGCGCAAACATTATACTCTATAGGTCCGCGGGTAACCATTCTTTAACCACTTCCGGACCACCCATAGACTTTATACGTCCGGGAAGTGGTTGCCTTGTTCTGACAGGACGTACCTGTACGTCCAGTCAGAACACAGCAGCTGCACGGAGATCGTGCAGCTGCTTTCAATAGGAGCTGGCTGTAACTTCAGCCGGAGCTCCCAGAGAGAAGACAGGGCAGATTTATTACCTCCCCTGCCTTCTCGATCGCTGTGTATACAGCGCTCAATGAACGCTGTATACACAGCTATGGACGCTGCCATAATTCAGCTGCCCTCTGACCCGGCGGACACGTGATCCACCGGGAGCAGCGTCTTGCAAGAGCTGCTGGGTCCTACAGGACCCAGATCAGCTCAGTAAGCTGTATATACAGCTTGCAGGAGGCTGGATTTCTCCTGCAACTGGGGTTAAATGTAGCAGCCCCAGTTATAGGAAAAATCAGCCTTAAGTACAGAAAAATAAGTGATCAGATGTACCCAAAGGTCTCTTATCACCTTATGGGGACACAATCTGGAAAAAAAATAAAATAAAAATATAATAAAAAAAGTTTTAAAAAAATGTAAATAAAATAAAAAATAAATAAATAATACGCTAATAAAACGCTGTTATTAAAGGTTATAGCCCCACCTCCGACGACACCATACAAAATAAAAATTACCGTAACGGAGAGGAAAAACTATTATAAAGTTTTTCAGTGACACTTTATTAAATTTAAAAAAAATTAATTGAAAACCAGACACAATTTCCCTCCTATTTTGTTTATATTTTCCTGCATATAAAAAAAATTAAAACACATTTGAAAATAAAGATAACATAAAAATAAAGCCCTATGTGTCCCCGAAAAAAGACGCAAAAATTACCGTATTTTTCGGACTATAAGACGCACCTAGGTTTTAGAGGAGGAAAATAGGGAAAAAAAAATTTGAAGCAAAAACTGGTAAAATATTTAATATATGGGAGTTGTAGTTTTGCAACAGCTGCAAGGCCACATTGACAGGTGACCCCGCAGCTGTACGGGGATGCAGAGAGTGTTTTTTTTTGCGGGGCCAGAAGTACTTTTTAGTTATACCATTTTGGGGAATATCTATTTCTTAGATCACCTTGTATTGAAAAAAAACCCGGTGGTATATGATATATGATTTTCTACTTTAAATATATACATATATATATATATATATATATATATATATATATATATATATATATATATATATATTCTAGGGACAGGAGGTGATTTAGAACTTATATTTATTTCATATTTTTATTATATATTTTTAAAGCTTTTTTTATTTTATTTTTTTACTATTTTATTCCCCCCCCCCCCCGGGGGGCTTGAACCTGCGGTCACTTGATTGCAAGTCCCATAGACGGCAATACAAATGTATTGCCGTCTATGGGCCATTCTGTATATTAGTATTACGGCTGGTCATAGACCCAGCCGCAATACTAATATAGCAGTGACAGGCCCGGGAGCCTCATTAGGCTCCCGGCTGTCACCCGAACAGGTCGGCTCCTGCGATATCGCCGCGCAGGAGCCGGTCTGCAACTTCACAGATATGGGGCCCTGCCCTGCATGAAGCCAGCGGCGGGGGGGGCGGAGGAGCGGAATAGCATCGCCGCTGCTGGCTTCATTGCAGGGCAGAGGAGCGCAGCGATGTCGCAAGCCCCGGCACCTGTGCCGGCGTCTATCACTTGCTGGCTTCCGCCTTTCTATTACAGCGGGTGCCAGGCGCCACATTCGGACTATAAGACGCACCCTTCTTTTCCCCCAAAATTTTTGGGGAAAAAAGTGCGTCTTATAGTCCGAAAAATACGGTAGTTAACTGAGACATACGGGAAAAATGTTACAGACCTCAAAACTGCACATACAAAATAAACCTAAAATGTGTCTGGTCCTAGACCACAAATTGGCCCAGTACTGAAGTGGTTAAAGTGGATTTGGTTTCCATTTTCCAAGCAGAAACCTGAGATTGAACCTAGAGTAAAAGATAATATCATTTACTATACAAGGGAACCTAGACCTACCCCCACCGTGCAGTGGCCCACCCAAATTTGTACTGGGTGGGCCATTGCGGGGCATTACACTGCACGAAGGGACCACAGCGGGGCATTATCCTGCATGGAGGGATCTTTGTCATGAATGGTGAGGGGGCGTACTTTCTGAACAGCCCAAGACTAGAGATGAGATATAACACCGCATTGCAAATGCACTTAAAATTCGATTCCCCTCCCCTCCCACCTTCCCTGTAACTATGACAATGGAACTGTGACAATGGAGGCCATGAAATAAACTAGGAAAAAGCCATTGGCTGCTGAGGACACGTGACCTCTGATTCAAATGAACAAGCGGCATCATCTCCGATTCATTTGCGGCTTGCACTTAGTTAGAGAGAGACATCTGCTGAGGGCTAGTTAGGTTTTAGATTCTGCTAGGCAGGAATAGCAAAGAAGAAGAACCACAACAGCTCTTTTAAGAGCTACACTAAAGGGAGAAGCTCAAACAAGCTTGGCACAGCTACCCACAAACGCCAAAGTGGGATTCACTGCAATTAAGCCAGGCTGTAACCGCGCAATCCAGCTTTCCGTGGTGGGGATATACGCTTAATCCAGGGTTCAACAGTGTGTCTCCCCCCCCCCCCCCCCCGAAACTAAGGGGTATACACTGAAATTCTCAGCCCATATACACTACATATGATTCATCCAGGTTGTCACGGTGTGTACCCACAAAAAAGCAGTGGGATATACATTCTAAATCTCAGGCTATAGAAGCTTCATCCAGGTTGTCACGGTGTGTATCCACCAAAAAATCCGTGGGATATACATACTAATTCTAAAGCTATATACACTTCATCAAGGTTGTCACGGTGTGTACCCACAAAAAAATCAGTGGGATATACATTCTAATTCTCAGGCTATAGAAGCTTCATCCAGGTTGTCACGGTGTGTACCCACAAAAAATCAGTGGAATATACATTCTAATTCTCAGGCTATAGACGTTTTATCCAGGTTGTCACGGTGTGCACCCACAAAAAAGCAGTGGGATATACATTCTAATTCTCAGGCTATATACGCTTCATCCAGGTTGTCACAGTTTGTACCCACAAAAAAAATCAGTGGGATATACATTCTAATTCTCAGGCTCTAGACGCTTCATCCAGGTTGACACGGTGTGTACCCACCAAAACCATCTAAAAATGCGCAAGGCTACCAGTAAGGGACGTGGACAAGGCCTTGGGCGTGGGAATGCTGCTGGGAAGCAATGTTGCGGTGAAGTCACAGCGCATCCCGTACCTACTCCTCAGGGGCAGCAAGCATTGCACTTCTCCACAGTCCCCCTCTTGCTGGCCACATTAAGTAGGATGCAAGGCACAAACCTAAGTAGATACGAACACCGCGTTGCAAATGCACTTAAAATTCGATTCCCCTCCCACCTTCCCTGGCGCTTTTTCTGCACCAATAACAGCGCAGGGGAGGTGTGACAGGAACTATAACAACGGAGGCCATGAAAAAAACTAGGAAAAAGCCATTGGCTGCCGAGGACGTGACCTCTGATTCAAACGAACAGGTGGCATCATTTGCGATTCATTTGCGGCTTGCACTTCGTTTGAGAGAGACATCTGCTGAGAGCTAGTTAGGTTTTAGATTCTGCTAGGCAGGAATAGCAAAGAAGAAGAACCACAACAGGTCTTTTAAGAGCTACACTAAAGGGAGAAGCTGAAACAAGCTTGGCACAGTGTCTACCCACAAACACCAAGGTGGGATTCACAGCAATTAAGCCAGGCTGTATCCGCGCAACCCAGCTTTCCATGGTGGGGATATACGCTTAATCCAGCGTCCAACAGTGTCCCCCCGAAGCTAGGGGGTATACACTGAAATTCTCAGCATATACACTATATAGGATTCATCCAGGTTGTCACGATGTGTACCCACAAAAAAGCAGTGGGATATACATTCTAATTCTCAGACTATAGACGCTTCATCCAGGTTGTCACGGTGTGTACCACAAAAAAAGCAGTGGGATATACATTCTAATTCTCAGGCTATATACGCTTCATCCAGATTGTCACGGTGTGTACCCACAAAAAAATCAGTGGGATATACACTCACCGGCCACTTTATTAGGTACACCTGTCCAACTGCTCGTTAACACTTAATTTCTAATCAGCCAATCACACGGCGGCAACTCAGTGCATTTAGGCATGTAGACATGGTTAAGACAATCTCCTGCAGTTCAAACCGAGCATCAGTATGGGGAAGAAAGGTGATTTGAGTGCCTTTGAATGTGGCATGGTTGTTGGTGCCAGAAGGGCTGGTCTGAGTATTTCAGAAACTGCTGATCTACTGGGATTTTCACGCACAACCATCTCTAGGGTTTACAGAGAATGGTCCGAAAAAGAAAAAAAATCCAGTGAGCGGCAGTTCTGTGGGCGGAAATGCGTTGTTGATGACAGAGGTCAGAGGAGAATGGCCAGACTGGTTCGAGCTGATAGAAAGGCAACAGTGACTCAAATAGCCACCCGTTACAACCAAGGTAGCCAGAAGAGCATCTCTGAACGCACAGTATGTCGAACTTTGAGGCAGATGGGCTACAGCAGCAGAAGACCACACCGGGTGCCACTCCTTTCAGCTAAGAACAGGAAACTGAGGCTACAATTTGCACAAGCTCATCGAAATTGGACAATTGAAGATTGGAAAAACGTTGCCTGGTCTGATGAGTCTCGATTTCTGCTGCGACATTCGGATGGTAGGGTCAGAATTTGGCGTCAACAACATGAAAGCATGGATCCATCCTGCCTTGTATCAACGGTTCAGGCTGGTGGTGGTGGTGTCATGGTGTGGGGAATATTTTCTTGGCACTCTTTGGGCCCCTTGGTACCAATTGAGCATCGTTGCAACGCCAAAGCCTACCTGAGTATTGTTGCTGACCATGTCCATCCCTTTATGACCACAATGTATCCAACATCTGATGGCTACTTTCAGCAGGATAATGCGCCATGTCATAAAGCTGGAATCATCTCAGACTGGTTTCTTGAACATGACAATGAGTTTACTGTACTCCAATGGCCTCCACAGTCACCAGATCTCAATCCAATAGAGCATCTTTGGGATGTGGTGGAACGGGAGATTCGCATCATGGATGTGCAGCCGACAAATCTGCGGCAACTGTGTGATGCCATCATGTCAATATGGACCAAAATCTCTGAGGAATGCTTCCAGCACCTTGTTGAATCTATGCCACGAAGAATTGAGGCAGTTCTGAAGGCAAAAGGGGGTCCAACCTGTTACTAGCATGGTGTACCTAATAAAGTGGCCGGTGAGTGTACATTCTAATTCTCTGGCTATAGACGCTTCATCCAGGATGTCATGGTGTGTACCCACCAAACCATCAAAAAATGTGCAAGGCTACCGGTAAGGGACGTGGACGAGGTCTTGGGGAGCAAGGTCGGGGTGAAGCCACAGCGCATTCCGTGCCTACTCATCAGGGGACGCAAGCATTGTGCTTCTCCACAGTCTCCGGGTTGCTGGCCACATTAAGTAGGGTGCAGGGCACAAACCTAAGTAGGCTGGAGCACCAGGAACATGTGTTACAATGGCTGGCGGATAATGCTTCCACCACATTATCCACCAGCCAGTCAGCCTCTACCTCAACCCCCCCTCCTACACAACATTCTGGTCAGCCTTCTTCCCAAAATGCCCAATCTTCCCAGCAGAGTAATCCCAACTTTCCCTGCTCCCATCAGTGATGATGACGAGACACAGTTGCCATCACTTACATGCGCCGTCATTTGGAATCCAAGCACTGGACTCAGTGGGAGACAGCAAACACAGGACAATCGTCGTCCGGTGTTGCCACCACTGCCTCTCCCACTGTTGCTAGTGCTGCAGTCCAGAGCACCAGCCAGGACACCGCAACATCTGGCTCCGCCACTTTGGGGACTTCTCCCTCATCCTCCCCTGTCCCAGCTCCTTCTCCTGCACCATCATGCGTCTCTTCCCAGCAACCCACCATCTCTCAGACATTTGAGCGCAAGCAAAAAATACAGCGCTAACCACCCACATGCGCAAGCCTTGAACGTGCACATCTCCAAATTCCTGGTTCAGGAGATGTTGGCGTTTCGGCTTGTGGAAACTCCGGCCTTCTGGGACCTGATGGCAAGTGCGGCAGCTCGCTATGCCGTCCCCGCCTTGCACAGCACGTGTCACTCAACATCAGGCGGGCCCCTAAGTTCCACGCTTTACACAAAGGTCCACTTGACCAGCGACGCGTGAACAAGTGCATGCAGACAGGGACGATACATTTCACTGACGGCACACTGGGTGAATGTAGTTGAGACTGGGACTGGGTTACAAACTGGGCGGTGTACCCCATCTCCCTGCCTATCATTCCTGGCAGGGGCTCTGAAACAACACCCTCCTCCTCCTCCGTTGAATTGACTCCAGCTACGAGCTGGAAACGTTGCAGCACTGGCTCACGCTGAGGCCGTGCTGAAGCTCAGCAGCTTGGGGGACAGACAGTACACTGCCTCCGAGGTGAGGGATGCCCTCCTCGATGAGACAGCAATATGGCTTGAGCCGCTGCACCTGAGCCCAGGCATGGTCGTGTCTGATAACGGCAGGAACCTGGTAGCAGCTCTGGAGCTTGCCAACCTCCAACATGTTCCATGCCTGGCTCACCTCTTTAACCTAGTGGTGCAACGTTGTTTAATGACATATCCAAATGTGCACGAGCTGCTGGTGAAAGTGTGGCGCTTTCGCAAAGTCTACAGTAGCCGCTGCTAGCCTCAAAAAACTCCAGCAATGCCTACATCTGCCCAAACACCGGCTGTAGTACGACGTCCCCACGAGCCGGAACTCAATATATCATATGTTGAGCAGAGTGGTTGAGCAGCAGAGACCTTTGATGGAGTACCATCTCCAAAACCCTAGGGTGCTACAAAGTTAGCTCCCTCAGTTTCTAAACCATGAGTGGCCATGGATGGGAGACCTATGTGAAATCATACGGGTGTTTGAGGACCAAGAGGGTCAGCTGTGATGACGCACTAGTGAGCGTAACAATCCCGCTCTTGTTTGTGATGCGAGAATCCCTCATTGCCATCAGGGATAACGCAGATCACACTGAGGAGTCAGGGACAGCAGCAGAACCGTCACAGCAGGAGAGTAGTTCCACACACCTGTCCGCTTCACAGCGTTTAATGACGGAGGAGGAGGATGAAAATGTGGCAGATGATAGGATTGTGACACAGGAGGCTACCGGGGAAGTTCAATGCGTCCCATTCTTGCAGCGCGGATGGGGCGAAAGGGAGGAGGAGGAAGAGGAGGAAATGGAGAGTGGTCTTTCCGGTGGTGGCAGCGACAAGTAGTGCGAGTCAGCCTATCACTACCTCCCCCTCACTCCCCCCCCCCCTTCTCTAGCCCTTCCAAACTAAGTCAGCCCAGCCAATCATATTTACTTCTTTTATTTCTAGACTTCCTCCTGCGAAACAGCTCCTCCTTCTTTTCTGATTCTGCCGGTGCATGCTATAGTCTCGCCAGTGCGCTGTAGCCGGCAATCGAACTCAACAGCGTAGGTGTGGGAGGCTACTGCTCCCACGCCTGCGCAATAGAGGTGGATTGTCGGCAAAGCTAGGAGTCAGAAAAGAGGGAGGAGCCATCCCACAGGAGAAAGTCTGGAAGGAAGAGAGGTAAGTATGATGGGGTGGAGCGGGAAGGGGGTTAGTAATACTGACTTTCCATTTCTGAGAAACAGAAAGTCACCAGTAACCAGAAAATGTCCCCGGGAAAATGGGTAAATATATATTTATGATAAATTATGTAATGTAAAAAGAAGTTGGGGTAGGGTTTTTAGTTTAATGTAGGAATTACCTTTTATGCCGGGCAACTATGTTAATATTTGCAGAACAAATTGTTCTTCGTAAAGGTAACATTTATTATTTTGTACAATATACTGGAAGCTGGAAAAAAAATTCAGAATTGGGTGGAATTTGAGAAAAACTGCAACTTTCTTACAGGCATTCTCCAGCCACAATGACATGTCACCTGTATTCTATGTTTTGGTACGGTTCTGGGGAAAATAAATTTGTATAGCTTATTTACATTTTAATCCATTAAAGATCTAAAATGTTGCAAAAAAAAATATTTTCTTAAACTCACTATATCCTGACACCTTCATGGAGTTGCATAGGTCATCTTTTTTGCAGATCCAGACATACCTTGTAGTTTTACCATTTCGGATACTGCTTATTGCTTTCATCACTTTTTATTCAAATTTTTAACAGAAAAGAAACAGTGAAAAACAGTGCAGACTGTGTGTGAGCAAGATGGATACATGGGTGTGCAGGCTGTGTGAGAGCAAGAAGGGGGAATAGGTATGCAGGCTGTGTGTAAGCAAGATGGGTACATAGGTTTGCAGGTTGCATGTGAACAAGAAGAGGAAATGGGGTGCAGGCTGTGAGTGAGCAAGAGGGGTACATGGGTGTGCAGGCTGTGCGTAAGCAGGAAGAGGGAATGGGTGTGCAAGCTGTGGAAGCAAGAGGACGGAATGTGGGTACAGGCTGTATGTGAGCAAGAGGTGGAGTTGGGGTACAGGTTGTGAGAGCAAGAGGATGACGTAGGGGTGCAGGCTGTGTGTGAGCAAGAGGGATAAAAGGGGGTTCATGCTGAACGTGAGCAAAAGGGAGGAATGGGGGTGCAGGCTGTGTGTGAGCAAGAGCATGCACCCCGCATCACCCTCTTGCTCACACACTGCCTGCACCCACCATTCCTTCTTCTTTCTCACACACAGCCTGCTCCCCTATTTTGATCACACACATCCAGTACCCCCATTTTGATCACACACAGCCTGCACCCCCACCCATTCCCCCATTTTGCTCACACAGTCTGCACCCCCATATTGCTCACACAAAGCCTGCACCCCAATTGCCCCACCTTGCTCACACACAGCCTGCACTCCCCATTATGCTCACACACAGCCTGCACCCCCACCCATTCCCCCAACTTGCTCACACACAGTCTGCACCCCACACATTCCCCTAACTTTCTTACACACAGCCTGCACCCCCAACCCATTTTGCTCACACACAGCCTGCACCCTCCATTATTCTCACACACAGCCTCAGGGCCGGCGTTAGGGGGGGGAGGGGGCAAACTGGGTAATTGCCCAGGGCCCCAGCCCTTGCAGGGGCCCCCTGTCGGTGGAATACTTTTCCTATCAATATAGGGAAAGTGTATGTCGGAAGGACACTGTGTGTAGCTGCAGCATCGGCTAATAGACAGCAGCCAGTGCAAGAGCTGCAGCTATTGATCGAGGAAGCTCTATTCACAGCTCTTAGGACGTCCCCCCCCCCCTTCTCTGGCTACCCTCTGCCCACCAATAAGAGGGCTGAGGAGCGTCCAGGAGGCGGGGCTTATTGCTGTACAGAAGATGGACCCTGCCAAGCTCCTGCCATCTGCATAGTGCACACAAAAAAAAGGAGGAGAGGACAGCTCAGCAAAGTAAAAAAAGAAAACACCAAGTACATGCTATTTCTATTAATATCAGGCATTTGGGGTGATTCATTTAGTTTTAGTAACTCCATGTGCCTCATATTAATGCCCTCACATTAACCCTTATATGCTATACATAAGGGTTACTCGTATGTGAGACGTATGTGGGTACTAATAATGAAGATACTTATTACCTCCATGTCTCACATATTAGTAACTCTTATGTGAAGTACACAGGGGTTAATGTGAGGGACATAATGGGGTTAACTGCTATTAATATGAGGCACATGGAGTTACTAAGGGCTTGCTCACACCTGCGCCCCGGTCTCCATTTTGCAGGTTTCCCTTTCATGCTCGAAACTGGGCAGTAGACGGAAACCTGCAGGCATTTTTCAAACCGTTTGGAAAGTGTCCGGCCATGAGCGCCGGTGAGCATTTTGTGCTCTCCGTGGCGAAACTCTTTTTTTTTTTTTTTTCGGACATGCAGGACTTTGTGTCCGGTTAAAAAAAAACTGGTTTTGCCGCAGAGAGCACAAAACGCTCACCGGTGCTCACGGCCAGACACAGTTTGACAGGTTTCCGTTTTCTGTCGACAGAAACCTGGAAATGGAGATTGAGCGCTGGTGTGAACCCAGCGTAAGCTGTAATGCACATGACCATTCTTTTTATACTCAATTGTGGATAATATTGTGGACTATTATATTTCAATGGTCCTGTACATAAGGCTGTTGTTTCTGCGGCCGTGTGTCCAGGCCAAATTGAAGAGCTGCAAATTATGGAGCAGGTCCTATAGCTGTCCTATACCTTTCATGTCCTCAGGGGTGGGTGGTATTATATACCACTGAATTCACTGCACTGTCAGCTTTCACGGTATGTACCCCTGTGCAGGAGATATTGGTGCTATTAATTTCGGCAGCAATATCTCTCCACTGTCAGAAGAGCGGGTGTTATAGCTCAGCGTCATTCCTGGGCTGTGAAGAACGCCCTTCTGACTGTACTCTTCCACTTGCACTGTCATATGGGCGTTTTCTACCGCCCAGTGATGCCGCTAGGCTAGAAGGCTCACCTTTCCAACAGTGGAGAGATCTGTGCCAAAACTAACTGCATCAATATCTCCATCATGGCAAATTGGCAAAGCTAACTGCACTGAATTCAGTCAGCTTTCTAGCAGTATATAATACCGCACATCTCTGAAGACATGAAAGATTATCTTTAAATACACGTCATCTGCATCAGTTCTCTGGTTATCCAGGACCATTGTCCAACCTGCAGAGGTACAGAGTATGTCATTTTAAGCCGCTGTCACTCACAACTGAGGAGTATATGGCTCCTAGGAAGAACGTGCTTACTGCAGCGTCCTATTACAGTGCAGGGCAGGAAGAGGTTAATTGCTGGCTGGTATTATGAGGGGAAATCTTCAAATAAAAAGGGTCTGGTTATGTTCTTCATATGGGGAATGGAGGAAACTGATAGCCGTGAAGTGTTTGGTGATGTCAGGGGAACATTATACAGTAAAAATAGCTATTTGTGGATTGTATTATGCGGCCAGAGGGGAATCTGGCAGTAAGTGGATAATGTGAGAGTATTTGGTCCTGGTATAGCGGTCAGTGGGTGACGTGACAGTATTTAGTCCTGGTATAGCGGTCAGCAGGTGATGTGACAGTATTTAGTCGTGGTATAGCAGTCAGCGGGTGACATAACAGTATTCAGTCCTAGTATAGTGGTCAGCGGGTGACGTAACAGTATTTAGTCCTGGTATAGTGGTCTTATTTGATAACTCTGTATGTAAATATTTGTTAGTGGGGGGAAGGGCATGAGCCTTGTTGCTTTTGCATCCAATCTTTAAAGATAAGGCAACTAGTTTGCCTAGGCAAAAAAAAAAACCTTACAAATTTACAAACAACCACTTAAAAGACATTAAGAACACCCCTGTAAGTACCAATGGTAGGCATTGTGGTATATCAAATTAAAGAGGACCTTTCATCAGATTGGGCACAGGCAGTTCTATATACTGCTGGAAAGCTGACTGTGCGCTGAATTCAGCGCACTGTCGGCTTTCCCGATATGTGCCCTGGGTAAAGCACTATCGGTTTCTGCGCAGGGCCTGTTTTAGACATAATGGGGCCCTGGGCAAAATTAAAAGTGGGGCCCCACTTGTACATACAACAGTCACATTCTGTTAAAGAGGACCTTTCATCAAATTGGGCACAGGCAGTTCTATATACTGCTGGAAAGCTGACAGTGCGCTGAATTCAGCGCACTGTCGGCTTTCCCGATCTGTGCCCCAGGTAAAGCGCTATCGGTCCCGGTACCGTAGCGCTTTACAGTCAGAAGGGCGTTTCTGACAGTTAGCCAGGGACGCCCTTCTGCCCAGCAGCGTCTATCCCGCTGTACTGTGGAGCGGGGAGGAACGCCCCCTCCCCTCCTGATAATACTCATCTATGGACGAGCACTGTGAGCAGGGGGAGTGGGCGTTCCTCCCCGCTCACACTGTACAGTGCGATAGGCGCTGCTGGGCAGAAGGGCGTCCCTGGCTAACTGTCAGAAACGCCCTTCTGACTATAAAGCGCTACGGTACCGGGACCGATAGAGCTTTACCCAGGGCACAGATCGGGAAAGCCGACAGTGCGCTGAATTCAGCGCAGTCAGCTTTCCAGCAGTGTATAGAACTGCCTGTGCCCAACTTGATGAAAGGTCCTCTTTAACAGAATGTGACTATGTTGTATGTACAAGTGGGGCCCCACTTTTAATTTTGCCCAGGGCCCCATTATGTCTAAAACAGGCCCTGCACAGCCTGCACCCCCACCCATTCCCTAAACTTGCTCACACACAGCCTGCACCCAGACCCATTCCCCCAAATTTCTCACACAGCCTGCACCCCCACTTATTCCTCCATCTTTCTCACACACAGCCTGAACCCCGATTCTCACATCTTGCTCACACAAACCCTGAACCCCCATTCCCTCATCTTGCCCGTACACAGCCTGGACCACCATTCCCCCATCTTGCTCACACATGCCGTCCTTTCTCTACTCCTTATCTTCCATGAGCCTCCGTGCTCTGTAGTTTAAACACGGCTCTGTCCTGTAAAATCCAGAATAGCCCCGCCCACACAGGAGTCTTATCACGTGGTCATGAAGCGCGTCCTTTAGACCAATAGGATTTAGCATCAATCTGTACAGCCGCTGGGCATATGTACGCCAATGACTGTCACTATAAACGTACTAACTTTAAAAACAATTGAGATGTGGGGAATAGTATAGGTATTAAAAAGACCTACTTTACTATGTACATGCGAATTTGTTATGAAAATCCGCTTACAGGAGCTGTTGCCAGTACAAAAGATGGCCGCTGAAGCTTGATGCAGTGCACTTCCTGTGTCAGATACTGCCGGTTTCCGGTCTTCCCGCGTTACCACGTGTGAACTCGGAGTTCTAGCTGCTAAGCAAGATGGTTTCCGATCCTGAGTTTCGCGTGGTTCAATCTGGAGGATACCGAATTGACTACCGGAGGCCTCGTATCTCAGTGGATAGCAAGTAAGTAATGGGCAATGTTGTAATTCGTATAAAGCGTGTTGTGTAGTGACATAGTGTGGAATTTTACTCTATTGGTAAATATACTTTGACATGCACGTAAGAGAAAATTTCACGTTTGCAAGTGTATCAACTGGTCACTGTTTTGCAAATGATGTACAAAAGAGACTAGCTAAACAGATTCATATCCTACTAAGGGTATGTTCGCACATGTGCTTGAAGATTCCGTTCTTCATTCTGCTTTAAAAACGTTGAAAGAAAAGCCTTGCAGACAGGACTCTTTCTCCACATTTTTTGGGTGGAAAAAGTGTATGGGGTCAGTGGGTAACCACTTTTAAGCTGATTAGTTTTTCCATGAGGAACCGCTTTAAAATGGATTACATTTCTATTTTTCGGGTACCCCAAGTGGATCCAAGGAACGTAAAGCCGAACACAGGTGTGAAACTAGCGTCACTCTGCGTTCATACTTGTGCTGTTTGCTCAGGGATTCCGTCCCCATTCCGCTTTAAAAATGCAAAAGAGAAAAGTCCTTTTTTTTGGCAGAAACCCAGTGGACCCCATTAATAAGCTATGGGGTCTGCAGGTTACGCCTGTATCTGTTTTAAGCGGACCCAAAGAATGGAAACCCAAGTGTAGGTGTGAACCTAGTGTTAACATAACTCTTCTTCCGAATATTCCGACTATCATAGTGTCTATCATACACACAACATGATAGACACTATGATAGTACTTAAAGGGGCTCTATCAGCAAAATCATGCTGATAGAGCCCCACATATGCGTGAATATTAAGGCTATTCAGGCACCGTAAAAGTTATATTAAACTACCCCCCCCCCCCACACACCCCCGTTTTAAAATAAAACCCTAAAACAGAATGTGATAAACTTACTGAACCTGCACGCTGGGCGGGCATTCAGGGTGCGCCGTCTTATTCATCCACGCCTCCTCTTCCTCCGATGTCCTCGGGTCCCGTCCTCCTCCGGTGCTCGCAAACTGACATTGCTTAAAAAAAATGGCCTGGGCGCATGCGCAGTAGCATGCTGCTTCTACTACGGCTACTGCGCATGCGCCCAGGCCATTTTTTTTAAGCAATGTCAGTTAGCGAGCGCCGGAGGAGGACGGGACCCGAGGACATCGGAGGAAGAGGAGGCGTGGATGAAGAAGACGGCGCACCCTGAATGCCCGCCCATTGTGCACAATCGGTAAGTTTATCACATTCTGTTTTAGGGTTTTATTTTAAAACGGGAGGGGGGGGGGTAGTTTAATATAACTTTTACGGTGCCTGAATAGCCTATTCACACATATGTGGGGCTCTAACGGTCAACTCCTTAAGGTGGTATTCCCATCTACATAATTTTTAAATTTGTAGATAATTAAAAGTTAAACATTTTTGCACATATAAGTAATTAAAAATTCTGCAAAGTTTTAAAGATTTTCCTCTAACTTTCTTAGTGGTGACAGTTTGTTACCTTGATCGGTTGCCATGGATACGACCACCAATGCAGAAACTTTCTAAGGTCAGAAAATCAGCCGTGATTTTTTTTTATAGTGGCCGGGCTATCTTCTGATACATGTAGTGTCTCTTCCTGATAACCCGGATACAATAAGAAAGTCATAGCTGGGTTCCTGACAAGTCCCAGACCATAGAAAGTTTCTACATTAGTGGTCGTATCCATGGCAACCGATCAAGATAAAAGACTGTCACCACTAAGAAAGTTAGAGAAAATCTTTAAAACTCTGCAGAATTTTTAATTAATTATATTTGCAAAAATGTTTTACTTTTAATTATCTACAAATATAGATATGATCATGTACATGGGAATACCCCTTTAAGGACTGTGCCACATTCCAAGTAAAGTAGCAGATACACATGGAGCCTCGTGGGCCCTCTTGATTATAATGGAGTTTGTTGGGTGTCTGTTTTAAAACTGAAAATGACCTCTATGTCGGACCTTTTCCTCTGCTGATTCAGACTGGTGTGGAATCGAAGAAAAATTGCATTTTTGCCACTTTTATGGGCTTTGTTTTCACTGCGCATCCAAAATGACATGTCACCTGTATTCTATGTTTCGTTGCAATTCCAAGGATACCAAATTTTAATGGTTTTATTTACATTTTAACCCCTTAACAAAAATCCCAAACTGTGCCTATATATATATATATATATATATATATATATATATATATATATATATATATATATGCATGCTGCTATATTCTGACACTTGTAACTTTTTTTTTTTTTTTTCATACTTCCATGTACAGGGATGCATAGGGTTTTTTTTTTGCGGGGGCAGTTGTACTTTTCTAGTTACACTATTTTGGGGAAGTGCTATTGCTTTGTTCACTTTTTACTCTTATCAGTGGCAAAACAGTGAAAAAAACGACGGTTTGGCCTTTTTTTTTTTTTTTTTTTTTTTTTCTCCGCTACGGCATTTACCGTACGGGAAAAATATTTTTGTAGAGCTGGCATGTGTGTTCGTACACAGGGAAATCTAATGTGTATGTATTTCACAGTATTTAAGTCAAGGAAAAATATATCTTTGTACTGTATTAGCCAGGGGATATGAAATATAAAGGTTGAGTCTTCAGTAGTTGATACCTTTTTAATGGCTAACAAAAATGATAGCGGCTATTGGAAAATTTCAAAAATTAAAATGGTCGGAGTTTTTGGGTGCAGTAGTTGCTGGGAAAGGGGAGGGGGTGTTTTGGTTGTCTGTCTGCCCCTTCCCTGAGCTTGAGGACTGTGTTGTGTGTTTTTTTTTTTTTTTCTTCCCTCAATTGGAATTCAGCCTGGTTGAATATAGGGAATCTGCAGTGCTCCTATTAACGCCTTCCGCCGGAACAGGAGCACTACAGATGCCCTATATTCAGTAGACCGGGCACTTTCAGACACAGGGATACCTAATGTGTATGTGTTTCACAGTAATTTTTATACTTTTTTATACTTTATACTTTTATATGTATTCTACAGAAAGGAGTGATTTAGAACTTTATTTTATTTTTTATATATTTTTTTTAAAGCTTCTTTTTTTTTTTTTTTCACTATTTTATTGGAGATTCTATACATTACTATTGTGCTTGACTCAAGTATAAGCCGAGGGGCGCTTTTTCAGTACTGTGCTGAAAAACTCTGCTTATACTCGAGTATATATGGTATCTATCAAGCAGTACATAACCAAAAAGTAGCTTCTGAGAGTCTTTTTATAGGGCAGTGGGGAATCTACTTCCTCTTGTGACAGAACCCATTGTCTAATTAGTCTCCAACTGGAATCATTTACTTTTTTGGGGTCATTGTACTTTCATAGTTTTGGCAGGGATCTCAAATGTCTTTTTCTTGTTAAATATAAAGCTCACTTGTGTTAGAACATACAGTAACTATTTTTTATTTATTTATCTTCTCAGGTATCTCCTTTGTGTCTCTGGGAGCACTATCAAAGTTTTTAGCACACTCTCAGAAGAATGCATACATGTATTGTGGAGTCACAGTGATTTGGTTACTGGCATTGAACTCGATCCAAATAATAGTCTACAGGTAAGATGTAAAGCTTCTAAATCAGAGATAATTCTAGGCAAGAGATTTATGGTCATCCTTTGTTCCGCAAGGAGCCGTGAGTTTAGCCAGCTGTTAGACAGTTGACATAAAAACGTATTTTTTTAAAATAGTTTTTCCCTACATTTTTGTGCAAGTTTCCCATCTGTGTCGGGCTCTGTCTGGTCTGCCAGGGAACTCGAATGACTGAGAACTGAACTGCTAAAACAGCGGTTATCCATGTGCACTGGAGGACCCCCATTGACTGCAATGTTGTCTGTCGTCTTCATAATGAAAGCAAAGGAGAGGAAAGTCCTCCTTTTCTGACTTTTATTTCTAGCTTTTTCTGTGGCAGAGGCTGCAGCGCAGATGTGAATGTAGCCTTCCACTGTCAATTTCAATGGTTGCAGAATGTGGAAGTGCATGCTACATGTTGGACAAACTTAAATGGGTTATCCAGATTTTAAAAAATACAGTGGCTTGCAAAAGTATTCATACCTGTTGAACTTTAACATTTTGTCATCTTACAAACTTAAATGTATTTTATTGACATTTTTTGAGATAGACCAACACAAAGTAGCAGATAATTGTGAAGTGGAGCGAAACTGATACATGGATTTAAAAATTTTATTCAATCTGAAAAGTGTGAAATGCAAAAGTATTCAGCCCCTGGTACTCTGATATCGCTAAATACAATCCAGTGCAATCAATTGCCTTCAGAAGTCGTTTTACTAGTTAAGTCCAGCTATGTGTAACTCAGGGTTGGCTCACGCTAGCGCTTGTATTCCGCCCGGAATGAGTCCGCAAGGACATCTCCCGGATGGAATACAATCGCAATTGGAAGCGATGTGCTGTCAAGTCACACGGAACCCATAGACTATGATGGGCTCTGTGTGTTTGTCGCGCACTCCTCGCATGAATCATTCGCATGAGAGCTCTGGTCAGAGAAGCAGCCGAGAGGCCCATGTTCACTCTGAAGGAGTTGCAGAGATCCACAAGTCATGCATTCCACAAACCTGCCTTTATGGAAGAGTGGCAAGAATAAAACCATAGTTGAAAGAAAGACGTAAGAAGTGCTGTTTGTAGTTTACCATAAGCTATATAGAGGATATGGCAAACCTGGAAGAAGGTGAGATGAGACCAAAGGTGAACTTTTGGACCCAAATGCAAAGTGCAATGTGTGGTGGAAAATTAACACTGCTCATCACCCTGAATACACCATCCCTACTGTGAAACATGATGGTGGCAGCATCAAGCTGTGGGGATGTCTTTCTTCAGCATCCATATGAGGTTGTAAATCACTTGTTTTATTTATCACTGATCCGGTGTTCAAGTTACAGACAAGTTTATAGAGGTAAATATTGCCTTCTTCAGACTCCAGTAGGAGGAGGACAGAAAAACGGTCCGCCAACCAAAAAAGGGTTAATAATCCAGGTATGCAACTATAAGATAGCGGGGTTCTGCATAAGAAAGTAGCTATCATATAGCGCTACTTCTTTATATCTAAACCGAAAAATGTTCATAAGTCTCTAATGTACCATATTTTTCAGACTATAAGACACACCTTGTTTTCCCCTCCAAATTTGGGGGGGGGGGGGGAATGAGGGTGCGTCTTACAGTCTGAATGTGGACTATAAGGGGGGGCGGAGGAGTGGAATTGAAGCATCGTCGCGCTCCTGCCGCTGCTGGCTTCTTGCAGGGCAGGAGCATAGCAATAATCTTTGCCAGCGTTTAAATCTCTCTCTCTCTGGCATGCGCTGTTCTATTACAGTGGATGCCAGGGCTGTGATGGCGGCTGCTCTATACGCGGAGGCCCGAAGCTAATGCCCACAATAAGAATTCATTCTAATTGCGGGCATAAAAACTTCATCCCCCCCCCCCCCCCCAAGTGTAAAACATACCCCCCAAGGCCCATGCCCACTGGCCCCATTCCTTTCAAGTTGCAGGCTGGCCCCTGCGCAACGAGGTCATAGGAGCCGACCTGTTCGTATGAAGGCTCCCAGGCTCATAGCTTTGACCAGCCGCAATAGTAATATACAGAATCTCCTATAGACGGCAATACACTTGTATTGCCGTCTATGGGACTTGCAATCAAATGATTGCAGGTTCAAGCCCCCCTAAGGGGGGGGGGGACTAATAAAATAGTTAGAAAATAAATAATTACCAAAAAAAATTAAAAAACATGGAGAGGGGCAACAGGACCGCTACCTCCTACTTTGTGCAAGGCGCAGCAGTGCAAGAGCCCTCAAACTGTCAGAAACCGACTCCATGAAGGTAGTATGAGGACCCGATGTCCACAAATTGGTGATGTGTTTTGCAGCCCAACACCATTCGGGTGATTGGCATTTACCAAGATTGGCAGAGCATGGTTACGAGGAGAACATGTGACAGTCTGGAGATGCCGTGGAGAACGCTCCGCTGTTTGCAACAATCCTCCCCCATGACCAGTTTTGCAGTGGGTCAGTAATGGTGTCTTTGGAGAGCCGCACAAACCTCTACGTGCTAGCCATAGGTACCCTGACTGTCTGTTACACTTTTCTTACATTCATTAGACTAGCTAGAACTGACAAGTTGAGCAAATAGTATTTAAAAATTTAGCAGCTTAAAGGAGTTGTCCCATCTCAAGGATCCTATCTATACTGCTAGCTTATGTGGATTTAAGACTTTTCCTAAATACATTGCTTCAGCAAAACTGCTTTGTTTGGCTGATATCTGAGATTATTCACTTCATTGTTTACACTGCGTTTCTATAACCATGGACCTGTGGATGATCTTCTCTCCGCCCAGGACAAATGACGTAGCTCTCTGTTCTGCTGAGAAGGGCAGCTGAGTGCTCCAAGCGAGCTTGTATTTCTGAGCTCTTTCTCTCCCTATTACAGTTATCAGTCTGCTAATTGAATTTTGCTGATAAGGGTTGAGACAGGGAGCCTGTTCCCGCTCTATGTAAACAGAGACCTAAAAGTGAGTTTATGGCAAGCTGAATCTTGGTCCTGTAGCATGTAAGTTTGGGATTCTCCTCACCGATGAAATCCAGCTCTGCTAGATCAGCTTCATATTGTGCATCTTCCAGTGATACTGTCCTAATTTATTTACAACCATCCCTCATTACTGACTGCAAACATGTACTGCTAAGCAGAGCAAGTGACACCCCGCCCACCAATTTACCAAGAAAACCAGGAAGTGAACAGAGCATACATCCTGCAAGTTGGTGAACGGGCGAGTTGGGAATACCCCTTTAATTTCACAAAACTGGCGCAAATACTTTAGAACTCACAGTTCTTTTTATGCTTCTACAATATTTAATGGTGATGTCGTTTTTTTATACAGGTCTACTCTTGCTCTTTGGATGGCACAGTTAAGTTATGGGACTTCTTTGATGGTGCTCTAATAAAGGTATATTTATTCAGATAGTTTTAACTTATCTACACCATTATATTCATTTGTAGTGTAAGTTTTAAGCAGTGCAAAGTTAGACTAGAGAGTATCAGGCTGGGGCACCACGGGCCTAAAACGCCATAATTTGCCTGCGGCAGAAATACCGTGGGAAAAATTGCGGCATTATATAGTAACAGCAAAGAGGATGGGATTCATGCGAATCCCATGCCTATTTTGCGTTAAAATTCGCAGCATGTCAACTATAGCTACAGAAATGCCGATGGCTTTCTCATAGATATAATTGTATCAGAGAGTCCGCATGTGTTCTCGTGGGGCCTTAGCCTCAAACTGTACTAGTTTTTCCCAAAGTGTCCATTCTTGTTTGATAATCTGGTGTACTTTTACACTGTCTAGTCTAACTTTACACCACTTATTAGTTGGCTTAGTTTCCTTCAAACTTTTGGTAGCACTTGCTACATTGTGATGCAGTTTGTCTCACAATTTAACATATTAAGTCACACCACCTTTTCAACAAGCTCCACGCATATTTTTCCCAAGGTGCACAAATTGTTAGTGTTTAAAACCTATAGAAAATAAGGTGTAAAGCATGGTGTGTGTGTGCAAATTACTCCAAATTAGTGCTTCAATGTGTATAACTGATGAGTGTATGTGTATATCCTCTATATTATAAAAATGAATTTCTGTCTGTCTGTTCGCTAATGCAAACCAAACGACTGTACCAATCTTCACCAGATTTGGTACAGAGACACTTCAGGTATCCGGGAAGGTATAAGATGAGACTCCAACTCGCTCGGATGTACCGTTGCTGAGATGCAGCATTCCAAACATTCCCCCCCTTAGCCAATACAAACCTGCAAGTCTTTCACTCATATTCCAACTGCAATACACTCGGTCACTCCACATGCACAATACAACACTGATATCCAAACTGAGATACACGCATCAGAGGATTAGATACACAGATCAGCACACAGTATCACACGCCAGAGGATTAGATACATGCCACTTCACAAAATACCACACGGGAGGATTAGATACGTGCGTCTGAACACAGTACCACACTTTGGAGGATTAGATACATGCCTCTGCACACAGTACCACATAGGTGAAGATTAGATACCTGTGTCTGCACACAGTACCACATGGGGCAGGATTAGATACATGGCTCTGCACACAATACCACACGCCAGAGAATTACATGCGCATCTCGGCACACAGTACCACACGGGGGAGGATTAGATACGTGCATCTGCACACAGTTCCACATGCCAGAGGATTAGATACACGCGTCCTCACACAGTACCACATGCCATAAGATTAGATATGCACGTCTGCACACAGTTTCACTTGCCGGAGGATTAGATGCGCGCCTCTTCACACAATACCACACAGAGGAGGATTAGATACACGCATCTGCACACAGTACCACACCAACAAGGATTAGATACTTGCGTCTAAACACAGTACTACACGGGGAAGGATTAGATACAGCTTTACTCCAGGTATCAATAACAACTGATCACAGGTTTTTCACTGATATCCAAAATGAGATAAACATAATCACATGACGCTTATGGACATACACACAAACTACATACAAAATACACCAGTGCAAAATTGGACAATTCTTATGGGGCCACTACACAAACATATAAAATGTAATATACCCGTGCGAAGCCGGGTCCTCCTGCTAGTGTGTGTGTGTGTGTGTGTGTGTGTGTATATATATATATATATATATATATATATATATATATAATTTTATTTATTTTTTTTTATATATTTTAGACTTTCTCTGTCGGGTTAAAAATGTTTGGCCTGTACACTACTTCAAAACGGGACTCTGTGTATGTTGTTGCACAAAACAATGATTCTTCAGGTATGTGTTCTTGCAGTTGTGTGTTCTTTCTGTCTTCTAGTTCCATACTCTTAGTCAAATAACTTGAACAAATAAAATCGTTCAGTATGTGCAGCAATGCTCTGAAGTTTTTTTTTTTTTTTTTTGCAGACTTAGGGTGCTTTCACATCATGTTTTTCACGTCAGTTTAACTGTTCAGTTAAACGGATCTGTTATTTTAATAAAAAAACAGAAGCAAACTGATGTCAATTCAGGCATCGAAAAGACTGATCAGTTAATGGATGTGCATCTTTTTGCATCAGTTTTCTGCTAAAAAAAAATATTGCATCAGTTTTTTATGTTTACCTTGTGAAACACTAATTAATGTTTGTTGATAGAAGATAGTGGATGTGATTTTAGCAGTTTTGACCTCCCCCCCCCCCCCCGCTATGGCGTTTACCGTATAGGAAAAATATTTTTATAGATTTGTAAAGCGGGTGTTTTCAGACACAGGAATACCTAATGTGTATGTGTTTCACAGTATTTAAGCACTTTTATGTGTTCTAGGGAAAGGGGGGTGATTTGAGTTTTTGTTTTTTGCATTTATTAGACCCCCTAAGGGTCTTGAACCCCAGGGGGTCTGATCACTAATGCAATGCAGTATAATGCTAATGCATTGCAAAAATCAGGCATAGAAAGTATAGAATGACAGGCCGGAGCCTTCACAAGGCTCCCGGCTGTCATAGCAACGGCACGCAGGACCCAAGCACTACAAGTCACAGCACAAATAAGAAAAAAAAATTGTACTGTGACTTGTGCTTGGGGGACGACTCCTCTGCCCCCACATGTGCTTCACATAGTACCATTAGGGGTAGCTCATGTGGGGGAGGAGCAGCCAAGTGTGCTGCCCCTAATGGCTGCTACCCCTTCCCCCACCCCTGGTCCCAGCACTATATATTCTGCCATTGTGATCCCCTTAAAGTAAATGGCTGCCACCTCATGTGACCGCTTCAGGGATACTTTCTGATAATCTGGCAATATCAGAAATGGAATGTCACCATCACTCTTCTCCCCCTCCCTCCCATTTCTCCTGCATTACTTACCAAGCCTTCCTGTTTCTGGGTAATGAGTCCTCCCCCTCCTCCTTCTAGTACTGGGCAGAATAAGTTGGCTAGGGAGAGTGAGAGGGGCTAGTAATGGGTGGGATCACTAGTCAGTGGGAGGGGCTAGGCATAGTGACACAGTCAGGGTGGGAGAGACTAGGCTAGTGGGAAGCAGGGTTTTGTAACAGAGTGATAAAGGAGGAGGGTGGCTGAGTGAGAGGGAGTTAGTGCAGCAGCTTACACAGGAAGCTGCAAACAGCATGTAAACAGAAGATGCAGCAGCAACCAGAGACACTCAGAAGTCATTCTAACTGCTAAATGTAGCACTAACAGACTTTTATGAAAGAAAAAAAAATTCTGCCTGGAAAATCCATTAAGGCTAAGGCCCTACGGGCTGGAAATGCTGCACTAAAGCACTGCGAGAACAATCGCAGTGCGAACGCATCGCGGTTCTTCCTGCAGCAGTTTGAACAGAAAGTTCACTGAGTTTTCCATCGTGGACTTTTACCATTATATCTATTACAAAGCCATCGGATTTTCCGTAGATATAATTGACATGCTGTGATAGTCTGCAGGTCAGTACGATTATGAAGGTAATAAAATCACTCCTTGAGGTAAATTTATCAAGACTGGCAATTCCTATACCAGTCTTGATCCACTGTGTGTTGAATTGGAGTTTCTCCTGATTCATTAAGAGGCATATTTCTAGAAACTGGCATAGCTTGGAGGTATAATTTACAAAAAAATTCTTGATGTAAACTATAGTAAAACTGCCTGGCCTCAACTGGTCATACCAGGCCGACCCCTCAAGAAACTGCTGTCTGTTGCGCACAAGGTTTTTTGTTTTTTTTATGCAGTTTTGGCAGTGTGCCGAAAATTTTGATATTCCTTTTTTTCTAATATATTGTAGTGTATTATGGCAGTCCACACAACTTCCTAAAATGAGCCTATAAGGTCCTGCCAGAAAATAATGGGTAATTATGTCAGACTTGAGATGCTTGATCAGGTCCTGTCTTCCATGATAACACATTCTTATTGCAGCAAATAACAAGCATTCAAAAAATTGCTAAAAGATGAAAATTGTTTATAAGAAAAAAAAAAAGCCGTGGTGGTAAAGTGATATGGTAAATTTACCATGTCCACTGTCCCAATTGTGCATCCACTTGACTAATTTCACAATCTTTCTTTTTTGTTGTGTTGGGTTTTGTTTTGTTTTTTGTTTGTTCAGAAAATTTCCAGTTGTTGTCTATGAAGCTACCGAAGTCTACAGAGCAAGAATGTGAAGCAATGGAACTTACAGTACTGTTTGCAGATGTAAATCAGTCTCCAAAATGTACCGCTGTTGGAAGAGATGTGAGTTTTGACAATATTTAATGTCTGTATAATTTCTTAGAATGTGTCGCCAGGAATTTATTTTTTTTTTTGGGGGGGGGGGGGGGGGCGACGGGGATATATAACTATATCTATACATATGTTAAATAATTTTTTGAGGTTTTAAAAATGTTTATACTTTTATTTTATATTTAATATTTTAAATATATTTAAAAAAAATAAATCCTGTAACTCTGGATCCAGTCACTATCTCAGTTAATATACTGATGCCTATTACCTGTAGAATTTGTTGCAGAATTAATTACAGACTAAGTCTCACACACCATAATTGGAATCTATGCAAGTCAGAAATTAGCATAGATTTTGGGTATAATTTGCACCAGCCTTCTGAAATGAATTATAATAAACTAGGGTTAAAGGGGTTGTCCCACGTCGCATACTCACCAGTCTTCGTTGCTATAAATTCTTCTGTCTTCCGGCTTTGTTGTGTCATTGGTGGGCGGGGTCACATATGCAAAGCCAAGCGGCGAGATGCCGCTGGCCCTGCGTGCGCGCTCATAGACCAGTCTAGCCTTCACAATGCAATACAGACCCGACATCCGCCTCTCTCTATTACAGCGGATGCCTGGTCTGTATTCGCATTGTGAAGGCTAGACTGGTGTATGAGCGCGCACGTAGAGCCAGCGGCATCTCGCCGCTTGGCTTTGCATATGTGAATACAGACCCGGCATCCGCTGTAATAGAGAAGCGGATGCCGGGGAGTGTAGACGCCGGCACAGATGCCAGCAACATTGCTATGCTTCTGCCCTGCATGAAGCCAGCAGTGGCAGAAGCGATGCTGTTATTCCGCTCCTCCTACTTAATAAAAAGCTAAGATTGGCCTTTCGCCTTATATTATCGTGAAATAGTCACAACAACCAGTATTATTGGATACCCAAATTTTGGGTGGCAAAGAGATTTGTCCTTCGTCACACAGATCAGTAGATGTGAGGAACCTAGGTGGAGGACCTGGGGGTTGGGAGGACAACGCATGCACTCAAATAGGTAGGGCTCACAGTCTTGTATGATTGGTATAGGATTCCCTTTATATTTGTTAAAAGCAACAACGCATTTCCTGATTTACATGCCTTTAAGTGCATAGAATAGTTCTAACAATAATAAAAATATACAATGTATAGTAAAAGCGATTTCAATGAATTTTTTCACATAAAAATATCTGTGTAAATACATAAAAGCATTCAACATGTAAATCTTCACATCACATAAATACATAAATGAAAACATTCATCAAATATTAAATGAACTCACATATTCATAAGGCGTAAGTTAAGAGGAAAAGACTTTATCAGAATAGTATGTTCTATGTCTAAGGTTAAAGGCTCAGATATAAGGTAATGAGGCAGTAACCTTTATATTAAAAATTTTGATGCCCAGGATTGAGAGTTCAAGAGGTAGAATGATAGTAGTAGTGATGATGATGATGGAGCTGTTCCTCATTGATGAATAATCCATCCAAATGAACCCAAAACTCCAGAAAGATCTCGAACCGGTGCGCAGATGTGAACGAGCCCTTAGCTGTTACTTGAACAGGCTTTTGCTCAACAGCTGTCTCGTGTATGGCCTGCTTTACAGTAATATGTTACAAAACTTAAATATAAGTAACGTTATAATTTCTTTTTTTTTTTCATTTTCTTTTAAAGGGCGAGTATATTGTTACAGTGAAAGGGCTATGCCTCTTTGTCTATTACATCAAAAATGAAAAGTTATTTAGGTAAGGTTTTTTTTTTAATCTGACATCTGCTCTGTGGTATGTGTGTTTTGTTTTTGTCTCCCCCCCCCCCCCTCCTTCAGTCTCTCAAATTTAAAGGGGCTCTATCTTTGGGAAGTCATTTTTTAACTAAGCACACACTTGCATAGCCTTTAGAAAGGCTATTCCACACATTTTTGTATGTAAATAGCCTCAGTAGTTTTTTTGAATGAGCCCGTTTTTATTCATATGCTAATGCACCCTGGAAGTCTCATCGAGCACTGTCTCTCTCCTGTGTGTACAGCACAGGCTACTGCTGATTCATCTCCCTGCTCTCATACACAGCAGATAGAGGAGTGCTCGCTGAGAACTGCCTGTGCTAATTAGCGTATAAATAAAAACTGTCTCATTCAAAAACTACTGAGGCGATTTACATACAAAAAGGTATGTGTGGAATAGCCTTTCTAAAGGCTATGCAAGTATGTGCTTAGTTAAAAATTACTTTTCCCAATGATAGATCCCCTTTAATCTTCAGTTTGTTTTCCTGAATTGGATTTTGAGTAACAAATCAATTAAATGAAGGTAGGTTGCTTCAAAGATATCTAAAAAGAAATAGAAAATTGTGAAGGCAGCTAAAACTTAATGTTTATTGATAATTATCTAAAAATAGTACTTAAATCCCTAAACCAATTGGTTTGAGGCGGTAAAATATTAACAAAATGGCCACCTTTGGCTACCCCACCACATTAATCCAGGCTAGATATGGTAGTGTGTTTTTAATCCAATTTATCTGAGCTCATGCTTGGTCCTATCCACATATACCTGGGTTACCCCTATTTTCCCTGGTTCCCCTCCACCATGTCCCTTGGGGACAGTGGTGAGGATCCAACATGTCCCTCGGCGGTCTCTGGTTTTGCCACGTTATATATGTGCCCACTGTAATAAAAAGAAAAAAAGCCCATATGCTCTCTCGGTCTTCCGCTTCAGACAGTTCAGGATCCTCCCGATCCCTCTCCAGTTCAGCGATCTCTGGATTGGACGTTCTCTTTCTCTGTCTCCCGGGCTATGGGTGACCTTACCAGACTTATCCAGTCTGTAGTGGAATTTTTGGGACGGCTGTCATCCCAGATTGCTGCTCTGTCAGTAACATGTAGGGATCCTCCTGGGCATTTTTATAGTTCCCGTTCCAACTCCAGGAGTTGTCCCTGCAAAAGGACCAGGAAGCCTTCCTACAGATCATTGTACTCCCCTGATGGTGAGAAGCTGTGAGCTCAGGCCCTAACAGGCGGAACCCTGACTCCCTCTGATGGGTCTCCTTCTCTGGAGGCACCTCTGAGTCCGACCCAAAGCATCAGCTAAGCACATCTATATCTGCTGCTATATGGGAGCTTATCAGGTTGACAAACGTGCAGTCAGAGACTCTCTTCAGACCTTTGAGGATCTTGATATTGCACCTCAGGAAGACATCTGTTCACAAAAGGGGCTGAATAGTTCACTTGGAAGAGCTACGGATTGGGACACTGAAGTCTCTGGGTTCAAGTCCTGACAGGGATCTCTGTGGAAGGAGATAATCTCCATGGCACAAATGTAAAAGAAACGCAGCACTCAATGTGAAGTTTAAAATTCACCCGGACCATCCGCTGTCTTCTATCAGGAATTCGGATGTTCCTTTTCCCTTCCTGTGAGGAGGGTATCCGATGAGATGCACAACATAATAGGCGAGAAAGAGGGATCTCCAGTTGTGCCGCCAGCGAGGGTTGTTATCAGTGTGCCGAGTGCGCCTTCTCAGTGTGTTGCCACATTTTGGAGCCTCCGTGGTGGTCCCCGTGATAGATAGGCTCTCTAAGGCTACTATCCTGCTTTTAGCGGACTCCTCCTCTCTTAGTGATCTCTCGGGCATGGAAGGGGTCTCTCTTTAGTTTTCATGGCAGCTGGTTCCTCCCTGCAGCCTTCCTTCGCTGCCTCTTGGTTAAGCAAGGCCTGTTTTTCTGGACTAAAGGAAAAGCCTCCTCCAACTGTTCCAGGCGTATCTTCATATGAAGCTTCCCTTCAGGACAGCCAGCAGCTGATATCCAAGTCAGACAGTCTGAAAGTACTTGTACCTCTTTGGAGGCAGCTCGGCAATCTTCCAAGGTGGCCACCTACACAGTGGCTATTCGCCACACATTTTAAGATAAGTTCAATGAAAGCTTAGTTCGCCACCAAAGGCGGTAGTGGCCCTTCCTTTTTGCCCGGATTATCTGGACTGATCTTTTAGCAAGGCCTTCAAGAATCTCTGAGGCCACGGAGAGAAAGACTCTCTCCTTTCCTAGAGGTGTCCTGAATGCCAAGCATCTTGCTGTCTTCAGTGGGTTTTTTTTTGCTACTTTTGTGGCTACACCTCTCGCTTTGGGGGACTGCCTTTGGCGACTCCCGATCAAAGTAGCCATATGTTGGTGAAGGTTCTTTTCATACTGCCTAGCAGTTCCTGCACCTAATTCTTCAGACCCTTTGCTTCCTAGGCCTCCCCTACATAGAGGTCTTTCCACCACTCGGGGACTCTTGGGTGAAGGGATGTCTGGCTCTACTTCCTGGAGTTTTGGTTTGCCAGAATCAGCGACGACTGAGGAATTGTGTCTACGGGTTACTCCATAGATTCCAATTTGTCTTTTTCTCCCGCTCGAGGGGCCGCTTTTCTCCAGGCCTTCTTCTCTCCATTGGCAGGGAGTCATCGTCCCATTTCCGTGTTTTAGCTTTTTCAGGGCCTCTTTCCCAGCCTATTCTCTGTTTCTAAGAAGAACGGCTCCCTTTGTCCCATTCTGGACTTGAGGGCTGCTCAACAGGTTCATGCGTGTCTTCAGGTTCTGCATGGAGTCCCTTCCATTTTTGCGTGTTTGCATTCCTGGATACAAGCAAATTTCTCTTCGTCCATCCACATCTGATGTGCTTATTTTCATATTCCCATTGTGCTGTGCTATTAGCGTTTTTTCTTTGTTTTGCAACCTTTCCAGTTTGTTGCTATTCCCTTCTGACTAGCTGCTGCCCTCCCTCCGGTATATACCAAGGTGACTGCAGTTTTCAAGGCCATCCTCTGTTTCATAGGTGGCACTGTGATTCCATACTAGGACAGCCTGCTTGGAAATTCTACCTCCAATCCAGACAATCTGACCATTTTGTGGATTGGACCTTTCTTTGCAGGTTTAGTTGGCTCGTCAACATGGAAACGTCTTGTTTCGAGCCTTCTCAACACAGGGAGTTCCTGGTCATGATCTTAGACATGAACCAGGGCATGGTCCTCGTCCCAGAGTTCAAGATTTTCTCTGGTCCAGTGTGTTCTGTTTTTGGAGGAAATCTACCTGCACCCTTAATTTCTTCATGCAGGTCATAGGGCACAGTGGTTTCGACCTTTGTGGTCATGCCTTTCACTCAGTTTCATTTGCATCCTCTGCACTTGGTGATTCTGGATACTGGGACACTACTGGCTACTGAGATCCAGCTCTGGAACAGCAAATTATGGCCACATACTGAGTAGCCAGATTGAGCTAACTGACCTACCAACCTACGGTGGATAAAACCATGTAAAGTGGACATTTTGTGACTGGAGTCCTGGCACGGAAAACCAGCCATAATGCACCGGTGTTATAAAAAAAAAAAAAAAAAAAAAATTCAGACTCGTTTAAAGGGATTCTACCATTAAAAACCTTTTTTCTGTGGATAACACGTCGGAATAGCCTTTAGAAAGGCTATTCGTCTCTTACCTTTAGATGGGATCTCCGCCGCGCCATTCCTTAGAAATACCATTTTTTTTTACCGGTATGTAAATTAGTTCTCTGGCAGCGATGGGAACGGGCCCAGTGCTGAAAATGCGATGAGAGCGTCCCCACTGCTGTTCGAGAACAGGATCCTGCGCCGCCTCTATCTTCTGCTGAATCCTCCCCATCTTTCTTCGGTGTCACCTCTGTCGGCTCTGACACTAGTAGAGCTGACTGCGCATGCGCGGCCATAGTTCTGAGGCCGCAATTGCGCGCATGCGCAGTCGGCTCTACTAGTGTCAGAGCCGACAGAGGTGACGCAGCCGAAGAAAGAAGGGAAGGATGCAGCAGAAGATATAGAGGTGGCGCAGGATACTGTTCTTGAGCAGCAGTGGGGACGCCCTCATTGCATTTTCAATGCTGGGGCCTGCCCCAATCGCTGCCAGAGAACTAATTTACATACCGGTAAAAAACGGTATTTCTAAGGAACGGCGTGGCGGAGATCCCATCTAAAGGTAAGAGACGAATAGCCTTTCTAAAGGCTATTCTGACGTGTTATCCACAGAAAAAAGGTTTTTAATGGTAGAATCCCTTTAATATGCAACTTTTGTCCCCCCCGCCCCCTCTTTCCTTGGTGCTCAAACAGCACAGCAGGCATCTGTGCTGCCTGAAGACTCTCCAGTGATACCTCAATCATCTGCAGCCACACCTCTCCACCGCGTCCTTCGTGTAGTCTTCTTCTGTCGAGTCTACGTTTGGAATTTAAATTCCATGTGTGTGCAGTCGGCTCTGCCATCAGGAACAGTACGTTCGTGTAAGCGGCCACAGTAAGATGGCCGAACAGATATGCGCAGTCGGCTCTGCCTGAAAAAAGGATTCTAATGATAGAATGCCTTTAATTGGAATCTGTAAGCACACAATTGACATATAAACTAAACTAATCACAGTACCTTGTAAGGCTGTTTACAGTGATGTATTTCTCAATTAGAACCGATGCTCCATTCTTGTAAAAATCCTTATGCAAATGAGCTGATAAGAGCTTTTACTGGTGTTGCTTTTTCTCAATGGGCTTAGCTATCTGCTGCTGCCCCAGCTCCGCCCCCTCTAGTTGACGTCTTTCTCTTCCACAGTACAGTTAGGGGGCGTTCACACTACCGTTGGTGTCCGTTATGAAGGTGTCCGTTTAAAAGAGAAAAAACGGACACCTATCATAACGGACACTAACTGATGCTAACTGATGTTAATGTGTCCGTTTTTTTAACTGATCCATTTAATGGATCAGTTAAAAAAAACGGACACATTAGTATCAGTTAGTGTCCGTTTTTTATACTGTCCGTTTTGGTTTTTTTTGCTGTTTATTCTTTCTGAGCATGTGCAGAAAATAAACGGACAGAAAATAACGGACTGTAACTGATGGCCATCAGTTACTGTCCGTTATATGTCCGTTGCCCATAGACCTCAATGTTAAATAAAAAACGGACACTTTCTGTCCGTTTTTTTTCAAATGGACAAAAAAATCCTGCATGTGTGATTTCTCTGTCCGCTTGAAAAAACGGACATGGTTGTTAACGGACCCTTAAGGACACAAACGGACACCAGATGAAATCCCATTGAAATGAATGGAAATTGTAACGGACACAGCTAGTGTCCGTTGCTAAAATCTTGAACGGACAGTAGCAACGGACACTGCAGATGGACACCAACGGTAGTGTGAACGCCCCCTTAGTACTGTGTGCTGAGGCAGAAGAGAGAAATGTCTTTGAACTAGCAGGGGCAGTGGGAAGCGGCAGTTGGCGGTAGCAGATAGTGAAGCCCATTGATGGAGAGCAACATGCCTACAGCCCTTATCTGAAACTGAAGCTAGACGTGACTGTCGGTGGGAGCGTAAGTAAGGCTGTGGTATTTTTTTTAACCTGATGAGAGGCTTGTCTTGAGGTTCACCTGGTGATTTCGGGCTGAACACTTCTGAAACAAAACTGCTGTTATATTCCGGGGTCTCTTCAAATCCCGGAGTATTATGTTATCTCATTGTGTATCTGTGCCTCCATTGTAGATATAGTTTTCTTTTTTCTTATGTCACTATGCAGTAAACTCTTTGAGTATATATCTCAGCAAAAGAGACACTGATTTACAAAGAGGATAACACTACTTGATGCAGATGACTTATCTATATATCTGGGATGATATGCTGGGTTCTGGTGACAGAATATTCCCTCCACTTCCCGCCCTTTTTTTTTTTTTCTTTTTTTTTTTTTCCCCTTATTTTGTTAATATGTAACATTGTGTTTTTTTTTTTTTTTTTTTTTTTACAAGTTTCAAATTAAGTTCTACAAGTAAAAAGGGAGCAAACAATACATTTACTGTAGTCACCTGTCATCCTACTGAAGATTGTATTGCTACAGGGCACACAGATGGCCGGATAAGACTATGGTAAGCATTTAAAGAAAACCTCAAAAGAAAGAAAGGGGGTAAATTTATTTTCTTTTAATCCCTTATGCCTTACAGTGTATGGAGAGATCTGTGAAAATAAAGCATCACCTATGTTTTGATGCTTCGTGACCACAAATGCTCAAAATATTGGTCATTTGAATAGCCCTCACTGACAGACATTGAAAGTAATGGAACCATCTGTTAGCTGTTTTAACCCCTTCTCGGTCTGCACCATACTATGACGTCACACTATGCATTAAGTTCACACTCATCCGCAGCTCTGCTCCAATCGGGTGTCTTAACTGCTTGGATACCGATATCCATTATTTTAAGCCTGGAATCTGGCCAGTGAACCTGGGCTGCCTGGGCCCCAGTTATCTGGTTAACTACTTCCGGACCGCCCATAGACTATATACGTCCGGGAAGTGGTTGCCTAGTTCTGACAGGACGTACCTGTACGTCCAGCCAGAACACAGCAGCTGCACAGAGATCGTGTAGCTGCTTTCACTAGGAGCCGGCTGTAACTTCAGCCGGAGCTCCCAGAGAGATAGCAGGGAGGATTTATTACCTCCTCTGCTATCTCGATCACTGTGTATACAGCGCTCAATGAGCTGTATACACGGCTATGGACGCAGCCATAAATCAGCTGCCCTCTGACCCGGCAGACACGTGATCCGCTGGGAGCAGTGTCCTGCCAGAGCTGCTGGGTCCTACAGGACCCCAGATCAGCTCTGTATACTGTGTATACAGTGTGCAGGAGTCTGTATTTCTCCTGTAACTGAGGTTAAATGTAGCAGCCCCAGTTATAGGAGAAATCAGCCTCAAGTACAAAAAAAAAAGTGATAAGATGTCTCCAAAGGTCTCTTATCACCTTATGGGGAGACTTATCTGGAAAAAAATAAATAAATAAAAATATAATAAAAAAAAAAAAAGTTTGCAAAAAATGTAAATAAATAATACGCTAATAAAACGCCGTTATTAAAGGTTATAGCCCCACCCCCGACGACACCATACAAAATAAAAATTACCATAACGGAGAGGAAAAACTATATTATAAAGTTTTTCAGTGACACTTTGTGTTATTAAATAAAAAAAAAAATTATAAATTGAAAACCAGACACAATTTCCCTCCTATTTTGTTTATATTTTCCTAGATATAAAAAAAAAAAAAACACATTTGAAAATAAAAATAACATAAAAATAAAGCCCTATGTGTCCCCGAAAAAAGACGCAAAAATTAGTTGACTAAGACATACGAGAAAAATTTTACAGACCTCCAAAACCGCACATACAAAATAAACCTAAAATGTGTCTGGTCCTGGACCACAAATTGGCCCGGTACTGAAGTGGTTAATCCTGCCAGGACCTCAGGAAGTCAGTCTATTCATCTGTATAGGCTGATTTCCTTCATAGACTGCAATACACTTGTATGCTCGTGTATTTCAGTCTATAATACTGAACCAGTGATCGGAGCATCGCTGTTTCAGCTGTCCTAAAGGGACATAAAAAAAAAGTCCAAAAAAATTAGTGTGTGAAAAGAATTACTAAATCTATGAAGCCCAAAAATAACCTTTTCCTACTTCAAATGAATTATAAAAATAAAATCTAGTAAAAAAAATGCATATTTGGTATTGCCGCATCCGTAACAACCTATAATATAACTGAAACTATATTTTAACCTACACTGTGAATGTTGGGGAAAAAAAATTTAAAAAACACACTGGGAGTAATGATTTTTCATCATCTCTTCCTACAAAATATGCTATAAAAGGAAATCAAAAATCACATGTACCCATGTACATGTAAACAGTACCAATAAATCACACAATAAGCCCTTAATCAACTCTGTAGACTGAAAAATAAAAAGGTTACACCTCTGAGATGATGGCAATTCAAAAATGATTGAATTACTGATGTCACCAAATAGGTTTTTGTTCTGCAAAATAAGTGTCTCATAAAAAAAATATAAATGAAGTACTGCCGTAATCATACCAGCCTGCAGAATAAAGGTAATATGTCACTTGTACAGTACCCTGCATGGCAAAAAATTTAAGAGGTAAAACGCAATGCCAGAATTTTTTTTCTTTTGTAATCAACCACAAAAAGTTAAATGTAAAGGGTATTCCCACGTCACATACGCGGCAATCTTCACTGCTGTAAAATCTTCTTTCTTCCTGGTTTCTTGCATCATTTGGTGGGCGGGGGTTTCACATGCAACCTGTCATTTAGCTCCGCCCCTAAATTTGTGTGTAGCTCCGCCCACCCATATTGGACTATGGAGTACAGGCAGCAGCAACTCCATTCTGTGTTACATACAGACACTGCCTGTCTCTGCCATAATGAACACAAATGAGTTAGCTAGCCTGATAACTGGGAGAACAGAAGACAGTTCAGAAATGATCTATCTGATAGCAGGGAACTAGGTCACATGGTGTAGACACAGGAATAGCTAAAACACAGACTCTCTCCTGTGCACTTAGCCCCTCCTCCCTCCCCCCCTGACAGCAGGCAGGTACATCACTTGACTTTTGAGCAGATAAGTCAAGGGCTGTGTCAACAATGAATTGAATAAAGTAAGTTAGTGCACAAACAAAGCAGCTTTGCTGAAGCAATGTATTTAGGAAAAGTCTTACATCCACATTAACCAGCAGTATAGATAGGATCCTTGTGATGGGACAACCCCTTTAATTCTGTAAGTTATAGGCACCCAACAATGATGTCATTACAAAATGCATCTCACCCGCAAACACAAGCCCTTATATGGCTACATCACTATCACATAAAGAAAATATAGCTTGTACAATGTGAAGACAAAATCCCCAAAAATCGCCAAATCATTAAGACAAATCTGGTTGCTGCAGGAATGGAATGTATAAGATGTGCGAGCTTATTTCAGGGTATAAACCAAATTTAGAGCCTACAATGGAAAAAAAACCAGAAATGACTCCCCTCAATCATAGGAGCTACTGTGGATATAGTAGGGAATTTGGTGTTCCCAATACACTCCGCACAACTTACATATTCGCTGTTCACCTTCCGCTGTGCATGGGATACTAATGCTCACTGCACCCCTTGATAAATTCTTTGAGGGGTGCAGTACTTAAAATTAGGTCACTCACTTTTCTGCCATCTTAGAGGCGTCCAGATCACAAACATCTGAATCTGCGCTCCTGAAGTCACATAGGGCTCCCTCCTTTCTGTGCCCTGCTGTTTGCCCACTCTGCAGTTTAAGCCCACATGTATGACACTGGTGTATCCAAACAGCAGTTTATACCCACATATGGCATTAAGTATGTTATCTTGGGTACACAGTGTCATACATTTGGGCATAAACTGCAGTTTGGACACACAGAATGGTGCAAGATATGTAGGGGCACTATGTGCTTTTGGCGCACAGATTATTGGTTTTTGGGCGCCATATCACATTTGTAGAGAACCTATAATTGCCCCTACAAAATGGGGTCACTTCTTGGTGAATTCCAATTTAATGACACCTTCGGGGCTCTGCAAAAACATGGTGTCCCGAAAGTCCCTCTAAATCTTTACGCCAAAAGATAAATAAAGCAGTTCTCCTTTCCTTCTTACACACACACACACACACACACACACACACCTTGTTTTGTACCCGGGATTGCCCAGTTAATAGTTTTACAAGCGCGAGTCTCTGATGACACAAAGTGGGCCTAATATGTCAGGCACTGGAATTGCACAAAGGATTCGAAAATTGCAATTCACCTTCTGTATCGTTTACTGTGCAGTACCATTTGTGAAAAAGCCTGTGGGATCAAAATGCTCACAGCACCCCTAGATGAGTACCTAAAGGACTAGCTTATTTAAATTGGGTTACCGTATATACTCAAGTATAAGCCGACTTTTTCAGCACATTTTTCATGCTGAAAAAGCTCTTCTTGGCTTATACATGAGTCAGGGTCCACGGAGCACAGAAAACTGGAAGGGGGAGGTCCTTTAGTACTACTGCTCTGTGATTGGCTTGTCATGAGGTCACGTGACTGATGTCCTCAAAGGTCCTGTAGCCACTAGTATGTAACATCTGCAGATAAGGTTGAGTCTAAATCCTAGTAGCTCCGCCCACACCAGAGTCCGATCACATGGTCATGACGTCATCAGAGGTCCTTCAGCACACTAGGATTTAGCATCTACCCTGCAGATGAGTGGCCAGGATTCATTGTGTCTTATGGAAGATGTCTGTCTATGGAGGAGAGGAAGCTACAGTAAGTGACACACACAGGGACCTTCCTTTAGTTACTCTGCCTATTAATGTCAGGCATTTGGGGCTATTAATTTAGTTTGAGTAACTCGCATTAATAACGGTTAACCCCATCATGTCCCTCATATTAACCCCTGTGTGCCTCATATAAGGGTTACTAATATGTGAGACACATGAAGGTACCAATGAAGGACCTTAATTATGAAGATACCTAATTATTACCTCCATATGTCCCACATATCAGTAACTCTTATGTGTTTTGTGGTAAAATTAGGGGCTCTGCTTATATTCGGGTCGGCTTATACTCGAGGATATACGGTACTTCTTTAGGGTATCAACTGCACTGGCACCTCGGGCCTTACTTGCAGGCCTTAGTAGAAATGCTTTTATGCTGCCAAATCCATGGTCCTTTTCCATTCTGACCCCTGCCGTGTGGTCAGGTTCCTCGTGGCTATTTCCCGTTTCCTCCATCCACAGGATCTCCTGTAGATTTTTATAGCTGAATGTTTTGAATGAAAATAAATTAAAATTAACTTTTCAATGTTGAATAATCTACTTGAAGATCTGTTTAATTGCCTCTTTTTTTTTTTTTTCTTTTTTTATTAGCAGATGATTTTTTCTATTTTGACAAAATTGGCTATGAATCATAATATACATTCTTATTTCTGGTTCTTCGTTCTTTATAGGAGAAATTTTAACTCTAAAAAAGATTACACATATTCATCTCGGCATTGGCATCACAGTTCTGTTGCTGATCTGGCTTTTTCTGTTCAAGGTTTGTAATATCTGGAGGTAAACTGTTATTAAAATACTATTTGATGTTTTTCCCCTAGCAACCCATTTTGGGATGCTGACGAATTAGCAAATGAATTCCCCTCACTGTCTAACCACTTGGCTGTTGTGATTGCTATTGACCATGGCAACACAAGGGTTAAGTGGTCAAGATGAGAATCCTCTCCAATCCTGGCCATTGCAGGAGTGTCAGCTGTAATACAGTCACTCACTCAGCTCTTTGCCCCCCATTTACTTCCACACACACACACAGAGCTCTGCTTATACCTCTTTTGCCTGCATGTCTTGGAGTTACCCAGTGCTCCTGCATGCATCTCTTCTCCCAGATTCTGCACTCCTACTCATCTGCCTATCAACTGCAGTGTTTTTTCTTTTGTTTTTTCCTTCAATGCTCCCGTTCCATCTTTGGGCTGTGTTTTCCTATCCACTCCTCGTTTCTTTTGGCTAGACCCACTCTTGGAAGTTGCACTGCCCCCTAGCCATCGTACCATCACCTTTTTGCTTCATGGTAGGATCAGCCGAACGTTACTTCCTTCTCTCTCTACACTGCTATTTGCATTAGACATGGAGTTACTAAAAATATTGGTGAGCTACATTATCCCTTTTTGTAGCAGCGATTGGCTAATGTGTATTACTCTGTTAAACTTTGTAGTCCACTAGTGCAACCGATTAAATTAAAACTTAACTATTATTCCACAAGTTAAAATGTAATGTACTTGCTTAGAAAGTTTTTTTCAGGTGAGTAATACAAGTATGTATAATCTATATTTGTTATCTATATTTATTGGTTAAATGCATTAATACCATGTCATTAAAGAAAAAAAAATCCAATCTTAAAGTAACATATGTAAATAGTAATTTGCTTATGTTTTTGGTAGGTACAACTCTCTTTAGTGGTGGTGTTGAATCTGTACTGGTCCAGTGGTCACACAGTTTGGAACACAAGATGGAATTTCTTCCACGTCTTGGAGCAGCGATTGAACACATTGCAACTTCCCCTGATGGCTCTTTGCTATGCACATCCCATGTGGATAACAGTAAGATCCAAGATTAGTACTCAACATAGGTATTTTTTCCCCAAAAGTAAACCCCTCTTTGGATCAAAATAGGTTTGTATTGTAAATTCAGTAATATGTAGAAGCCCTTTTAGGAACAATGACTTGAATTAAATGTCTACTGTAGGAGTTTAGCTAAAATTTCTACAAAATTATGTTAGACTAATAAAGGCACATGGACCTGTAGCTAAACAAACCTGAAGACTTCCCCTATTAAAGTACCCGGCAGTCAGCCAACAAACTAGCTATAGAAAAGTTTGTGAATAAAGCCTAGATGGAAACACTGCAGCAAAAAGCACTGAGTTTTACATTACCTGTAAAGTGGGTTCTGGCAGTGCTCCTCCTGTTTCTCCTTGCACAAAGGAGGAGTTAGCAGTCCTGCTGCTGGGTTGTTGCCCTCCTACGGCCCCCTCCACGTCTCCTGGTGTACTGGCAGCGCCTCCAGCGTGTCGCGTTGTACCCCAGACTGTCCAGGAGCATGCCCAGTCATTGTAGGGAGGTCATATAGGCACGTGGAGGTCACACACACTCACACACACACACTACTGAGCCTTATTTTGACATGTTTTAAGGACATTACATCAAAGTTGGGTCAACCTGTAGTGTGTTTTTCCACTTTAATTTTGGGGGGACTCCAAATCCAGGCCTCCATTGGTTAATAAATTTGATTTTTGTGTGATTGTCATCACATTCAACTTTGTACAGAACAAAGTATTCATTGAGAATATTATTTCATTCATTCATTCAGATCTAGGATGTTATTTGTGTGTACAGTTAGGGCCAGAAATATTTGGACAGTGACACAAGTTTTGTTATTTTAGCTGTTTACTAAAACATGTTCAGAAATACAATTATATATATAATATGGGCTGAAAGTGCACACTCCCAGCTGCAATATGAGAGTTTCCACATCCAAATCGGAGAAAGGGTTTAGGAATCATAGCTCTGTAATGCATAGCCTCCTCTTTTTCAAGGGACCAAAAGTAATTGGACAATGGACTCTAAGGGCTGCAATTAACTCTGAAGGTGTCTCCCTCGTAAACCTGTAATCAATGAAGTAGTTAAAAGGTCTGGGGTTGATTCCAGGTGTGTGGTTTTGCATTTGGAAGCTGTTGCTGTGACCAGACAACATGCGGTCAAAGGAACTCTCAATTGAGGTGAAGCAGAACATCCTGAGGCTGAAAAAAAAAGAAAAAATCCATCAGAGAGATAGCAGACATGCTTGGAGTAGCAAAATCAACAGTCGGCTACATTCTAAGAAAAAAGGAATTGACTGGTGAGCTTGGGAACTCAAAAAGGCCTGGGCGTCCACGGATGACAACAGTGGTGGATGATCGCCGCATACTTTCTTTGGTCAAGAAGAACCCGTTCACAGCATCAACTGAAGTCCAGAACACTCTCAGTGAAGTAGGTGTCTCTAAGTCAACAGTAAAGAGAAGACTCCATGAAAGTAAATACAAAGGGTTCACATCTAGATGCAAACCATTCATCAATTCCAAAAATAGACAGGCCAGAGTTAAATTTGCTGAAAAACACCTCAAGAAGCCAGCTCAGTTCTGGAACAGTATTCTATGGACAGATGAGACAAAGATCAACCTGTACCAGAATGATGGGAAGAAAAAAGTTTGGAGAAGAAAGGGAACGGCACATGATCCAAGGCACACCACATCCTCTGTAAAACATGGTGGAGGCAACGTGATGGCATGGGCATGCATGGCTTTCAATGGCACTGGGTCACTTGTGTTTATTGATGACATAACAGCAGACAAGAGTAGCCGGATGAATTCTGAAGTGTACCGGGATATACTTTCAGCCCAGATTCAGCCAAATGCTGCCAAGTTGATCGGACGGCGCTTCATAGTACAGATGGACAATGACCCCAAGCATACAGCCAAAGCTACCCAGGAGTTCATGAGTGCAAAAAAGTGGAACATTCTGCAATGGCCAAGTCAATCACCAGATCTTAACCCAATTGAGCATGCATTTCACTTGCTCAAATCCAGACTTAAGGCGGAAAGACCCACAAACAAGCAAGACCTGAAGGCTGCGGCTGTAAAGGCCTGGCAAAGCATTAAGAAGGAGGAAACCCAGCGTTTGGCGATGTCCATGGGTTCCAGACTTAAGGCAGTGATTGCCTCCAAAGGATTCGCAACAAAATATTGAAAATAAAAATATTTTGTTTGGGTTATGTTTATTTGTCCAATTACTTTTGAGCTCCTAAAATGTGGAGTGTTTGTAAAGAAATGTGTACAATTCCTACATTTTCTATCAGATATTTTTGTTCAACCCTTCAAATTAAACGTTACAATCTGCACTTGAATTCTGTTGTAGAGGTTTCATTTCAAAACCAATGTGGTGGCATGCAGAGCCCAACTCGCAAAAATTGTGTCACTGTCCAAATATTTCTGGCCCTAACTGTATATTCTTTTTGAACAGTGTATTTAGGACATAAGCCACTAAATTTTGGTTGATTAGCTGACTTCAGCAATCCTCTTTGAATATTGTACAGTTAGTGACATATCCTTGTAGGTAATGGCCGTATGAGATTGGATGGCATGAACGGAAAATAATTGAAATAATCAATGTGAGCAAGTTCATATTGATTTTGCGTGGTTTTTTTTTTTTTTTTTTTTTTTTTTTTTTTAATTTTTAAATAATTGACCAGCCCTGCGCTTTAGTTAGTTGGTCTTGGTTGTAAACATAAATGTTCATTTTGTATTTTACTGTATGTGTACTAACTTGGGGTATTATCCATAGTTGTCTTTATAAAATCTATTTCATTCACTATACAACTAGCATGTTTGTTGGTTTTTTAAAATAAATAAATAAAATGATTCTTCGATGTTGCAGTTGACATCTGCTTTCTCCCTAAACCGCTAACGAATTTTTGTTAATTTTCAGAGATTACGATCATTGATGCCAATTTAAAAGTGACCGGAATCGTCCAAGGCCTAGTAAAAGGTATGTTTTGTTTTTGTGTGTGTGTTTTTTAATTTTTTTTTTTTTTTTTTGTTAAAAGTAATGCTTTGCTCAAATACTGCTATGTAATCTCTCTACTAGAGATGAGCGGACACTGTTCGGATCAGCCGATCCGAACAGCATGCTCCCGTAGAAATGAATGGAAGCACCTGTGACGCTGACTCTGCCGCCGGCCGGTGTCACAGGTGCTTCCATTCATTTCTGTGGGAGCGTGTTCGCTCATCTCTACTCTCTACGATTACATATAATAAAGAACATTAAAAATCTACCATGGCTGCTGTTGTCGCCTATGCCTCTTACCTGTATTCATATCTATTTCTGGTTTCTGCAAAAATCTGGTACTATATATATATATACTCTTTAAGAAGCTAAGATGATGAGGCCACAGGACCTATAAGCTGCTGATAATCACACTTAGTGGGGCCATGGTGACTTCACTGTGGAAGAGGGGGTCTGTGGGCAGTATGTTTGAGAAAGGGTAGGGCAGAAAAAACATTGCGGTTGGACTCTGATGGCAAAAATTAAGTGTTTCACTCAAGGAGTGTGCATCACGTAAGTGGTGAGCTGGTTTGTGGCACTCTGTACCTTGTGTGTACTTCACTGGTTTTATACCACCTAAAAAGAAGCGACATGACCTTTCTTCAGGCGTTCTCTGCCTGAAGAAAGCAATAGAAGTGAATGGGAGGTGATAAACGCACATTTTTTTTCCCGCGCTTTTTTTTTTTGCGGCCCATTCACTTTACAGGAGGGGAAAACCGCCTGGCGTTTTTTTTAAGCGGTTTTTACAAAAAAAATAAACTGCTCCAAAAAGTGCGGCAAGGTCCAAAAAAAAACGCTTCCTAATTAGGAAGCGTTTTTTTTTTTTCAGGACCAGAATAAGCCACACATTTACGTGTGAACTAGCCCTTAAGTTGCATATTCCTGCTTTGTGAGTTTTTTACAGTATAATTCTGGAGTGCAGGGTTTGATAAACTTCCATATTCCTTTTTAAGAACACAAACAGCTATTGCCTTTCAGGTATTTCTGTGTGTGTGCGTGTGTGTTGCATCTAATAAACAGATGTTTTAAATTTAAAAAATATAAATCTGAATTGAGCCATAAAATCTACCTGAACATCCCCCAAGCCAATCTTTAGATCTCAAGCCAAAGCCATGTTCAAAGCTTTGTATTGTATATGGATAGGGTATAGGTGTCCATAACAGGACAACCCCCTTGGGGGTTCAGCCACATGTTGAATGTGTTTACCTGTATAATTGCAATCCTTGTCAGCCATATGGAGATGGCGGTTTTCTGTATTCAGCATGCCTGCCCTGTTCCCTGCAAAACCTATTGTAGAGTTGGGAATTTCACCAGCATATTGTTCCACTTTCAGTATTAAGTTCATAGCTTGCATCTGCCACAGCCTGTGTCTCTACCCTATATTTAAAGGGACTGTGTCAGATTGGCAGGGTGATCTGGCGATATCAGTGGTTCTTACTGATGAGAACTAAACAGCTTAATTTGTCATGGAAACTTTATTTTTTAAACTTAATTTTTTAAGTTATGCTTGGTCGGAGACAACTAAAGTGTTGAGCCCTGTTTAATAGCCTGCAGGGAACATCTTGACTTTTATTTTCCCAACAAGGGATATTCTTATAAAAGATTCTTATTCTTATAGGTTTATAAAAATGCGCACATACAGTATGTATAAGAAAAAATATATCTTTGTACCGTGTTAGCCAGTGGATATGAAATGAAAAAAATATTGATGACCGACTTCTCTCAAAATTTTTTTTTAAGTTAGCCATTAAAAAAGGTATCAACTACTGAGGACTTCTCTCAAAAAATATTTTCGTTTCATATACAGTATGGTGAAATAAGTAAGCCTTACTTTTCTATGTAACTGTACGAATGCATTAACGCTCTATATAAAAAAAAAAGTTCTGCATTTGGATTTTCAAGCAAGCCATGATTTTGCATGCTCTTTGTAATTGTTTACCTTATTGCCTTTTAAAATTGGATTACATTTATTTATATTTTTCTTCCAGGACATAATGTGAAGACTGGGTTGTTGGTTGATCCTAGATCCAAAGCTTTAGTTCTTAATGGTAAACCAGGTCATCTTCAGTTTTACTCACTACGTGATGATAAACAGCTTTATAATGTAAGTTTGTACATCATAGCTATCTAACGTTTAATGTTCTGTGCAGTGGTGTGTTTTTTGGGGTTTTTTTTGTTTTGTTTTTTCTGCTTTGCACCTGTGTGTATTCATCACATGACAATGGACTGATTTTTATCTACTGGGAATAAATTGAATGAACGCAAGCAAAGATCTAGAAAATCGTGAAGAATTGTTACAGAAAGAATATTAGAAAATTTTACAACTTTAAGACTTGTTTCTCATTAAGTTTACAGCAGCAATGTCATTGTAATCATTAGCAGCCATGGCATCCTGGGGCAAAATCTCCCATAGTGAGTCAACGCGAGACTATTGCTATGGCTATGTAATGGGTCTGTAAAACTTACCATTATTCCGTTAAGGCTAAGTTCACATTTGCCTCGTTGGGCGCAGATGTGAGTGTAGCCTATCAGAGCAGAGGCAAAGCTCTGACAAAATGGCGTGGAACCATTTCCACCAAATTTCCTATTTTTTCATTATTAAAGGGGCTCTATCAGCAAAATCAGGCTGATAGAGCCCCACATATGCGTGAATAGCCTTTAAAAAGGCTATTCAGGCACCGTAAATGTTTTATATTAAACTACCTAGATAACTACTTGGTTATCTATTGTTCCTTGTAAATTGATGCATAATCTTCAACACTAGCAGTTCCAGTGACTCTCTGCCTGTAGATACACGGATTTATACAAATGAGGTGGTAGTTGATCTGATCTGCTATTATATCAATTTCAATACTCCTTTCCTGACTATTAGCCTTTTCCATAGTTCCATATTCCATCTCGTAGTTGAGGACTATGTAGTTGCCTATTTATATTCAGATTTCATATAATTTTATGTTCGACTTAGAGACGAGCATATTTAGAATTCGTGGGAATTTGTGTGATTTTTGGATAAATTGTATTTAATGGCATAATTTTTTGGATACGTCTTGCTGCATTCACTATTTACAGTGGCATCTAATAACTTGGAACTCAGGTGACCTCTGTCGTTCAGCCAACTGTAGAAATACAGCTTTTATGTTTGTCTTTGCAATGTATGAATGAGCACTGTTGGTTATTACAGGTTCTTGTCACAATGAAACTAATGAGCACTTTCCATTACTAAAAGGGAAAGGACCGATTTTCTTTAAGGCAGGCTCCAGTCACATACAGTAAACTTGGTGTATCCCAGTGGGGCAATAGCTAGTAATACAATAAGTGTTTTGTCTTGACGTGAATAAAGCACTCATAGCAGTAGTGTAGGAGTATTGCCTTAGCAATATTAATGCAGAGACAGGATGGCACCCGCATGTTGTGACCGCTGATCTTAAACATGTGCTAAAATGTGATACTGCACGCACTCTGGCAGTGTTTTGGGTTTGTTTTTGTTTTGTTTTTTTTATACATGTTTCCATTGATTACGGTAATAAGTTTTCTTGCATTTAGCTGGACATAGTGCAACAAGAGTTTGTCAACCAGGCTGGACTACAGCAAATGGAATTGGTGAACGCTGCTTTCAGTGCAAAGGGCAACTGGCTAGCAACTGTTGAAGAACTGAAGAGAAAAGAAACCGATCATCTTGAAGTGCAGATGAAGCTCTGGGAATATAATGAGAAAATGCAGAGGTAACTATATGACATCAGATTATAACATAAGCATATACAGCATATATATATTAGAGCAATTCTGCTATAAACACAGCTGAAACTACTCAGGACAATATTTAGGAATGGATTGTGAAGTTGCTTGTTTGTGTGGGTGTGTTTTTTTTTGTTTGTTTTTTTTAAATCTAAATATGGTCATTATGGATTGTCCAAAATAATATATGTAACAGCAAAATCAAGAATCCACAACAACACGAAGGTCTAACATAATCTAAATGCCAAAGGGAAATGTGTTGCATTATTAAATATTATTCATAAAAGAAAAATTACATCATAGAATAAAGAGAAGCAGGATAAACTCTGTAAACTTCCTTGTGTGCACGAAGAATCAAAACATCTAATCAGTCCCTGATAAAGACACTGGAATGGTGACACTTGTCGGGTCTTTTGTTCAGCACAAGAATATGAGGCTCAGTGGGATGAATAAGATAACTAGTAAGCCTGATCTTCTTGTTTTTCCAGTTTGTATAGGACACTTTCCCAGTCCAGGGCAAATTCAGGGTGTCCCCGTAGGGTAAATACTTAGTGTAATAAAAGAGCAACAATATCAACCTTTTATGCTACCTATTACTTTTCACCATACATGTTTATTTTCTGGAAGCTGACCACCCTGCATATCATAAAAATGCCACCTAGGACTTTACTTACAAAGCAGCATGAGTAAACCCGTTGTGGTTGAAAGTCTGACACAAACTTTATTTTTTTTATTTTAAGCAATTATCACAGGCTCTAAATTCCTAATATAAAAAAGAAAACCATGATCCCAGGATCTAAATCACAGTTTTGCATAGTTGTTTTTCTCCCTTGCCTGTCAAAATCCACATCTCCATGAAAAACAACATAATTTAAGAAACCAAACATGTTATCCAGATACCAGAAACTTCCTAGTTACAAAGTCAACAAAAAAAAACCTGCTTATGTATTGAGATATTGGTACAACTACTGATCTTCTCTCTCTTTTAGCTGAAAAAAGTCTTGTAAATTATAGTATAACATTCATAGACATTACTATATAGCTCCCATCCATCTCAAATGCTGCGAATACTATCCCCAACATCAACCACATCTCTGTCTGGAAGATGCAGATGGCATTGAACACAGTGATAAAGCAGGAGGTTGTTCACTCCCTGCTTCACCATTCAGTCGCTGTGATTATTGCCGGCTGATTGGAAGCAGGCAGGGGCGATATAGTGAAATCTCTACATTGTGCCTGTTGCTTCCAAGTCACTTGCAGGAGAGAATGGAGAAAAAGGGTGAAGTGAGTGTTACTTTTTATTTTATTTTTTTTCCTTGTGCATTTCATTGTTGTGGGGTTCAAAGTTGGGGAACATTGTTACTGAAATAGAAGACCCTCAAAATGCTTGACTTTAAAACTCCTTTTTGATTTGGTGTTTGTATTTAAATTGCTGTATACCTAAGAAGGCGCGGAGTCTTGAATCATCATGACTCCTGAAACTGTGTGGCGTGTCCAAACAGAAAGACTACACCTAGATTAAGACGTTCTGCTGACTCCAAGAAGTAGATGACCACAAAGAAGATAAAGTTGACGTCTTTTGGACATCTCATTTTTCTATACCTTCTGCAGCGTGATAAGATTTTGCTTAAATGCCTGAGACGCAATCAAATTAGGCTGAGTTTGGTTTTGACCTTTTTATACGTGTGTGTATCGTGTCATTGCATCTAACTCCTGTCATGACGACTTTCATTTTGGGGCACTTAATTTTATTGCCAGAAGAGTATTGTAATATTATATTGGCTCTCTTTCAGTGCCCCAAAAGGTTACCATTTTACCCACCCTCTTTCTTCCTAGCGTTGCTTACAGATTCCCTCCCCTTGTGTATACATAGGTAGGTGTATACATACACAGTTGTTTGAGCTGGTATTTTAAAGCAATAAGCATTTTAAAGTTGTGAGAGATTACATGTCATTGGCAGTGGAGTTGAATTCAATACTGTCATACATTGTAGAGACTTGCTGATAATTAATTAGCACTTCTTTATAGTTATATATTATTATTTATATAATTTTTTTTTTAAGCTTTGTTTTGAACACCACTATCAACTTACCCCATGAAGGCCAAATCACATCCCTTTCCTTCCAATGTGGCTGTGATTCAGATGATGATCCCACTCTGGTAACAACAGGGAATGATGGCCTTTTTAAAGTCTGGATATTGGAAGACAATTCTGACATATATCGTAAGTATAAAAACATTTTTTGTTGCTCTCTGTGTAATGTACTGCTTTGCCAAGGTCATTAGAAATATACATTGAAGGAAATAATTATATGGTCGCTTGCTGAATTTGTAAGTTTGCCCACTGACTGACATGAACAGTCTATAATTTTAACATAAAAAAAAAACAAAAAACTTGATAGTCTTCAGTAGTTGATACCTTTTTAATGGCTAACTAATAATGATGACAGATTACAACGTTTCGGAACTCTAGGCTCCTTTCTCAAGTAAATTTAAAACCAGTTCTGAAGGCTGCATATTTATGTACAAAAGGGCACATAGGGATAGAATTCCAGGAGGAAGGGGGGTTGAGGGTCATTAGTAATTGGTACAACCAATGTAAACATTCCAGGTTTTTATCAGTTCTCAGGTCAGTGATTTTCTGTAAGATGACATAAAACCATGTGACAGATTTAGCCCCTTCTCCAGTGTTTGAAGCAGGGTCATAAATTTACACTCATAACACTGGAGAAGGGGCTAAATCTGTCATCCTAATAGTACTGGCGTCCACCATCAGGGCGCCAGGAACTGTGGTTATCACCGCAATCTTCATCTCTTAGGCTTGTCATATGCTATCACTATCCTGATGAAATTTATGAAATGCATCGAGAGATAAGGCTATTTGTAGCGAGCCTCAACAAATTTACTATTGGGGTCTCTGTAGCTACTCCAATATCTATGCCTAACCTGTGACGCTGGGTTCACACTAGCGCCCGGACTCCGTTCTGAAATTTCCGTCTTCTGCATGCAGAAGACGGAAAGCTGTCAGACCGGGTCCAGCCGTGAGCGCCGGTGAGCATTTTGTGCTCTCCGCCACAAAACCGTTTTTTTTTTTTTGTTTTTTTTTAAACCGGACACAGAGTACTGCATGTCCGACTCTGTGTTCGGTTTAAAAAAACCTGGTTTTGCAGCGGAGAGCATAAAACGCTCACCGGCGCTCACGGCCGGACACCTTTCAAACCCATTCAAATGAATGGGTTTGAAAGAGTCCTGCAGCTTTCCGTCTCCTGCTCTGTTTTGTGCAGGAAACTGAAACCTGTATGAACGGAGACCGGGCGCAGATGTGAACGAGCCCTGAGAGATGAGGCTTTGTGTAGCGAGTCCCAGCAAATTAACTATTGGGGTCTCTGAAGCTACTCTAATATTTATGCCTAGCTAGTAATGTTATTAGCTTTATTCCTGTGAAAGTGAAGGAACATATTTTGAATAAGGGGAGGTACTTTCTGAGCTGCTAACATATACCGTATTTTTCGGACTATAAGACGCACTTTTTTTCCCCAAAATTTTGGGGGAAAAGAAGGGTGCGTCTTATAGTCTGAAGGTGGCTTCATGCAGGGCAGAGGATCGTAGCCATGTCTCAGGCCCCGGTGTCTATCCCTCCCCGGCATCCGCCTCTCTAGTACAGCGGATGCCGGGTCAGTATCCGTGGCCCCTTCTCCCCCGGGGCCGGTCCCCACCGGCCCCGTACCTGTAGAGTTGCAGGCCGGCTCCTGCGCGGCGATATCGCAGGAGCCGACCTGTCCGGGTGACAGCCGGGAGCCTGTCACTGCTGTATTAGTATTGCGGCTGGTCTCTATGACCAGCCGTAATACTAATAGACAGAATGGCCCATAGACGGCAATACACTTGTATTGCCGTCTATGGGACTTGCGATCAAGTGACCGCAGGTTCAAGCCCCGGGGGGGGGGGGGGGGGGGGAATAAAATAGTTAAAAAAAAAAAAAAAAAGCTTTAAAAATATGAAATAAATAAAAGTTCTAAATCACCTCCTGTTTTTTTTTTTTTTTTTTTTTTCAATACAAGGTGATCTAAGCAATAGATATCCCCCAAAATGGTATAACTAAAAAGTACAGCTGGCCCCGCAAAAAAAAACGCTCTATGCATCCCCGTACAGCTGCAGGGTCACCTGTCAATGTGGCCTTGCAGCTGTTGCAAAACTACAACTCCCATATATTAAATATTTTACCAGTTTTTGCTTAAAAATTTTTTTTTTCCCTATTTTCCTCCTCTAAAACCTAGGTGCGTCTTATAGTCCAGTGCGTCTTATAGTCCGAAAAATACGGTACTACCTTTGTTTACTCTCCTATATACATTAATAGGGGACTATTCAGTATTTACTGACTAGAAGAGACAGACTCTTGTGTGTCAGTTAACCCCTGAGGGTGTGATCAATACTTATCCCCCAAGTATGTTTGTAAGACCTGTGTTCTCTACAATAAGAGACTTAGTCTAGGGATTTTAGCCCAAGTATCTAGTGGCTTAGGAATCCAAATCCACGTTACCACATTCAACTTCGTATAGGGTTAATGGATAACCTCTCTATGGTCCTTCCCTATCAACAGGAATAGTGTGTTTTAATCTCTTGTGCCAATTTTAAACGTAATAATTTTTATGTGCTTATTCCCATTTCAATTCTCAATTCATGTAGCATTGATACCTTTTAAGTAATCACATTGTATAAATGTTCTAAATTTATTTGCATTTAGCATAGAGAAATAAGTATTTGATCTCTTTGGCAAGCAACACATCAGCAGACAGCTTTTAATAGTTCTGCTAGTGACAGCCTCCTAGTGGCTGGGTTTATATCCCATGGTACTGTGTCCCCAGTGAATACATCGAGAAAGGGATTTGATGGTGAATACAAAAAAAAAAAAATCCTTTTTTTTTTTTTTCGGTTTCTCCTTTTAAAAATTTAAATGATCAAAGCAATAGACATTCCCCAAAACAGTATAACGAACTAAAAAGTACATCTGGCCCTGCAAAAAGACTCCTTATGCATCCCCCATGTATGGAAATATTAAAAAAAAATATTGATGTCATAGTATGTATATGTCATAGTATAACTCCAAGAAATGTTATTTTTTTTCAAAGTTTGGGATTTTTTTGTAACTGGGTAAAGGCTAATACATTTTGTATCTGGAATCGTACCAACCCTTAGAATACCGCTGAACTGTCATTTTGGCTGCACAGTGAAAGCCATAAAAAGTCACACCAACAGTGTGTGTTTGGTATTTTTCCAGCATCTAAGTGCATCATACGGAATATTAAATGGTACCATTATGAAGTACAATTTATCCCGTAAACATTAAGTGCTCTGTGAATGGAAAAAAAAATAATAAATATGGTGGTTGAAAGGCAGGAAATAAAGACTGAAAATCGAAAAAATACTGCAACAGGGAAGGGTTTAAATTGACTTTAATTGATTACAACTTATGTTAACCTTATCCTTGCCAATGGCAAAGAACAGGTTAACTGATGCTGTAATCAACTAATGCCGTTAAAAGTAACCTTTCACTATATCGGTATCTGGCTTTTTGCAAAATATGGTTCCTTTCTTCTGAAACTGATACCCTATCAGCCTACTTGGGAAATAGTACATGGCGGAACCAATGCTTAGATGTTGAAATGCTGCGAAGTCTCATTTACTTTAAGGTTTTGGCTGGTATATGCCATTTTCATCCAGCGTAAATCCTTTTATGTAAATTTTGGAGACATTGGTCACTGAAAGCTAGAGTGTCCATCTTTTTTTTTTTTTTTTTTTTTTTTTTTTTTTTTCTCCAGCTATTTTGTTAATATTAATGCTTTTAAAATTGTTTAGTAATGGTGCTTGGGCACCTCATTTACATAAGGTCCAGTCATTCAAAGTGGAAACTCTTTCACTAGCTTGACTGGTCTCATTTCTCTACCGTAGACATGTTCTCCAATAGTACCTGACCCAGTGCAGGTCTCAGCTACCATGGCCATGCTCATATTTGTACGAAAATATAATGCATAATTATTGGTGTTTTACTTCAACTTGTCAAGAACATTGTATGTATTTCTTATACAGGTCAAAGCAGTGGTTGGAGCTGTGATTTTCTTGGCAGTTACCATGGATTTAAGGCTACTGCTTGCTGTTTCTCTGAGGATGGGTCTCTCCTTGCTGTCAGTTTTGAAGACATAGTAACCATTTGGGAGTGTGGTACTTGGGATTTGAAACTTACCTTCTGCCAACCACCTGGCAAAATAAGGTTGGTAAAGTCCTAATTTTAAAAGCAAATAAAACTTTTTTTTTTTTTTTTTTTTTTAAACTTCATACTTTTGTTTGTGTAGGGGTTGAATATCTCTGGGTAGACCAATGTTGCCCTTACCTCATGACCTCCTGTGTGCTGCTGGAAAAAATTTACTATGATGGATGCTCATGAATTCTAGCCTAAATTAGCCATATTTAGGTATACCAGGTCACAATAGGTTTATACTGTATTTTTTTTTTTTTGACTAGCTCAATTAGGGGGCATGAGTTAAAGGGAGTTTGTCCCCAGAACACGAATCAGCCCCAGATATGTTAAGGTTAAATGGTGTTTTCCCATTGTGAATTGGTGCCTATCACTCACTGTTATTTTATTTTTTTTCAATTTGCAAATAGAGCTGTTTAAAGCAATAAGGAACAAATTGGCAAGCGACAATGCTTTCATTGCTCCAAAGAGCTCATTTGCTTGATTAAAAGGTGATATTTCAGCAGAAGTAAAGGTGAAAATGCTGTTATGTTAGTCATTTGAACCAATCTATCTGCAAGGCTGGGTTGATATGCTTGGGTTCTGGTGACACTTTTTTAAAGCTTGCCTCAAGCTATAAAAACAGATTTTAATAACTAATGCCTTTGAATACACAAAACTTCTGCTGGTACACTGAGGGAGAGTTTTCTTAACACAGATGAATTTTTAGTCTGCCACTAAACAGAATGAAGCAATAAATAAAATTTACATGCTCCTCCCCCTCTCCATAGGCTTCTGTGTGTAGCTCTGGATACAGATATTCTATGTAAACAAACATCTGAGTAAAGATGAGGAGAGCAGCCTAAAAAGTGGAAACGTAAACCTATTTCTAAAGGAGGGGGAAAGCTGTAAATTTGACTTATTGCTTCATTCTGTGCAGTGGTAGACCATTATCTTTTAAAGATTCATCCATGTTAAAAGAGCTATCATTCACTCAGTGCACCATTAATGGTTATTTGTATGTATTTTCTAACAGCTGTCCTCTCCCCATAGACTTCCATGTAAAAAGTAACCAAGTCCAAGTGGAAAAGCGAGCTCGTTTCTTTGATAAAATATATTTCAAAGTTTCTTCTATTCACTTACAAAATTAAATTCTGGAAAGTTGTTTTATAAATATTGGAGTAAAATTGTAGCGCAAAGTAAGCTGCATTTACCAAAATTTTATAACTGTTTTTTTTTTTTTGTTTGTTTTCTAGGAGCCTATGTTTTGGAAGGATGAGTTCTTCTAAATATCTTCTAGCTTCGACTGAGAATGGATTCATAAACTGCTGGGACTTACTTACTTGTAAATGTAAGTTCCGTATATATTCGAGTATAAGCCAAGGTCCCTAATTTTACCACAAAAAACTGGGAAAATTTATTTACATGAGTATAAGCCTAAGGGGGGGGGGGGGGAATGCTGCAGCTACTGGAAAATTTCAAAAATGAAAATGGTCGGAGTTTTTGGGTGCAGTAGTTGCTGGGAAAGGGGAGGGGGTGTCTTGGTTGTCTGTCTGCCCCTTCCCTGAACTTGAGGACTGTTTTTTTTCTTCCCCCACTTGCAATTCAGCCTGGCTGAATATAGGGTATCTGCAGTGCTCCTATTAACCCCTTCCCGACAGAACAGGAGCACTGCAGATACCCTATATTCAGTAGACCGGACACTTTCAGACACAGGGATACCTAATGTGTATGATGTGTTTCACAGTAATTTTCTACTTTTGTATGTATTCTAGGGAAAGGAGTGATTTAGAACTTTTATTTATTTTTTATTAAATCTTCTTTGTTTGTTTTTTCACTATTTTATGGGAGATTCTATACATTAATATTGTGGCTGGTCATAGACCCCCCTCCAAAAAAAAAAAATATTTTTTTTTTTTCCCTCACAACCCCTTGCTCCCTCTGTTTATTATACTCTGGGGTTTGAAGAGACCCCACATTAATAGCTGTTTCAGTTCAATCCAGACGAATCTGGAGGGGTTTGTACAGCACTTAATCATACTGAAGAAGAGCATGACAAAAATCACAATTAATTGTAATCGCAAAATGTTATACAAGATGACCTGAGGCAATTGCTTCAGACTGCATTTCTTGGCATAAACTGAAGGGAGGCTTTTTTCACAGATTGATTATTCAAAATAGATGTTTAAATTGATATTAAACAAAAAATTTTTTAAAATGATTTCTAAAAATAGCAGATGATTATTTAATCTGAATCCTACTTCTGTCCAGTTTCTGCTCTGCTTCATCCTCCAGAGGGCACTGTAGCGTTCTTCAGTGTTCGTGCCCTGGAGGAGCAGAAGTAGGAGGCCACATATGAAAAAATATGTGAGTGAAACATTAGCTGCTACCTGTTGGAATAATCTAATAGTGAGTGAAAACAGTTATACTCTCCTCCGTGTTTAGGGGTTCCTGGACATCTACGTCTGACTTAGGCCTCAGCGGTGACCCTAAGGGCAGGGGTAAATGATCACAGAGTGGCATGCGGTTATTATACTCGGTGTAATGCACATGAGTTTTTACATTAGGGTCACACTAGCTTTGGGCTCTCTTGTTCGAGTCAGATGGGGGACCCAAACAGCAGCCTCTGGACCACTACAACAGCATTTATATAAGCAGCCCAATGGATCCCATTGCATATAATGGGGTCTGTCAGGTTTCTGCTGTTGAGAAACTGAAAACGGTAGGCGAAAAAAGTTCCTCTGCACAAGTTTAGAAAAAAAAGTTTTAAAAAAAAAAGTGTGAACCGAACCTTATTTGGGCAGAATCTGACTTACTTCCTGCTCTCACCTGCAGCCATCCCCCAATTACAAACCCACATAGAGCTTTAAGATCATAGCATAACATTAAGTCTAGCATTGGTATTTCAGTCGTCTTGCTCTGCCAGGAATTTTGGATGTTATTGGCAGCAAAGGGATTGATGAAATGTTTTATTTGCTTATGACATCCTGGCACTCTAAAGAGGTTTACAAATTGTTTCAACATGGCACACTAAAGATACTGCATTTGAGGTTTTTCCTCTGCTTGAAGATGAACGTTTTCTGCCATTAACAGTGTTATGATAGGTGTGTTTCTTTTAACACCACAGAATTTTATAAAGCAACTAGTAGAGTACCCGCAGCTTCGCTTGTGGAAAGTATGTTAAATTGTTGGTTATGCTAAACTAAAATTTTCAGTGTCAGTGTAACTGACATTTTCAGAGCGCTACAGTAAATCTTTTTTTCCACTTTAAATTTTTATTTTGGCATTTTACTAATTTGTCGTAACATTGAAGTGAACAACTTTTTTTTCATTTCAACATTTTTATTGATTTTACGTGTTCAATAAATATTATGTAGTATAAACTATCTCAACTAGAGATGAGCGAGTACTGTTCGGATCAGCAGATCCGAACAGCACGCTCGCATAGAAATGAATGGACGTAGCCGGCACGCGGGGGGTTAAGCAGCCGGCCGCCGTCAAAGCGGAAGTACCAGGTGCATCCATTCATTTCTATGGAGCGTACTGTTCGGATCGGCTGATCCGAACAGTACTCTCTCATCTCTAATTACAACTATTTTTTTAACTTTTTTTTTTTTTTTTTTTTTTTTTTTATCAAAAATTAAAATGTATGCACCTTACACAAACATATAAAACATTTACACCATGGGCGTAACCACCGAGGTAGCAGCGGCTGCCACAGGGCCCGGGACATTAGGGGGCCTGGCGACAGCTGTTGCCGCTGTGTTTTTTTTGTTTGTTTGTTTTTTTTACTAGGCTGTTACTGGCTGGAGTTACTCCAGATAGTAACGGGCCTTATTTACTTACTGACCTGGCAGCGGCCGGGATCGGTCTGTGACGCCACGGGACCCACAAGCAAACTATTATACTCGAGGATCTGAAAAGACCCCTGAGTATAATGATCAGAGGCCCAGGAGAGGTAAGAGAACATCAACATTTGTGTTATTTACCTCTCTGTTTGGCTTCGGGCCTACTTGTGTGATGTCCCTGACCTCACATTACCGGGGCCTGCGTCCTTTGCGTTTTGATGCAGGCCCCCTGGGTCACGTGACGTCCCGGACGTCATTGAAGATGGCCACCATCAGCGGGAAGTACAGTGGAGCTAAGTAACAGTGTTTTTTTTTTTTTTTTTTTTTTTTTAATATTCCTCCTAGGTCTCTGATTATTATATTCTGGGGTCTGAAAAGCCCCCAGAGTATAATTGTTCATGGGTGTCCACAGTGGGGCATAATCCTGGGTGAAGGGGCCACAATGGGGCATAATCCTGGGCGAAGGGGCCACAATGGGGCATAATCCTGGGCGAAGGGGCCACAATGGGGCATAATCCTGGGCGAAGGGGCCACAATGGGGCATAATCCTGGGCGAAGGGGCCACAATGGGGCATAATCCTGGGCGAAGGGGCCACAATGGGGCATAATCCTGGGCGAAGGGGCCACAATGGGGCATAATCCTGGGCGAAGGGGCCACAATGGGGCATAATGCTGGGCGAAGGGGCCACAATGGGGCATAATGCTGGGTGAAGGGGCCACTATTAGATGTAATACTGTGCAGGGGCCACTATGGGGCATAATACTGAGTGCAGGGGCCACTATGAGGTATAATACTGAGTGCAGGGGCCACTATGAGGTATATTTCTATGTGCAGGGGCCACTATGGGACATAATACTGTGTGCAGGGGCCACTATGGGGTATAATCCTGGGTGAAGGGGCTACAATGGGGCATAATGCTGGGTGAAGGGGCCACTATGGGGTATAATCCTGGCTGAAGGAGCTACAGTGGGACATAATGCTGGGTGAAGGGGCCACTATGGGGTGTAGTAGTGCGTGGTTGGTTGGCGTCTCCAGGAACCCATTAAACCGAGTGATGGCATACAGACTTGACTTTGAAGAAAGGAAATTTATTCTAAAATGGGTTCAGTCTGTAAAGAAAGAATAAATAATTGAGTATCAGCTGCTAAAATGTGTATACATTTATTTTGGGACACCCTGTATGTATGTATATTTGTGTGTGTGTATATGTATGTATATATATGTGTATGTGTGTATATATATATATATATATATATATATATATATATATATATATATATATATATATATATATATATATATATATATATATATAGGTTTTCCCTGCATTTTGAGCTGGACCATGGGGAATCTAGGAAGTGTCAGAACACAATCAATGTTGAATGATTGAGGTCATCTCTGTGGGGGTTTTATGCTATGGCTAGCATTGCATTTCGATTTCACTATACCGCTCATTGCATTGCTTGTACAGTATATTTACTTTTTTTTTTTTTTTTTTTTTCTTTTACAGTAGCATGGCGGGCACAACTCAGTGCATTTGTTCTGCAACCTGATTGTGTTTCAGAAAATATTGCTGCATTTTCATGTGTGTCTGGAATCTCAAGCTGTAAGTATACTCGAAAAGAGAAGTAAATGTTTACACTCGTGATTTGATTAGACTATGGGTCTTGAAACAAGACAATCAAACTGCTTCCTTAGTTGCCACATGTAAAGGCTCCAGTGACATTTTTGGTGAACGATCGTGAGAGACTGCAACAGAATCTCATTGCCATTTTGCATTTTTAAATAAGCCTATTGTAATGTAGCCTTTAGAAAGGCTTTTCTAAACTTAAGCTCTCCTTTTCTGATCCTTCCAGTTGTTTTCCAGAAAATAAACCTTCTATTCGTATGCTAATTATTCTTCAGGGAGACCATTACGTCATCAACCTGGATATTTGTTCACCGCCCCCTTCTTGCTTGAAGATCCCTCCTACTGCCACTCTTCACTGCTTCCATTAGATAGCTCCGTTGGCGCAATAAAATCTTACGCATTGTACCTGCCAAAGGGACAAGCTGCTCATGGAAGCAGTGAAGAGGAGTAGCAGGAGGGATCTTCAAGCAAGAAGGGGGTGGTGAAAAAATATTGATGACGTGATGGTGCCCGGAGCACTGGGGTAACACGTAATTAGCATATAAATAAGTGTTGTTTTTCTGGTAAACTCCTGCAAGCATCTGAAAAGGAGAAGTATGCTAAGAAATGGCCTTTCTAAAGGCTACATTATGATAGACTTTTAAAGGGAGTCCATCATTGCCGTTTTGCATTTTTTAAATAAGCCTGTTTGGTGCTTTTGGATACAAATTTTATTTATTTATTTTTTCCTCCAATATTCAAGCAATCTACTTGCTTTTCAGTGTTTATATTCAATCCTGCTGTTCCCGTACCCCTATATGTCCATTCGGATGTCTGTCAGGGCTGTGTGCAGTGGGCTGTATTTATACCGAGAGATATACCAGAAGTTATGCCGTCAAACTACAAGTGGTTAATTAAATCTCAGCTTTATTTCCTTACTGAAAACCAGGTAATTATCCAAAATGGAACAGAGTTTAGTTTTGTTCTCTGTTCACTTTATGAAAATCTCCTATAAAATGCATTTGTGCAGGGGCGTAACTATCATGGTAGTAGCTGCCACAGGGCCCAGGACATTAATAGGCCCGGTAGGCCCCAGATGTGTATATTTTGTTTTGTTTTTTAACAGGCCGTTACCTGCTGGAGTAACTCGAGCAGATAATGGGCCCTATTTACTTACCAATCTCTGCTCCTGTCCTCATGTCAAATGTGTGCCTTGGGGCTCCACCATTCCTAGTTATGCCACTGCATTTGTTAAAGTGTTGCAATGATTGTGCTACTATATTTTTGTGTTTAAGTTAGCATCATGCTCTTTATTCTTTCAGGATTTGATGACGTTTAGCACGAAATCTCTAGAAGAACATTTAAAACCTTTAAGCCAGCAGGTATGTGTTGTTGTCTGTGTATCAAAAAGAAAATGAATAAATAAAAAAAAATGCACACTTGGGTAAATTTGCTGAAAAGTTCGGCTAGTAGCCAAGTAAGTAAATATGCTTCTGACCACTGGCGAAGCATCTATATAGGTGAAACGCACATCGGGTGTACGTGCAGTTTTCTGGTATGGTGTGTTGCATCATTATATGCTTGCTACCCTTAGGCTGCTATATTTCTTTATTACTCTGCCTGTGTAGTTTATTGCATCTTTATTTTTATGTGTTGCATGATTATTATAACTCTCAGACATATTATAGCTTTTCACAGTTTTTGGTTTACAGCCCTGGTAGCCATTTATAAATAAAACACTCAATCCCTTAGCTTTAGGGATAATAATTGTTTCATCTGTACACACGCTATTCCATTAAACCGCACTTTTTGTTGGCATTCTGGATACTGCTCTGTGTACCCCACTCCCCCCTTAATTTATTCATCATGATGTTTTCTATCATATCTTTTTATATAAAATGGGAGCGCGGCGCTATTTTGCGGCCACCGCAAAATCACGGCCGCAAAATAGCGCTGCGTGTACGGTATCAGCTCCCATTAAAAACAATGGGAGCGTATACGGCCCACAAAAGATCCCGCGGCGTGTATGTACCAAATGACGAGCCACAATACTCCGTGTGAACCCGGCCTTAATAGATCATCAATGAACACTTTCCTTTGACTATATTGATGTTTTATATAGCTTGATATTATTTCGCATTTATCTTCAGGCAGCATGATTTCTCTAATATGTATTGTTGATATTTTAATAAATTATAGTTTTTGAACTGGCTTGTGTTCATCAAAGCAGTTAAAGCACTACTGCATAAGACTACAGGATCAGATTGCACAGAGGTTTTGTTTTTTGGAGAAGTTGTGAACACAAAATGAGTGGAAGATATACAAAGCTTCTATTAATACACAAAGCTTCTATTTGTTTATTATTGAGCACGGTGGATTTGACATTTATATGGATTGTTTTTGCAAATTAGTTGTAGATTGACACACATACGCTCAGAATAGCAGATAGGAGAAAAATACTAGGAGTCATAGCAGTTAAAGAAAAGACTTCAGGATCATTTGGCTCTCTGTGCGGACTGCTCTTCATTTGGCCTGATGTACATAATAATGTACATAAATGTGGATTATGTAGCTTGACCGCGGTTGGAAGGAAGGACGTCCGATAGTGTTCCTTCTCAAGGATGCTACCCCTGGTCCCAGCATGAATGATACTGCCATTTGTAACTCCCATTAGAGAAATGGCTGCTGCTGCCCCTCCCCCGCCTCTTGTGTGTATACCGGCTCCTGAATGTCTCCAGCACTATCCCAGTCCTATCTTCTCCTCACCCCCTCACAGAGTGCTTCCTCTCCCCCACCTGTCACTACTCTCTTATCCTGGCTCTTGAATGAGTTGGGGCAGAGACTGCACTTCGTGGAGGGGAAGAAGATATGACTGGCTTGGCACTGGAAACATTCGGGAGCTGGGAAACCAGAGGTGGGGGAGGGGCAGCAGCCATTTTTCAAAGGGAGTCCCAATGGCAGGATCACTCATGATTGGGACAAGGGAAGAGAGGAGAGGATTTGGGTTTACCTTATGAAGAGTTCTGCTGGGTTCTCCTTCCTACTAGACTATGGTGCGTGGTTTCAGCATGAACATAAGGGATGGGGTTGTGGATTAAGGGGGAGGGTTCCCTCTTCAGGGAGTGAACTGACAAGCAATAGCGGAATGCTCCAAGCGGTTGCAAATCGCTCGCATGAGTTTTTACATGGGGAACTAAAGTAAATTTATAATGAACCGTTGCAGATCTGATGTTGTTAAAGGACAGAAAAGCAGGGTAGTACATGCTTTTCTGTCCGTTTAACCTAACGGACTGGGGGCATACAAAGACCATAACAGATTTTTATTTTTTTTAATAAAGCAATGGGTCTGCTGACTGACACGTTTTCATAGGTTTTCACCAGTTAAACAGCTATGTCAGGCGGACTTGTATAACGTGACACGAAAGGGGACTAAAAGCAAAGCCCTTAAAGGGGTTGTCCAGGCAAAAATGGACAACCATTTTTGCATACTGCATACTCCATTTTTGCATACTGCATACTCCCCTTTCAAACTGTTCAGTTGCCTCCCAGTCTACTCAGTACAGTGGTGGAGGGCCCAGCCACATGTGACTTCTGAGTCTAATCAGCGGCCTCAGCGAAGGGCATGCAATGTCATGACTTGTGACATCATGGGTCTCTTCCTAATTGGCCTCAGAGGACTTATGTAGAGATGCGCGAGAAGACTCTAGCGCTGATTTACCGGACCGTGCTGGGGACAGGTGAGGTATGATGTGTTTTTGTTTTGTTTTTTTCCCCACCTCCCCTGTCATAAATTAAAAAAAAAAAAAAATGCCTGGGCAACCTCTTCAAGAATGTCACAAATACTTTTCTCCAATCCCATCTAATTTTTTTTCATCTTGTTGAATATTATCACCAGGGCTTATTCAATTAATGTTCTAATGAATTATTTTTTTTCAGTTATGATGTTTTTTGGGTAAAATTTGCAAATATTTATATTGATTAACTAAAAACTAATGCACTGGTTGTTTGAACATGTGGTATATTACACAAATTGTTTCTTTTGTTTTCAGTTGGCACCAGAACAGAGTTTACCTTTTACACCTTTCTTCAAATTGCTGGAGAGAAAACGACAACAAATACAAGTGGAAAACCAGAGAAATGTGGAACTTGAAAAATTTGTAGTGGGCTCCAAAACTCAAAATTCTTTTGCCGTTAAAGAGGTGTGTATTGCTTTTATTTTGTCATACCCTATGATTGCTTAATTATATATGTATTACTGTTATGGATTTTGGCTACATTTAGGCCATGTGCACACAAACAAACATATTTTTATCTGCAGTTGTGGATAGAAGTACAGACCCATATATTTCAATGGACCCATACACATAGCCATATTTTTTGTGGTTGTGTCTGGGCCAAATTGAAGAGCTGTAAATTATGGACCAGGTTTTATACCTGTCTGTAATTATGTCTCTGGCAATTCATTTGAATGTATGGATCAGTGAAACCCATGAATGATGACCCCATGTGTTGGGTTTCTATGGAGCTGCCGAGGCGCTTCCTTCCTGCTTCACTTCTTTTGTGCGAGGGGTCGGGCCTGGGTTGGGGTGGCGCTGTGGCAGATCTTTGTTTGTTTGGAACCCTTTTCTTTTCCTTAATTTTGTATTGTGTATGCACTCTCCTGATTATATTGTTTATTTTGTTATATCTTCAATAAAGCGAGTTTAAAAAAGAAACCCATGAATGATGCACTGAAACCAATCCGCGTGTCATTCATGCCATTTTCACTGACCCGCAAACTGCACACAGTTGTCTGCATGAATAAGAGATGTGTATTTTAGCAGAAAGTTTGATATATTATTTCTTTTGTCTATTTAGCTGCTTCAAACTTCACCTAATGTTATACCACCGGCAGCCATCTCAATTTCCATGTTTGTGGATTCCCTACTTAATTCCCAGCCGCACAAATGGTAAGCCTTTTGAAATTCTTTTGTCCTCCATATTTCTCTGTGAACCAAAAAATGACCAAATTATGGTGTTTAGAAGGCAGGGAGTCAAAAACAAAAATTGAAAAGTGCCAACAACGGGAATGTGTTAACGGCACCTGTATGGAGTACTGCAGTGGTCCATTCAAGTCTATGGGACAACTGCTTCAGTAACTACAGCTACTATTTAAAGTACTGCAAGTGAGCACTGTATCTGGCGCCTGCATGGGAAAATAACTGTCGGACCTTCACATATCTTAAATTGATGTAGCACATACTTTTTAAAAAGCGAAATAGCCTCTTTTAAGGATTTGAATCCCCCCCCCAAAAAAAAACTAATTTCCGTGTTTTCTAGTATTGAAGTTCCATCCCAGTTAAGGGAATGAGGCTAAATTGCAGTACTGGTCATATCTAGAGATGAGCGAGTAGTATTTGATCGAATACCTCGCTCCCATAGGAATACGTGTAAGCAGCCGAACACCAAGGGGTTAAGCGAATCAAATATTCACTGCTCTTAACCCCTTGGTGTTTGGCCGCTTACATGCACTCCTATGGGACCGATCTTCACCAAATTTGGTACAGAGATACTTCAGATATCCGGGCAGGTTTAAGACGAGACTCCAACTCGCTCGGACGTACCGTTGCGGAGATACAGCATTCTAAACACAGTGCCCCCCCCCCCCTTAGCCAATACAAACCTGCAAGACTTTCACTCATATTCCAACTGCAATACACACGGTCACTCCACATGCACAATACAACACTGATATCCAAACTGAGATACACGCATCAGAGGATTAGATACACAGATCAGCACACAGTCCCACACACCAGAGGATTAAATACGCACTTCTGCACATACTTCCACACACTGAAGGATTTGATATGTGCGTCTGCACACGGTTCCACATGCCGAAGGATTAGATACAGGCGTCTACACACAGTTCCACACTCCAGAGAATTAGATACGTGCGTCTACACACATTTGTACACGCCATAGGATTAGATACACGCATCTTCACAGAGTACCACATGCCTTAGGATTAGATACACGCGTCTACACACAGTTCTACACTCCAGAGGATTAGATACGCGCGTCTGCACAGAGTTGTACACTCCATAGGATTAGATACACGTGTCTGCACACGGTACCACATGCAGTAGGATTAGATACGCGCGTCTACACATAGTTCCACACGCCGAAGGATTAGATACGTGCCTCTTCACACAATACCACACAGGGGAGGATTAGATACGTGTGTGCACACAGTACCACAAGCCAGAGAATTAGATACGCGTCTCCGCACACAGTATCACACGGGGGAGGATTAGATACGTGCGTCTGCACACAGTACCACATGCCGGGGAATTGGATACGCGCATCTACACACAGTTCCACACGCCGTAGGATTAGATACGCGCCTCTTCACACAATACCACACGGGAGGATTAGATACACGTGTCTTCACACAATTGTACACGCCGTAGGATTAGATACACGCGTCTGCACACAGTACCACATGCCGTAGGATTAGATACGCGCGTCTAAACACAGTTCCACACTCCAGAGGATTAGATATGCGCGCCTGCACACATTTGTACACACCATAGGATTAGATACACGCATCTGCACACAGTTGTACACGCCATAGGATTAGTTACACGCGTCTGCACACAGTACCACATGCAGTAGGATTAGATATGCACGCCTACACATAGTTCCACACGCTGAAGGATTAGATAAGCGCCTTTTCACACAATACCACACGAGAGGATTAGATACGTGTGTGTGCACACAGTATCACACTTTGGAGGATTAGATACATGCCTCTGCACACATTACCACAAACCAGAGAATTAGATACGCGTCTCAGCACACAGTATCACACGGGGGAGAATTAGATACGCACGTCTGCACATAGTTCAACACGCTAGAGGATTAGATACGCATGTCTTCACATAGTGCCACCGCCAGAGGATTAGATACGCGTTTCTACACACAGTATCACATGGGGAAGGATTAGATATGCGCATCTGCACACAGTACCACACGCCAGAGGATTGGATATGCACATCTGCACACAGTTCCATATGCCGGAGGATTAGAAATGCACGTCTGCACACTGTACCACATGCCGTAGTATTAGATACGTGCGTCTGCACACAGTACCATATTCCGGGGGATTGGATACATGCGTCTTCACACAATACCACATGCCAGAGGATTGGATACGTGCATCTGCACACAATTCCACACACTGGAGGATTAGATAAGCAGGTCTGCACACAGTACCACATGCCGTAGGATTAGATACGTGCGTCTGCTTACAGATCCACATGCCAGAGGAATAAATACACGCATCTTCACACAGTTGTACACGCCATAGTATTAGATACACACGTCTGCATACAGTACCACATGCTGTAGGATTAGATACACGTGTCTACACACAGTTCCACACGCCATAGGATTAGATACGCACCTCTTCACACAATACCACACGGGAGGATTAGATACGTGCATCTGAACACAGTACCACACTTTGGAGGATTAGATACAGGCCTCTGCATATAGTACCACATGCCAGAGAATTAGATACGCGTCTCAGCACACAGTTCCACATGGGGAGGATTAGATACGCGCATCTGCACACAGTACCACACACCAGAGTATTAGATACGCGCATCTGCACACAGTTTCACTTACTGGAGGATTAGATACGCGCCTCTTCACACAATACCACACGGGGAGGATTAGATATGTGCAACTGCACAAAGTACCACACCAACAAGGATTAGATACTTGCATCTAAACACAGTACTACATGGGGAAGGATTAGATACAGCTTTACTCCAGGTATCCATAACAACTGATCACAGGTTTTTCACTGACATTCAAAATGAGATACACATAATCACATGACGCTTATGGACATACACAGAAACCACATACAAAATACATCAGTGCAAAATTGGACAATTCTTATGGGGCCACTACACAAAAATAAAATGTAATATAACCGTGTGAAGCCGGGTCCTCCCTCTAGTCTATTATAATTATAAAAATGAATTTCTGTCTGTCCTCTAATGCAAACCCAACGACTGGACCGATCTTCACCAAATTTGGTACAGAGATACTTCAGGTATCCGGGAAGGTTTAAGACGAGACTCCAACTCGCTCGGACATACTGTTGCTGAGATACAGCATTCCAAACACAATACCCCACCACCACCACCACCACCTTAGCCTATACAAACCTGCAAGTCTTTCACTCATATTCCTACTGCAATACTCACGGTCACTCCACATGCACAATCCAACACTGATATCCAAACTGAGATACATGCATCAGAGGATTAGATGCACAGATCAGCACACAGTATCACACGCCAGAGGATTAGATACACGCGTCTGCACACAGTCCCACACACCAGAGCATTAAATACGCACTTCTGCACACAGTTCCACACACTGAAGGATTAGATACGTGCATCTGCACACTGTTCCACATGCGGAAGGATTAGATACACACGTCTGCACACAGTACCACACGCCAGGGGATTGGATACATGCGTCTGCACACAGTACCACATGCCAAAGGATTGGATACACGCATCTGCACACAGTTCCACACACCAGAGCATAAGATAAGCACGTCTGCACACAGTACCACATGCCGTAGGATTAGATACGCGCGTCTACGCAGTTCCACACTCCATAGGATTAGATACGTGTCTGCACACAGTTGTACACGCCATAGGATTAGATACATTCGTCTACACACAGTACCACACAGGGGAGGATTAGATACGTGTGTCTGCACTCAGTACCACACTTTGGAGGATTAGATACATGCCTCTGCACACAGTACCACAAGCCAGAGAATTAGATGCGCGTCTGAGCACACAGTACAATACGGGGGAGGATTAGATGCGCGCGTCTGCACACAGTACCACACACCAGAGGATTAAATACACGCGTCTGCACACAGTAACACATGCCGTAGGATTAGATACGCGTCTACATACAGTTCCACACGCTGTAGGATTAGATACACGCTTCTTCACACAATACCACACAGAGGAGGATTAGATACGTGCGTCTGCACACAGTACCACATGAACGAGGGTTAGATATGCACGTCTGCACACAGTTCCACACGCTGAAGGATTAGATACGTGTGTCTGCACAAAGTACCACATGGGGGAGGATTAGTTACGCACCTCTTCACACAATACCACACAGGGGAGGATTGGATACGCACATCTGCACACAGTTGCAGTATTTTTCGGACTATAAGACACACTTTTTCCCCCCCAATTTGGGGGGAAAAGAAGGCTGCATCTTATAGTCCAAATGTGGCCGCCGGGAGGGTTAGACGCCGGCACAGGTGCCGGGGCCTGCGACGTCGCTACGCTCCTGCCCTGCAGGAAGCCAGCAGCGGCAGGAGCGATGCTGCTATTCCACTCCTCCGTCCCTCTTCCCGGAAAAAAAATAAAAATGAAATAAATAAAAGTTCTAAATCACCTCCCTAGAATACATATAAAAGTAGAAAATCATATGTCAAACACATACACATTAGGTATCCCTGTGTCCGAAAATGCCCAGTCTACTAATAGTGTTCCTGTACGGTGAACGTCAAAAGTGCCAAACCGCCGGGTTTTTTTTTTTTTTTTTTCAATAACCATAACCATTTTTTGCTTCAAATTTTTTTTCCCCCCTATTTTCCTCCTCTAAAACCTAGGTGTGTCTTATAGTCCGAAAAATACGGTAGTTTCTCAGCTACGGACGGCCATTTCGGTCTGGTTGGACCTCGTCAGCGCAGCGTAGAGAGAACTAACTTGGTAGAAGTGAGAGGCTGAGAGACCAGATTATGGGGATAATGTCATTCCATAAGGAGAGACCACCTATTAGATGTGTGGAGACTTATACAGTCATAGTCACTTCACTGTAAGACTGCAGCATAACAGAGGCACTGTCTCCCTATTTACATCTTGGGAGACAGATTTGCATATTTCTTCCCCCCATGATCCCTTACAGTGGAGTGACTATGGCTGTACAAGTCTCCACACACCTAATAGGTGGTCTCTCCTTATGGAGTGACATGATCCCCATAAAAGTTTCACATGATATTTTTGTTCAATCCTTGCATTAAGCCTGAAAGTATGCATTTCAATTGTTTTCCCTTTTTTTCCTTTTCAAATGTAATTATGTGGCATACAGAGCCCAAATCATGAATGTCACTGTCCAAATATTTCTGGACCAAACTGTATTCTCAGATTGATTCTGCCTTGTAATCCATTGAAATGAATGGTAATTAGAAAAAGTCATGGCTTAGGGGAAAAAGGTTGAGAAATGAGCATTTGTCCCATCTGCTGTCATTATGAATGGGCCTGAAGGCAGGGATTTGCAAAAGTTAGTGTAGATTGCTCTCTGGAGGGGGCAGGGGAGAGTATGGCAGGGAGAGAATGTCAAACAAAGCACAGACTTTAATTTAATACAGATTTATTCAATTGCGAATAAGTGAAGCGTCTAAAAGGTTTGTTTTTTTTTTTTTTTTTGTTTTTGTTTTTTTTAAAAAACGGATGGCTTGCATCAAATAACAGGGCTTGAGAGCATTACCCTGTTTGCTACTATACCCATGCAAAATACAACATATATAATCTGTGTGAAAACTGTCTTTTGCTACACTTTTTTATCTTGTGTACAATTTCCAAAAAAAGTGATATGTTATTATTTTGCACAGTGCGGAGCCAAATGACAAAGATTTAGAACTGGAAAGTGAGATTGCAGAAGAGAACTCTGATGAAGATCTGTATGAGGCATTGGAAAGTCAAGATCCTATTGTGACTGAATACTCCCATACAGCTTCCCTCAAACTCTTAAAATCTGAAGATAAGGAATCAAGAAGGATAAGGAGGCAGAATTGTACTTGGGTGCCAGATTTTTAGGATATATAAATCTATGTTGTATAATTCCTTAATTTTTCAAAATAAACCTTTAAAATTACTTTTTCTAGTCATTGATTGCCATCTTAATTCTGTCAATGTGCTTAATGTTTTTTGCTATGCCTTATTTGAAGCAATTTGTGATTGACTATTTGACATCCCTTCATGATGTTTAAGGTTTTATATATCTGTTGGCAACAATGCACTCTGCCTGGGGGATGTATGATTGCATGGCAGTCAGGACCAGGGCCGACTCCAGGTTTTTCTGGGCCCTTGGGCGATAGAGCCTCAGTGGGCCCCTTGTGCACCACAGCAAAAAAAAAAACAATCAAAATAGGGTTTAAGTGGGATGTTTTCTTTTTTGTTTGTGTTTGGGGTTTTTTTTTTTTTTGTTTTTCCCTGAGACTGACCTACTGGATTGTAGTGTAATACAGTCCATTCCACACAAGAAGATATAACCTGTCCGACATCAGAAAATAAAGAAGAAATTTAGGCAGATAGCTGCCTCAATTCATTTTTAGTTTATGCTCCCCGGCTCAGCATGCCCTTGTGGCTTTCCAATGATTAGGCCCATGTTGAGTGTCAAGCCGCGGCCTCCGAATCAACAGTAAGATCCACCAGAAGACTTTTTTTTTTTTTTTTTCTTTTAGTGGCTTTGTCATTGGGAAAAGTCATTTTTAACTAATCACATCCTTGCATATCATTTAGAAACACTGTTCCACACCTACCTTTAGTATGTAAATTGCATCAGTGGTTTTTGAATAAGTCCATTTGTATTCATATGCTAATGAGCTTCCAGCCAGCACAGGAACTTCCCAGCAGCACTCATCTCTGCTATTATCTCCTATGTGTTTGCAAACAGAAAGCTGAGTCAGCAGCAGCCTGTGCTTACATCCATAGGAAACTATTGTGCACCCTATTGCACCCTATTGCAAAGAGGGTGCACGATGCATCGTGCACCCAGTCTAATTAACATATGAATAAAACGGACTTATTCAAATAACGCTGAGGCAATTTACATACTAAAGGTAGGTGTAGAATAGCATTTCTAAAGGCTATGCAAGGATGTGATTAGTTAAAAATTACTTTTCCCAATGATAGAGCCCCTTTAAAGCATCCTGCACTGCAGAATGAGGGACGAATCTGCAGCAAATTTCACACCCAAATCAACGGCAAAGTCAGCACCAGATTCCACCGTTTGAACAGAGACTGATTCTGTTAACGGTACAATGAACGCTTTCATCTGTATTATTTGAAGTGCTCAATGCAGAAACTGAGTGGACACCCCCACAGATACATATATAAATATATACACAGACAGCGTATAATAAATATATACAGGGACATAACTAGCAAGGGCTCTGCCTCCTACATACTTTTGACTTGGGTGGTCCTCTTAGCATAGCGCCCCCTTTCCTGGCCACCACACAGTATAACTCCCCATTTAAACACACTGTAATGTCCCACAGTGGCCCCTTCAAACACTATAATGTCCTACAGCGGCCCATCCACGTGGCATAATGTCCTACAGCAGCCTCTTTACAAGTTATGATGTCCCATAGTGGCCTCTGCACACGGCATAACGTTCCATAGCTGCCTGAACCAAACCGCCTGGATAGAGGTGTAGCTAGGGGTGCAGCACAGGGAAGGGGGGTGCAAACATGTCCAAGTGGGTCCCCAGATTGGGTAAACCGATTAATATCACTATATGTTGACCGTATAGTGGTATATATCAGACCTACATAGGGCTCTGCGGATGATTTAGGTAAACACAGTGCAGTTACTTCTAGTGACTTATAGGTGACCTCTCTGACTACTCATTCACATTCCTCATCTATCATGTGGACAGCCATGGCCGTTTATTCCAGTCTCTGTAAAGTTTCAGCACAGACTTCTTTGGCTCCTCACTTTTCCAGGGACTTGACCCACGTTGTCCTCACTTGCACAACCATCCTGCTGCTATCCTCCAATTATAAAATATAACCCCCCATAATGAATAATACCCCCCAAGTACATCTGTAAACTAATAACTTCCATGTGTACCCCCATAAATAGTGCACCTTATTAATAATGTCTCAGGTGTTTCCTAAATAAAAGGTAAAAATTATAAATTTATAATATAATTATTATTAGTGGGGTTCTAATACCCAGGACCACCAGGATCAGCTGTATGAATGAACCATGGTACCAGTGTAAGCTGTGTGACCTCTTCTCTGTTTATATAGTATCATACATTTCATAGCAGACATGTAATGTAACTACAGCCTTGTCCTATACACGTCCTTGTGACAAGGCTGCAATTACAGCACGTGGTCACTATAAACAGACAGTGTATGATATAAACAGGTGCCATGGCCTCTTCATACAACTGATTAGTGGGGAGTCAGTTATCCTATCCTCAGTATAAATCAATATAAATGAGCTGGAAAACTCCTTAAGGCTGAGACCCCACGTTGCGGAAATGCAGCTTTTTTTTTTTTTTTTTTTTTTTTGCGGTTTTTTGAGCTAAAGCCAGGAGTGGATTGAGCAGAAGGCAGAAGTATAAGAACTTCCTATATATTCCCCATTCCTTTTGTAGCCATTCTTGGCTTTGACTCAAAAAAACGCAACAAAAACTGAAATACAAAAAAAAGCTATGTTTCTGCGATGTGAGGCCTCAGCCTAAAGGGATTCTATCATTGGATAGTATTTTTTCCTCAATAACTTGTAGGAATAGCCTTAACAAAGGCTTTTCTTCTCCTACCTTTTAGATGTGTTCTCCGCGCTACCGTTCAGTAGAAAACCGGGTTTTCTTTGGTATGCAAATAAGTTATCTCGGAGTTATATCTGGAGTATCCGGTGTGGCTCCTATCCCCCGAAACGCATCATCTGAAATAAATACTTACCTTTTATTGAAGCAATCATTGTAGTCCTGAGTGAGTGCGATCAATTATCGTTTTTGGTATTTCCAAAACCTACCTGTTGCATTCATCGACCTGTGATCGTCAAGTTAAAACGCTGCCAATTATAAAAAGTCACTTCCAAAACCTACTAACAAAACAGCCCTTTCATCCATTTTGAGGATACAATCCTGAATATTAAATCAAGGGTAAAACAAGAATATAGAGTTATCCTAGGGGGCACAAAGGATGAAATATCATCTTTAACCCCACCACCAAAATAAACAATCCTAAGACAAAGATGCAGACCCACAGAATTGCCAGTAAAGTGGTATCCACAGACATTTGGAAACTACACCACTGAAGGGATTTCTCGAGTGGAGTAGTGATCATTTTTATCCTTTGAATGTTGCATTAATTTAATTTCCAGACATGAATGCACAGTGGATAGTGAAAAGTGAATACCTAAGCAGTGCAGAGTATATTGAGAACACCAAACTTTTTACTACTTCCCCTGTACTTCAGGTTTTTTTTTTTTTTCCTTTTGTAAGCTGTAAATATGGAGTGCACTGCAATATATGCTCACACAGCTTATACATTCATGCTACAGCCTGTTGATTTGGCTATACAATCCTATGAAAAAGTTTGGGCACCCCTATTAATCTTAATCATTTTTATTTCTAAATGTTTTGGTGTTTGCAACAGCCATTTCAGTTTGATACATCTAATAACTGATGGACACAGTAATATTTCAGGATTGAAATGAGGTCTATTGTACTAACAGAAAATGTGCAATATGAAAAACTAGGCTTTTACTCGAGTATATACTGTGTGTGTGTGTGTATATATATATATATATATATATATATATATATATATACAGTCAGTGTTGGCCAAAAGTATTGACACCCCTGCAATTCTGTCAGATAATACTCAGTTTCTTCCAGAAAATGATTGCAAGCACAAACTCTTTGGTATTAATATCTTCATTTATTTTGTTTGCATTGAAAAAACACAAAAGAGAATGAAAAAAAAAAGTCAAATCATTGATCATTTTACACAAAACTCCGAAAATGGGCCGGACAAAAGAATTGGCACCCTCAGCCTAATACTTGGTAGCACAACCGCTTCCGGTAACCATCAATGAGTTTCTTACAATGCTCAGGTCCCTGAGATGTGAAGGGTGCCTTCTCCAAACTGCCATTTTGAGATTTCTCCACAGGTGTTCTATGGGATTCAGGTCTGGACTCATTGCTGGCCACTTTAGAAGTCTCCAGTGCTTTCTCTCAAACCATTTTCTAGTGCTTTTTGAAGTGTGTTTTGGGTCATTGTCCTGCTGGAAGACCCATGACCTCTGAGGGAGACCCAGCTTTCTCACACTGGGCCCTACATAATGCTGCAAAATTTGTTGGTAGTCTTCAGACTTCATAATGCCATAAACACGGTCAAGCAGCCCAGTGCCAGAGGCAGCAAAGCAACCCCAAAACATCAGGGAACCTCCGCCATGTTTGACTGTAGGGACCGTGTTCTTTTCTTTGAAGGCCTCTTTTTTTTTTTTTTTTTTTTTTTTCCCCCCCCCCCTGTAAACTCTATGTTGATGCCTTTTCCCCAAAAGCTCTACTTTTGTCTCATCTGACCAGAGAACATTCTTCCAAAATGTTTTTGTCTTTCTCAGGTAAGTTTTGGCAAACTCCAGCCTGGATTTTTTATGTCTCTGGGTAAGAAGTGGGGTTCTTCCTTGGTATCCTACCATACAGTCCCTTTTCATTCAGACGCCAACGGATAGTACGGGTTGACACTGTTGTACCCTCGGACTGCAGGGCAGCTTGAACTTGTTTGGATGTTAGTCCAGATTCTTTATCCACCATCCGCACAATCTTGCATTGAAATCTCTCGTCAATTTTTCTTTTCCGACCACATCTAGGGATGTTAGCCACAGTGCCATGGGCTAGAGATGAGCGAGCACTGTTCGGATCAGCCGATCCGAACAGCACGCACGCATTGAAATGAATGGACGTAGCCAGCACGCAGGGGGTTAAGTGGCTGGCCGGCGTCAAAGCGGAAGTACGAGGTGCTTCCATTCATTTCAATGCGTGCGTGCTGTTCGGATCGGCTGATCCGAACAGTACTCGCTCATCTCTACCATGGGCTTTAAACTTCTTGATGACACTGCGCACGGTAGACACAGGAACATTCAGGTCTTTGGAGATGGACTTGTAGCCTTGAGATTGCTCATGCTTCCTCACAATTTTGCTTCTCAAGTCCTCAGACAGTTCTTTGGTCTTCTTTCTTTTCTCCATGCTCAATGTGGTACACACAAGGACACAGGACAGAGGTTGAGTCAACTTTAATCCATTTCAACTGGCTGCAAGTGTGATTTAGTTATTGCCGCCACCTGTTAGGTGCCTCAGGTAAGTAACAGTTGATGTTAATTACACAAATTAGAGAAGCATCACATGATTTTTCAAACAGTGCCAATACTTTTGTCCACCCCCTTTTTTTTGTTTGCTGTGGAATTATATCCAATTTGGCTTTTTGACAATTCTTTTTGTGGTCCTCCATTGAAGACAAATTAAATGAAGATAATACTAAAGAATTTGTGATTTCAATAATTTTCTGGAAGAAAATGAGTATTTTCTGACAGAATTGCAGGGGTGCCAGAATTGCAGGGGTGCCAATACTTTTGGACAACACTATGTATGTGTGTGTATATATATATATATATATATATATATATATATATATATAAATTTTGGGGGGGTGTTTAGACATTGATTTTTTTTTCATATATATATATATATATATATATATATATATATATATATATATATATATATATTATATTTGGTTTTGTTTGGGTTTTTTTCTGGTGATGTAGCACCAGAGAGGAAATTCTACTTCAATTTACCTATAGGCAATCAATCAGTTGCCATTTCTGTAGGTATTTAAGCCATGTGGAGCACCGACCTAAAGCTGAAGGCAGTATGACTGACCTGGGATATTGGATCTATTAACCCAGAATGGATTCTGGCCACTATCAGAATATACTGATTTATGTTATGCACACCTAATGGTAGTAGGTTTAAGGCCGAGTAAGAGGAAAATGTTTGTTTTGGTACCGTGTTAGCCAGTGGTTATAAAATATAAAAAACAAAAAAAACTTTGCAAGTCTTCAGTAGGTGATACCTTTTTTAATGGCTAACTCATAATGATGACAGAATATGACGTTTCGAAGCTTCCTCTGAGCTTCTTCTTCAGATATAACATATAGCTCAGAGGAAGCTTCGAAACGTCATATTCTGTCATCATTATGAGTTAGCCATTAAAAAAGGTATCACCTACTGAAGACTTGCAAAGTTTTTTTTGTTTTTTATATTTTAAGGCCAAGTAGTAACACTGGCTCAGTCATTGGGATTGTTTGTTCCAAGACTCTTTGCGCCATCCTAAGGATGGGCATCCAGAAGCGACGGGTTAGAGTGTAGGTCCAACAAATAATGAAGTGTATCACCCAAGGCGTTATAGCCCCAAACACAAAGAGGTGAGATTACAAGGAAAAAAAAGTGCAGTCTGTAGGGAACCAGATATGTTCTATGTAATATTTTTTAAGGAGCACTCCATAATCATGACCTGCCAACTGCCCTTTCTGATGAATGTGCAGCAATCAGTTCATTGAGCTGAAGTTAGAGAGTTCTGTAGGTCCTGTTCCCAGGCCGTCATGAAGTCCAGCTTAATTAAGGTCAGAGGGCGAAGTGTTCAGAACATTGAAGTATTTTTTTTATTTTTTTTTCATCAGCTTATGGGTGCATTCAGACTACGTAACGCCGGGCGTGTATGAGAGCCGTACACGCCGGCATTACGGCAGACTGCCGAACACTTCCCATTCACTTCAATGGGAGCGCTCGTAAACGCCGCTGTTACGAGCGCTCCCATTGAAGTGAATGGGAAGTGTTCGGCAGTCTGCCGTAATGCCGGCGTGTACGGCTCTCATACACGCCCGGCGTTACGTAGTCTGAATGCACCCTATGTGTGTCTTCTTCTGTAATATATTACTGTTTATTAGCCTATATCTGTATTATCATGCTGCTGTAACACACTGAAATTCCAATTCCCCATGGTGGGACTATTAAAGGATTATTTTATCTTATAAAGAATGGGTACCAATAGGCCTCCCAGTCTCTTATGGTGATTCATCTCCAAATCCATGGGCACTTATAAGCCCATATAAAATTAAAGATTTGCCTTTGTAGGCCAGCTCAAGAGGAAGAGGTTACTTGGGTCGGAAAAGAATGCAAAAATAATAAAGGATGCGAGGCAAGGTGACCATTTTAACTGAGTGGATCCTACCAATCCAGTAAAGTGTGGGCCAGTGCCAGGAAGTGAGGTCTTTTAACCGGTTAAGTACCACTGGCCTTAAAATTACGGCCAGCGATCCAGGTCTCTAAAGACCGGCCTATTTAAAAATTTAATTACATCGGCACCCCCCACGGCGAGATCGGGGGGTGCCGATATCAGTAAAAGGCAGCCTGAGGTCTGGCCAGTGACCCCAGGCTGCCCGGAGCCCCCCCGTTACCTGGTGATCCTGCCAGGACCTGCACAGCCTGACATCCTCCTACGGTATGCAATGTTGGACATGTGCAGGCTGTGTCTCACATTGCATACTATATCAGCAAAGTATTGCTGATTGAAGTGTCCTAAATGGACACATGAAAAAGTGGGGAAAAAAAAGTGTATGAAAAAAAATTAAGTTAGAAAGCCCAAAAATCCTTTTTTCTCTATAGAAAATGAATATAAAAAAAAAGCACTAAAAAAATTAAAAACATTGCATATTTGATATCGCCGCGTCCGTAACAATCTGTACAATAAAACTGAAATAATATTTAAAGTACACAGTGAACGCCGGGAAAAAAAAAACGGAAAAAGCTCGCCGGAAGTAATGATTTTTCGCCATCTCACCTTACAAAATATGCTATAAAAAGTCATATGCACCCGACAACAGTACCAATAAAAAGTGCAGGTTGTCCCGCAAAAAATAAGCCCTCAACCAATACTGTCAACTGAAAAATACAAATGTTACGCCTCTTAGAACATGGCGATGCAAAAAACATTGATTTATGTCCCCAAATGTGTTTTTCCTCAGCAGAATTAGTATTGCATAAAAAAATAATATAAATGAGGTATCACCGTAACCGTACGACCCGCAGAATAAAGGTCACATGTTACTTATACTGTACGCTGCAGCAAAAAATGGTTAATAAATTGTATTCAATAAGATGTAGACTCCCAAAAATGGTGTCATTACAAAATGCATCGCATCCTGCAAACAAGCCCATATATGGCCACGAAAAATAAAGAAAATATAGCATCTAACAATGTGAAGACAAAAGTCCGCAAAAATCGCCAAATTATTAGAATACAACTGGCTGCGTCAGGAATGGAATATATAAGCTGTGCGAGTGGATATTAGCGGACACCCCAGATTTACAGTTTATGAGGGAAAAGACACGAAGTGACCCCCAGAGTGACTCCACCAATCATAGGAGCTACTGGGACATAGTAGGGAATTTGGTGTTTTCCAATGTCCTCCGCACAGCTTACATATTCCCTCTTCGCCATCCGCTGTGCAGTCACGTTTCCGATACTAATACTCACTACACCCCCTGATAAATTCTTTGAGGGGTGCAGTTTTCAAAATGGGGTAACTCCTTTGGGAAATCCACTTTTCTTTTACCTTACAGGCTCTACAAACATGACTTGGCGTTCAGATACCAAACATCTGAATCTGTACTCCAAAAGCCACATAGGGTCATTTGGTTTTTGGAGCCCAGACGGCTTGGTTTTTGGATGCCATGACAATTTTGCAGAGCTGAAACGCCAGTAAAGTGGAATCCCCTGATATGAGACGTTATTTTGGAAACTACACCCCTGAAGGATTTATCCAGGGGTACAGAGAGCATTTTTAACCCCCAAGTGTTGCTATAACTTATTATCCATAAATGAATACGAAGCTGATTGTGTGAAGTGAAAATGACCATTTTTCCAGGAATATGTCATTTCAGTTTGTAATATATTGTGCCCGACTTGTATCAGAGATGAACGCTCTAAAAGCTGTTGTGCCCGGGATACCCGCTTACCAGTTCTTGGGGTGTCTCTGCTGACATAAGTCGGGCACAACATGTTGCACACTGAAATGGAGAATCTCTGGAAAATGTTCATTTTTAACTTCTCATTATCAGTTGTGATTTCATTTCTGGAAACTAAATAAGTGCAACACTCAAGGGTTAAAAATGCTTGTTACACCACTTGATAAATCCCATCAGTGGGGTAATGTCCAAAATGGTGTGACATGTCTGTGGATTCCACTTTATTGGCAATTCAGGGGCTTTGCAAAAGTGGCATGATGTCCAAAAACCAAACTGTGCTCCAAAAACCAAAATAGCGCTCCTTCGCTTCTGTGCCCGGCTGTGCCCAATCAGCCGTTTCTACCCACATATGGCATTAAGTACATTTTCCAGGGTACACCAGTGTCATACATGTGGGTATACACTGCTATTTGGGTACACAGCAGGGCGCAGATGTGAAGGAGCGATATGTGCTTTTGGAGTGCAGATTTAGATTCTTCGTTTTTGGACACCATGTCACATTTGCAGAGACCCTAAAATTGCCCCTACAACATGGGATCGCTTCTTGGTGAATTCCAGTTTACTGGCACCTCCTGGGCTCTGCAAAAACAACATGGCGCCCAGAAATTCTCTCTAAATCTGTACCCCAAAAGCTAAAAAGCGCAGTGCTCCTTCCCTTCTGAGGCCTGCTGTGTGCCCAAGCAGCAGTTTACACCCACATATATAATTTTTTACCCCCCGGGATGGCCCACTTAATAGTTTTAGGAGTGCAGGTCTCTGACAACACAAAGTGGGTGCAACGTATGGGGCACCGAAATGACATATTTTTAAAAATTTCAATTTTCATTTTGTACGTTAATTTTTAGAAAGCGTTTTAGGCTCAAAATGATAATACTCCTTGATTCATTCCTTGACAGGTGTAGTTTCTAAAATGAGGTCACTTTTGAGGGGTTTCCATTGTATTGGTACTTTAGGGGCTCAGCTAATGCGACATGGCACCTGAAAACTATTCCAGCCACATCTGCCCTCCAAAAGCCAAATAGTGCTCTTTCCATTCTGAGCCTCACCATGTACCCATACAGCAGATTATGGCCACATATGGGGTATTGCCGTGTTCAGAAGAAATTGTGTAACAAACTGTGGGGGGCTTTTAATTCTTTAACTACTTGCAAAATTAAAAATATGGTGCTAAATGGACGATTTATTGGGGGAAAAAAAGTAATTTTTCATTTTTATGTCCCAATGTTAATAAAATCTGTGAAACAGCTGTGAGGCCAAAATGCTCACTCTACACCTAGATACATTCTATGAGGGCTGTAGTTTCCAAAATGGGGTCACTTTTAGGGGGTTTCCATTGTATTGATACTTTAGGTGCTTTGCAAATGCGACATGAGACCTGAAAAATATTCCAACAAAATATGCCCTTCAAAAGCCAAATAGCAATCTTTCCATTCTGAGCCCCACCATGTTCCCATACAGCAGATTATGACCACATATCGGGCATTTCTGTGTTCAGGAGAAATTGTGTAACGAACTTTAGGGAGCTTTTTCTCCTTTGTCCTTTTGTGAAAATGAAAAATGTGGGGCTAAATTGACAGCTTATTGGAAAAAAAGTAATTTTTCATTTTCATGCCCCAATGTTAATAAAATCTGTGAAACAGCTGTAGGGTCAAAATTCTCACTATACCCTTTGATATGTTCTGTGGGGGGTGTAGTTTCCAAAATGGGGTCACTTTTAGGGGGTTTCTACTGTATTGGTACTCTAGGGGCTCTGCAAATGAGACATGGCACCTAAAAATTATTCCAGCAAAATCTGCCATCCAAAAGCAAAATAGCGCTCCTTCCATTCCAAGCCCCACCATGTTCCCATACAGCATACTATTACCACATATGGAGTATTGCCGTGTTCAGGAGAAATTGTTTAACAAACTGTGGGGGGCTTTTACTCCTTTAACCCCTTGTGAAAATGAAAACTTGGGGGATAAATTGATATTATAGTCATTTTTCATTTACACATCTGAATGTTGGTAAAATCTGTGAAACAACTGTAGGGTCAAAATGCTGACTATACCCCTTGATGAATTCTGTGAGAGGTGTAGATTCTAAAATGGGGTCACTTTTGGGGGGGGGTTTCCATTGTTTTGGTACGCTAAGGGCACTGCAAATGAGACATGGTGCCAGAAAATTATTCCAGCAAAATCTGCTGTTCAAACACCTGTGTCGCTCCTTCCCTTCCATGTGTGGCCATGTGCCCAAAAATCAGTTTACACCCACATGTGGGGGATTTCTGTGCACGGGAGAAATTGCATAACAAAATGTGATATGCATTTTCTCCTTTAAACCTTTGTAAATGTGTTAATTTTAGGTCTAAATGAATGTATTAGTGAAAAAAAATGAAATGTCTAAATTTCACCTCCATATTATTTTTATTCTTATGAAATGCTGTTAACAAACATCCCAAATGCTGTTTTGAATAATTCGAGGGGTGTAGTTTTGAAAATATATGCTAACAATATCAGGATGGGATTAGAATGCAATAGTTTGGGTTTCTATTGAACGGGCAAATAAAGCTGGTGAGAAATTTTGATACAGCGAAGAGATTGTAGAAAGGTGGCAATCTCCGAGTCACTGGTTCAGGTGGTAGCGGAGTACATGTTCTGGTGGAAATGTGAGTATATAGAGTTGGGATTGGAAGTAAGTCTGCTCCCCAACTCTATATACATCACTGATACGTTTTGCCAAATAGCAAGTGGGTGTAAGCTAATTAGCAGTTTTTAATTTTAATAGTTTAGGTGCTAATTCTGCTTGCACTTTAGACTGTTCTTTTTTTCAAGCAAGAAGCTTTGCTAAAAGGTTACCCCTAATCATAGCCTTATGGGTAACCCAGTTAATAGCTGGGTCAGTGTCCGATGCATTATTATATGCAAAGAACTTTGCAAGAGTGTTGGAAATCTGTTGTTTAATGCCAGAATCAGTCAATATGTTCTCGTTCAGGCGCCACTGGGGTGAGTAGCAGTGGGAGTCTGAAAATCAATGTTAACCATAACCAGGTCACGATCAGACCAGACACAGGGTATGTGACGAGCATAAATAAGGTTAAGGAGCAGTGAAGGATCCTATCAATCCTGGTATAATGGTGGTGAGCTGGAGAAAAACATTACCAAGGACTCAGTAGGAGCATAGGAAATGACTAGGCATAGTTGTTGACCATACAGGCATGATTGCATAATTATATAATGCCCTTGATGATCAACTGTCATAGTATCAGTTTACAGTGGAATGTAATTCCTGACCGATACTGCTACTCACCTACTCATAAATTGAGTGGGTGTATGACCAATAAGGGTATAATGGTAATGGAAAAATTTAGGGGAATGAGGTAAGAGAGTTAAGTGAGATTCCTGAATGAAAAGAATGCCAGGTTTCAACTTCTTACATTGGAGAAATGCCTTACAACATTTCTGAGGGGAGTTAAAGTCCCTTACGTTATGTGAGACAATCTTACACATGTGGAGGGAAAAGAATGTTAACAGCATAGAACAATAACACAAACTCTGAACAATTGTGTACAAACCAGGGGAAGTATGGTGTGTAACAAACCCTATAATGCACCAGGCATGTGGGAAACATGGTGACTGCTGCCACAGTCAACCTCCAGTAAAGTGCTAGGGAGTATGCTATCAATCATCGTCTTCTAGAGGGTATGTCTAGAAATGCAGGGACCGTCCCGGATAAGTAACACAAAAATAACAATAATACTTGCACAATGACTGGAACCAAGGCCATGAAGGGTGAAGGGTAGAGGCGGATCCGATGCCTGCTTGTGTTTCGGATGCCAGGCACACGATCCAAATAGTTTAGGGAGAGTATACCAGGCAGGTGAATCCTCTCTGTGTTTTCTGGTTTTTGGCTTTTGAAAACACAGTGTCATCTTAGTCCACAAGCAGGTGAAAAGACAGTGTATAAAGCAGAGTTAAGCTATTGATGCTAATGGGAGAGTTGTGGCAGATAGCAGAAGACATATTATGCATGTGGAAGCAGAAGTTAGGTGTAGGCACCAAAGCAACTAGCAGCATGCTGCAAACTTATTGGGTCATAGGAAAATTAGTATAATGGGTACTGAGCAGCAGCTGCCAGGAAGCATTCAGAAGGTGCAGCATACAGTAGAAAAAAAATACAAGATTGCCACCAGAGGCACATTTGTGAAACACAGTTTAGCTCTATGAGGGACTGCCAGAATCCAGAGGACAGGTGCAGCAAGAGAACCCCCCCCCCCCCCCCTAGGGTTCTGGCGAGCAGGGTTTGCAGCAGAGGAGGAATAGAGACTCAGAGATGGTATTGGCCAATATCTGATTGCAGGGTGAAGAAGCCAATGGTTTCATTTCTCTGTATCACAGGAGCATGGCTAATGCCCTCAGACACTACCTCCCCTGCTGCCCTCTCCTATGGAGGTCTGCAATTCTCACACACTCTCCGCCCCAACAATAAACCTGGTGGAGGCATAGGCATACTATGTATGACAATTGCTCCTTTGCCCCAATCCAACCCTTACCTGCTCTCACCCTTCCCTACTTTGAAGAGCATTCTGTTCACATCTATTCACCCTCTTCCTGGCCGTCATATATCAACCTCCAGGACCTACCACTGCCTTCATCGACCACTTCACCACCTAGTTAATGCACTTCCTATCCACCGACACCCCCCACCATCATCATGGGTGATTTCAACATCCCCATTAACACAAACCACCACCCCCCTCCAGTCACTCACCGCCTCCTTTGGTCTCTCTCAATGGTCCTCCTCTGACACCCACATAAAGGGGAACACACTGGACCTCATTCACCTACCTCTGTTCTCTATGCAGCTTCTCTAACTCTCCATCCACACTCTCTGATTATAACCTGCTGATATTCTCTGCCCTCTCTTCTGTAATAGACCCCCCCAACTTCGAAACCAACATGCGCCCGCAGAAACCTTAACCGCCTTGAGAGCCACTTGCTCTCAGACTCTCTCCTATCATTTGCTAACATATCCTCACTCAAGGACACAGATGCCTCTGCTGCCTTCTATAATACCACCTACTCTGTGGCCCCCTCCACAAACATCACCGATCAATAGGCAACCTTGGCACACTGACCTGACTAAAAAACTGAGACGTTCCTCGTGGATTGCAGTACGCCTCTGGAAGAAGAGCCACTCCCAGGAGGACTTCTTCAGGTATAAAGAGGCACTCACCTTCCCTTTAACACGACCCCAAACAGCTATTCACTACTTTCAACTCACTTCTCAGTCCTCCTGTGCCCCCTCCAACGTCACTTATCTGAGCTGATGACTTTGCCTCTTATTTTAAAAGTAAAATTGACACCATCAGAGACAATCTCACCCTACACCCTTGGCAACCACTCTACATGGAGGACTTTGTGTCCGCGGAAAATAAATGATTTCCAGGCAGAGAGGCTGAAAACACGCACAGTCCAGTCACCTTTGAAAACTTATTCAAATGAATGGTTTTTAAAGCCGACCGCTTAAAAGCCGTCTGCTGTCCGGTTTCCCCAGGATTTACAACAGACACCCTGGGGTGGACAGCAACGGCAGTGTGAACTAAGAATGTGAACCCTTGCGGGCAGGACCCTCTATCCCACTGTGCCAGTCTCTCATTGTTAATATTATATTTGTTTTATTTACTGTATTTTGTGTTTTATTTTGTGTACGGTATGTAAACCCACAAATCTAAAGCACCATGGAATTAATGGTGCTATATAAGTAAACAACAATAATAATAATAGCGGAAGGTGGCTTGAGATGAAGACAGGTCTGGGCAGGGATGGATGTAGGCCAGGAGAGGTACTTCCAGCCGGTCGTAGAAGTTGCCTCTGACCACAACGCAGCAGCTTTTGTGAGGAGGAAGAAGCCAGCCTACCTCAGAGATGGAACAATATTGGCCTTGGGATAATGATTTTTCTGCAGACAAACTCTCATCTATACATGAGCACTTGTATCTGTGAAGAAGCAGCGCTGCAAAACAGAATTCCATTGAGTTCAATGGGTTCTGTCTTATGTGCACTACACATTTAACTCAATGGGAGGCTTTTTTACCCATTGATTTCAATGTGTTATGCACGTTAAACGGAACCCATTGAAGTCAATGGGTAAAAAAAGCCTCCCATTGAGTTCAATGTGTAGCGTGCGTAAGACGGAACCCATTAAACTCAATGGGATTCTGTTTTACAGTGCTTCTTTTTTACATGTGTTTTGTGGCAAAAACAGCGCCACAAAACTCTGTGTGATTGCTTCCTTATAGTCGCTTACCTTATGAAAACGTGTCAGTCAGCGTCCCCATTGCCTCCACTAAAAAAATAAAAAAATTATGCCCTGTCCATTATTTCAAATGGACAAAATTGTATGTACTACCACACTTTTCTGTCCTTTAACAACAACAGATCTGCAACAGTTCGTTTTCAATTTACTATTGTTCCCTGTGTAATCGGATGAAAGTGATTAAAGCATTAAAGCATTCCATTATGGCTTGCCAGTTCATCCCCTGAAGAGGGAACCCTTCCCCGTCGGCCATAACTCCGCCCCTTATGTTCATGCTGAAACCAGGCAGCAGGGTCCTGTATGAAGGAGAAGTCAGCAGAACTCTCCATAAGGTTATCCCTTCTCCCCAACCCTGTCCTACCTGAAATGCCAGCCCCTCCCTTCCCTGGTCCCAGCATGAATGATCCTGCCATTGTGACCCCCTTAGAGAAATGACTGCCGCCCCTCTCCCAACTCTCAGCACCTCTCACGTCCTGACTCCTGAATGTCTCCAGCGCCACCACAGTTCTATCTTCTCCTCCCCCACCATGAGTGTAACCCCTCCTCACCTCCTGTTGTCTTGGAGTGTCCCAAACAGTCTCTAGACCTGAACCCAATCAAAAATCTTTGGAGGGAGCTGAAACTCAATGTTCACCCAGCAACAGCCCTGAAACCTGAAGGATCTGGAGAAGATCGGTATGTCGGATTGGGCCAAAATCCCTGCTGCAGTATGTGCAAACTTGGTCAAAAACTATAGGAAACATCTGATTTATGTAATTGCAAAGAAAGGTTTCTGTACCAAATATTATGTTCTTTTCTATTATATCAAACACTTATTTTATGAAATGAACATGAATTATTTAAAGATCATACAGTCTGATTTTCTGGATTTTTTTTTTTTTTTATTCTGTCTCTTACAGTTGAAGTGTCACTATGATAAAAATTACAGACCTCTCAATGGAGTTCCCACCTACAAACAATGCTTTGTAGGTGGGAAAACTTGCTAAATCGCCAGTGTTTCAAAAACATATTTTTCCCACTGTAAAGCACTGGAGCTTGTAAGGAGGTAAGTAACCACCAGGCAATGGGTATTTGACTCCTAAACCAGATACCCATTAAAGAGATCAATTGCAAAGACCACCAGTGATGTTAACATTAATGGGAACCTGTCAGCAGATTCTCTCCTAATGAATATATGTATCCCTGGCCCTGTGACCCAAAATCCAAATTGTTTGCTAGTTATAAACATGGGGGAATGATTCTTTAGTTTTCTCTGAAATACTGTAACATTTCAGAATAAAACAATTAAAATGTGGGTGCCTATCAGTATTTTATACTGCCAGCACTTAGGGGAGCATGAATCGGCTTCTTTAACCATCTCTCTACCAGTAACACTATCATTTCAGATTGCTTTTATGAATTGTGTACAGGCGCAATTTTCTTTATCTACCCAGGGCTCCAAAAAGTCTTGTCCCAGTGCAGCCAGTGATAAACAGTGATGCAAAAAAGCTGACAATTTCTTTTTCAGAAAGGAATTGAAACGTAGAAATGTGGAGCACATACTTATGGGAATACAGGAACTGAAAGTGACTAATAGACAACAAGACAATGTACAAAGAGAAACAAACAATATTAATAAAATCCAGGAATAGTTTAACAAACAACATTTAATAGACATAACACAGTACTAAACTATTTTTCTCTATACTTAAAGGGGTTGTCTGGCATACATTTTTAAATCAATCCCTAAACTAAATCCCCTCCCTTAACTTCCAATTGACTTCATTAAAAAAAAATAAAAAATACTGTATATATATATATATATATATATATATATATATATATATATATATATATATATTCACCTATATGCCTGGGGCAGCCCCAGGTACATTTTCTGATGATCTGGGGATGTTCCGCTTCTGCATTTCCATAAACGAAGCATCACCATTGCCCCCCTCCTACCCCCATCCCTCTCATACTTACCCATCTTCATTCTTCTGGTACCAAGCAGCACTTCCTCTGCTTCTGATGGCACCTGCGCAATACCGGTAGAGCTTTATTGTACAGTCGCTGGCAGAAGCGAAGAGCACAAACCACACATGGGCAAGAAGGCTTAGATAGAGAGATAGATAGATAGATAGATAGATAGATAGATAGATAGATAGATAGATAGATAGATAGATAGATAGATAGAGCTAGTAATCCATGGGCTAGCTAGGGAAATGGGAAGGGGATGTGAGAGGGGGATCATGGGAGTTGTAGGCCAGGGAAGCATGTAAACAAATGCAGAGTTGCCAGTATCTCCCAGAGAGAGCCAGAAACACTGCTAAAGGTATTATGGTGTAATAAAATATCCTAAAATACCTTTAAAAAAAAAAAAAAAAAAAAGTTTTTTTGCCCAGAAAATCCCTTTAATGGAAGCCACAGTATAAGAAAATTCTCAAACTCAGAACATTTAGAAGTGGTAGTATCATCAAGTCATCTGTTTTTTTAACAACTTTTCAAAAAGTTAGAAGGATCCGCAGCACTTGGGTATATTAAAATATAACTTTTAATCCATCAAGTGTTTAAAAATTGCCATAGAGAGCAAACAAAAACAGACTTAAAAAAAACCCCCACATAGTGAATAGATAGAAAAAAAGGAAAAACGTGATTAAAACCACCAAATCTGATGCGTTTCAGGACTTTTAAAGTTCCTTACTCATAGCTAACCTGGCATATAAACTGAGACTACCGTCTAGGTATATAGAGTATATATAGGTATATATATCTTTTTTTTTTTTGTAAATGTAGATTGTGAGCCCCACATAGAGCTCACAATGTACATTTTTCCCTATCAGTATGTCTTTCTTTGGAATATGGGATGGAAATCCATGCAAACACGGGGAGAACATACAAACTCCTTGCAGATGGTTTTTTGCCCATGGTGGGATTTGAACACCAGGACTCCAGTGCTGCAAGGCTGCAGTGCTAACCACTGAGCCACCGTGTGGCCCCTAGGTATATATATCTTTGACTAATGCTACAACACAGGTGTAAATCTTAATGAGATGATTGAATACAACCTTCTATTTAATATAATTCTTGTTGCAACCAGTTCTGCCAATAAAGTTTTTTGAATTCCCTGAATGTTTATTTCCTTATATCTTCGCATATATGTTTATAATAATCACCTCTAGGGAGTATGTTTATCATTATTTAACAACACAACCAAAGTATTGACATTTAACATCATGGAATAGGAAGACTACTTATTATTTTACAGAAAGAACCAACTTGTTACACAAAACGCAGTTAACATAGTTTGCCTAATGCGGAAATAAAGTAATCCACCTACCCGAGGTAATTAACTCTCAGTACGTGGACAAATCCATTAGTTACGTTGTTTGGAAACGATGGAACATATGTAAAACCTTGATTAAAGAAATATTTTTTAACAAATAAAAGGAAGATACGGGAGGGCATGCCTTTGAGATCCAAACCACGTGACTGATGTTGACCAATCCTCTGATGTCACGTGATCTAAGCTGACCAATTAGGGCATTCACTCATGTTAAACATCGTAACCTGGCTTTACAAGTTTCATGAATGGAAGAAGAAACTACGGTATTCGAATCACGCAGCGCCAGACCACTGGCCAACATAACCCGTGACATCCAAGGTATTTACCGAAGATATAAGAGTATAAATAACCAACCACAGGTTAAAGGAAAAGCCAATATAAGATGGTATGATCTATCATATTGCAAAACTACAACCTAGCAGGAGCATGATTGAAAGCTGATGGTAAATGCTTTCAAACCAATTTCCTAAGATCGTATAGTATGATTGATCGGAGGTTCGAGGTGCTAATAGATTAATGTGAGGTCGGATTTGATATTCATGCCTGATGGCTGTCTGCAACCGAACCTCATTATCCATAATGCTTCTTTTTTTTAATAAGGTTTTTTTTTTCTATTACCTCCTCTTTTGGTTTCCTGTATTTCTTCAATGCCCCAAAACCGCAGCATTTTTACTGAGCCCTTATGAATGGTAGCGAAGTGTGTTGAGTAGAGATGAGCGAACACTAAAATGTTCGAGGTTCGAAATTCGATTCGAACAGCCACTCACTGTTCGAGTGTTCGAACGGGTTTCGAACCCCATTATAGTCTATGGGGAACATATACTCGTTAAGGGGGAAACCCAAATCCGTGTCTGGAGGGTCACCAAGTCCATTATGACACCCCAGGAAATGATACCAACACCCTGGAATGACACTGGGACAGCAGGGGAAGCATGTCTGGGGGCATAAAAGTCACTTTATTTCATGGAAATCCCTGTCAGCTTGTGATTTTCGCAAGCTAACTTTTCCCCATAGGAATGCATTGGCCAGATTACGGAATTCGACCAATCAGCGCTGGCTCTGCTGGAGGAGGCGGAGTCTAAGATCAGCAAAGCTGAGTGTGCAGCAGGGTTCAATCATGCCCTCCCTAGAGGGCTTATTATGGGCGCAGGGCACAAATTCCCTGACATCACGAGCCATACCAGGCCAGAAATATGATCTGCCTAGGAGTTCCTGCGTTCTCCTGCTACCAAAGTGTCCCCCAATACATGAGGAGTGCGCCCTGTGCCCAGGTGAGCATCTCCCAATGCCTGTTGGATCGTACAAAAGTTTTATCAGGCGGTCCCCACTCTTGGGAGAGAAGAGAGACCACCTGAACCTTCTCCAAAGGAATAATAAGTTGTTCTGTCTCAGTGGCCTCATCGAGAGGATCAGACAAGCGGGAAAGAGCATCTGCTCGCACATTCTTTTCCCCAGGTAAAAAGTGTAAGGAAAACTTGAACATGGAAAAAAAAATGACCACCTAGCCTGACGAGGATTTAAATGCTGGGCGGTCTGGAGGTATAACAAGTTCTTATGGTCGGTATACACCTCAAAAGGGCGCCTGGATCCCTCTAGAAGGTGTTTCCACTCCTGAAAGGCTAATTTCATCGCTAGAAGCTCACGATCCAAGATAGAATAATTTCTCTCTGCGGTGGAAAAAGATTTGGAAAAAAAGAAACAGGGACACCTCTTTCCCTGTGTGTCCTTCTGTGAGAGAACAGCTCCCGCACCAACCGAGGAGGCATCCACCTCCACATAGAATGGTTTATCCAAGTCAGGTCGGTGCAGAATAGGAGTGCGTGAAAAGTGAGACTTAAGTGCGGAAAACGCGTCTGAAACCTCTTGGGTCCAGACCTTTGGGTTCATGCCTTTACGGGTGAGAGCCACCAAGCCGCCAAGGTAGAAAAATGTGGAATGAACTGACGGTAATAATTAATGAAACCCATAAACCGCTGGATGGCTTTCAGGGAGTGTGGTTCCGGCCATTCTTGGACTGCTGTCACCTTGGAAGGATCCATAGCCAGACCTGTGCCAGATATAATGTAGCCCAGAAAAGGCAGAGAGGACTGTTTGAACAAACACTTCTCCAACTTAGCATATAACCGGTTTGCACGGAGGCGTTTTAGAACTTCAGTGACAGCAGAATGATGTGTGCGGAGATCCGCGGAAAAGATAAGTATGTCGTCCAAATACACGATGACAGAAATCTGAAGTAGATCCCGGAAAATATCATTCATAAAGTCCTGAAAAACAGCGGGGGCATTGCACAGGCCAAAAGGCATCACAAGATACTCATAATGGCCGTCGCAGGTATTAAATGCAGTTTTCCACTCGTCCACTTCACGGATGCGGATCAAATTATACGCCCCCCTCAGATCCAATTTAGTAAAGATGGTAGCCCCCCGTAACCTGTCAAACAGCTCAGAAATAAGAGGGAGAGAATATTTATTCTTTACTGTGACAGCATTTAGACCCCGATAGTCGATACAGGGGTGTAGAGACCCATCTTTCTTCTTCACAAAGAAGAAACCTGCGCCAGCCGCGACACAGATTTCCTGATAAACCCCCGGGCGAGGTTATCCCTAATATATTCTGACATAGCCTCAATTTCAGGTACCGATAAGGGATACACATGTCCCCTAGGAGGCATGGCTCCAGAGACCAACTCTATGGGGCAATCATAGGGACGGTGCGGTGGCAAATTCTCTGCTGCCTTTTTAGAGAACACATCCGTGAAAGCGGAATATTGGGGCGGTAGACCTGTCAGATCAGGAGTCACAGGTTGGAGAGTGACCCCCTCTGATTGTAACAGGCAGTGCTGATGACAGTGCTCACTCCAGGACAATATCTCTCCAGTGACCCAGTTAATCTGCGGAGAGTGTTGGCGAAGCCATGGAAGACCCAGGAGGAGATCATCCATATCATCATGCAGAGACAAGAAAGAAATGGTCTCCCTATGTTTGGAGGGGAGTGACATTTGTTGTGTGATCTCGACAGGTAAGATGGATCCATTCACAACTTGCACCTTAATTGGCTGTGGTAGAAACACCAACGGAATGCCTTTCTTCCGTGCAAACTCAGATGACATAAAGACCCCGTCTGCTCCTGAGTCTACACATGCCTTGGCAGATATTGTACGGGTACCTTCCACTAGGTGTACAGTGAAAACTAGTTTGGTGGGTGGTATAGGCATAGCTAGCAATCCCCCACCAATGGATACTAGCGACTGAAGTTTCCCTGCCTCTTAGGGCAGTGAGAGGAGAGATGCCCTGGCAGCCGGCAGGAGAAACATATGTAATCAAAATAGTGCTGTGTATATGATCCACGCTCCCATTGAAATCAATGGGAGCATATACAGCCCGCAAAAGCTCCCGCGGCGTAGACATGCCAGATTACGAGCCAAAAGACATCGTGTGAATCCTCCCTAACACATCAACACTATACGCCAAAATAGCCTGCATACTCTTAAGGAGGAGCTTAACAACATTTTACAACGTAGAGCTCTCTCCGATGATATGAAGATTATGAAATACACAGAGATGCTAGTAAGGTACCTGAATCTTCTAAAACAGGAGACGAAGGAGTTATCTAGTTTGAACCTTATTCTACCTACGCACCCCGAACACCAACAATTGTCAAATACATTACCTGATAAAAAACACCACAACCTGTGAAATTGTGGACAGTGACAGCCGACGTTTTAAAAAGAATGCAGAAATTCTACTAAGCAAAATGGAGCAGAAATCTGATGTCACAGCCTGGAATGACAAAGGTGAATTTATTTAGAGAGGTGACCCGTTCCCGGATCTAACATGATGGACCTCATTAAACACACCACGCAGAGTCACAGCTCGGTGAAAAAGAATACGCCTCCCGGATGGGACGTATTTTTCAACTCTATGGCAGAATTAAATATACCATCCAGTGTGGTAGGTAATCCTACAGGAGAGAATTTCTGGCCCGTTTAAAAATGAAACTGATTCACCCCTCAACTTCAGAAACTCCTCGGGCCAGAGTCCCCATTTTTCCCTCATACCCACAGCCTCGGGACAGCACCATGGGACTTTATTACCTAAAGTGAGAACTATTCCACTATTACAGCAAGTGTAGTAACATTGTAATAATATTTATTGTGTTTTGGAATGCTGAATAAAACTTTTAAACGTTTAACATTGTAATAATATCTATTGTGTTTTGGCATTCTGAATAAAATACTTTTAAATCATTGTTGTGTGTGCGTGTGTGTGGTTTTGCCCACATGCATGCCATGCCATAAGTTATGCTGAAAACACATATTGGGATCTGTTGGGACATGTTCGGACATGTCCAAACATGTTTTGCGCCGCACACAGGTGCAGAAGCAACGAGTGTAATTTTCTTAGGGGGTTTTGTACGGACATGTCCCAACATGTTTTTTTGTCTTCGGGGGCTATGTACGATCCTGACTCACGCCACCACGCTGAGGCACTGAGGAACATAGATTGGTTACATCAGCAATAAAAAAAGGTATATTATTTTATCTTAAATAACCTATAGACATATTGCGCTGAAATAAACGATATTCCTTTCTAACAAAGAAATATCGTCCATTACAGCGCGATTAAATAAGCTACAGACACTTTGCGCTGAAATAAATGATATTACTTTCTATCACAGAAATATCAGCCATGCCTGCGCAAAATTATAATAAAAGAGACGTGGTTACGTCAGAAAATTCATATAAAAGGGGTGCATGGCCATATAATAAAAGGGGGTTGGTTACGTCAGAAAATTCATATAAAAGGGGCGTGGCCATATAATAAAAGGGAATTGGTTATATGATAAAATGGGTGTGGTCATATAATAAAGGGGGTGGGGTACTTGTCACTTTTTAGTTTGACGAGAAGTGGGGCTGTTACACTACTCAGTATATCACTGCCGCCACTGCACCAGTGACACTGGACATAGACTCTCTGCATTCTGAAGCTTTTTCTTTCCTAATTTACTTGCTGCTCCACGTGCTCACATTACTGGGTTTTTGTCTGTCCATTGCCAGAAAATGGTTATAGGCTGAAGCCCCACATTACTGAAATGCAGCTTGTTCTTGTTGCAAATTTTGCTGCAGTTCTTTGAGCCAAAGCCAGGAGTAGATTGAGGAAAAGGTATTTCCCCCTACGCCCAACCAGCAGCACAACTGGGGTATTTCTGCCCCTGTGAGCTGTTAGGACAGGTGGAACTTTTAATTAACTAACAGCTTTACCCCCTATAAAGAGGCTGCAAGACCTCCTCCCCCCTGTGTTTTTTTCTGTCCTGTGCGGACAGGACAGGTGGCAGGGGGGGAGAGGTGTTGTAACCTCTTACTAGGGGGCACCTCTCCCTCCGGTTTTAGCTTACCTCCGCTCCTTGCCTCCTCCCGTCTGGGGTGCGCTCATCTTCCCCATGTGCCGGCGCGGGTCTGCCGGCACTTCGGCGGGTCAGGAGGCGGGGAGGAACTTCTCTTCCCCGGCGGCATAGGGGAACTGTTGTGCGCGGCCGTATTCCCGGGCGGTGGAACTTCCGCTTCCGGGTTTGCCGCGCATGCGCAGTTCTCCGGCCGTCGGGCGCCGCTAACTGCGGGGTTTTTTGGTGTTTTCTTCCCCCCTCCGGTCGGATGGGGGGGGGGGGAAGTATGCAGGTCTCCTCCTGGACATTTTCAGCTTCCTGGGGCCCCGATTTTTTGCAGTATTCCGGGGCTCTGTTGTGAGGGGGCGGGGCCTCATCGTAACTCCGCCCCTTTTTGGTTTGCCCGGCTTATTTAAACTTCCCCCTGTCAGTACTGCCTTGCTTGCTCACTCTCTGGGTGCTCAAGCTGTCGGTTTGTCCCTCAAGTACATTGGGGTGGTTGACCGTGTTGTTTTCAGGTTTGGCAGGGGGAGGCAGGGGCTGGCAGACCTGGTCACTTATATGGAGCCTGAATAACTTTGTTTTGCTTTCTCTTTAGTATGTCCTCCTCTTCTTCTTCCGTGCTCCCCTCCCGGGGTAAGGCGACCTCCAAGAGGAAGCATTTATCCTGCGGTAAATGCAGGATTCCTTTACCCGACGGGTATGAGTATAGAGATTGCCATGGATGCAGAGGCCCCCCATCAGAGGATACACCCCTGCGTGATGTGGTCGGCTGGGTAAAAGACTTCGTTCATCAGTCTATGAGAGAAGTTAAGGATACCATCTCTCACATGGCAAAAAGACCTCGTGTGAAGCCCAGCGAGCTCTCTCTCCCACCATTGGAGGATCTCCATATTGGGGAGCTGGATTCAGAGGAGGAATCCGAGGAAGTGGAGAAATCAATATTCCCGTTGGAAAAGATGCCCAGACTGCTCAAAACCATCCGGGCAAAGGACCGTGAGAGCGGGGAAGGATCCAGCAGGAGATCCAGATCCTTCAGGGCAAATTCGGATTTAGTCCGAAAGATGGAGGCAGAATGGAGACGGCCTGAAAGAGCGTTTAACGCCACTAAACGCTTTAGATCCTTGTTCCCCATTGCCGAATCCCAGCAGGGAACATGGGGGGTTCCCCCCAAAGTGGATATGGCCGTGGCCAAGCTATCTAAGCGTACGGTGGTCCCGTCTGAAGACGGATCGAATTTGCAGGATCCTATGGACCGCCGCATCGAGGGCTCCCTGAGGCGGACATATGCAGCCTCCTCCGCCCAGGCTTCGGTGGGCATCTCCGCCAGCGAAGTGGTGTCAGGCCTGCGGGCTGAGTTGTCTTCCCTGGCTAGGGACATCGACACCGGAGTTCATCGTGACGACCTGCTATCAGCCATGTCAGATATTAATCTGATGGTAGACCACCTATCTGAGGCTGCCTTTTACCAGACGAAGCTGGCTTCTAGGGCAATGGCGCTTTCCACCGCAGCCAGACGCCCATTATGGCTCAAACCATGGAGAGTCGATAATGCCTCTAAATTTAATTTGTGCGCCCTCCCCTTCAAGCCTGGGAGGCTATTCGGTAGGGAATTAGACCGAATCATGGAAGGCCTCGCGGATTCCAAGGGGAAGAACCTTCCTCAACCCTCCAACAGCAGAAGATCTTCCTTTCGGGGCCGCGGATTTTCTAGAAGGGGCTTTCGAGGCCAGAGACGCTCCGGCCCTCAGACCAGAGGGAGAGGTCGTGGCGCCTCCCGTGACCAGCAGAAGTGCTCATCCTTCTGACTACCCGACCTCCCTTCCCCGCGCCCCCGCAGCTGTAGGCGGCCGGCTTTCCCATCATTTGGCCGCTTGGAGTCTTCATATTCAGGACCCTTGGGTCTTACAACTGATCCAGGAAGGCTACAGAATAAGTTTCATATCTCACCCTGCGGAGAAATTTATAACAACTCGCCCTTTTCAGGGCACCAAACAACTTCATCTAGAAAGGTCCGTTCAGGAGTACGTGGACAAAGCCGCGCTGGAACCCGTTCCTCTCACAGAACGCGGCCAAGGCGTTTACTCTCCAGTCTTCTTGGTTCCCAAGTCATCAGGCGGATGGCGGATGATCATCGACCTCAGGTACCTGAATCAGTTCATCCACAAGGTACGGTTTCGGATGGAAACCATCAGATCGGTACTCCCTTCCTGCAGCCCGGGGATCATTTCGTCACCTGGGACCTAAGGGACGCATACCTCCACGTACCTATTTTTCCAGCTCACAGAAAATTCCTAAGGATTGCTGTGTACTTAAACGGAAGGTTGTCTCATTTCCAGTTTACGGCTCTCCCATTCGGCATATCCTCGGCCCCCCACACCTTCACTAAGGTAGTGGCTCCGGTCGCAGCCGCCCTGCGCCTCCAGGGGATCTTTTTAGTTCCGTATCTAGACGACTGGCTCCTAAAAGCCCGGTCAAAGGAGGTTCTCGCCACACAACTAGAGACCACAGTGGCTTTACTAAACGAGCTGGGCTGGCTAGTAAACTGGCAGAAGTCAGTAGTGGTTCCATCAACCCGGATCCAGTTCCTGGGATTCATCTTGGACTCTCTCAGTATGACGATCTCCCTGCCCTCTCCTCGCAAGGAGAAGATTGGTCGAGCGGCTCATCACCTATCCATTACCCGGAGGGTTACTATCAGGACGGCCATGAAGGTCCTAGGTCTCATGTCCGCCACCATCGAGGCAGTCCCCTGGGCCCTGTGGCACATGCGCCCCTTACAAAGCGAGATCTTGAGAGTCTGGAACCACAGTCCTTCAGGACTACAGAGGCCTATCCAGTTATCCATCAGTACCCGTCGATCACTGGCTTGGTGGTCTCATCTCCAAGACGGGAAGTCCACAGTCCAGACCTCCTGGATCCTGTTGACGACAGATGCCTCCCTCACAGGATGGGGAGCGCATCTAGGGGAGACCCCGGTACGAGGTACATGGAATCGTCTGGAGAAAATGCGCTCGTCCAATTGGCGCGAGCTTACGGCAGTTCACCATGCTCTTCTGGCGTTTGCACATCACCTGCAGGGACAAGTGGTGAAGATAAGGACAGACAACTTAACAGTAGTTCACTACATCAACAAACAAGGGGGAACCAGATCCCCCTCTCTCCTGCAGGTGACCAACCTAATATTCTCCTGGGCAGAAAGGAATCTGTCCCAGTTGTCGGCTGTTCACATTCGAGGTCGCTTGAACATCCTTGCGGATCAGCTCAGCAGAGGCCTGGTGACGTCAGGCGAATGGTCCTGGGATCCAGAAGTCTTTCACCATCTTACCGAGATGTGGGGTCTCCCCGAGGTGGATCTGATGGCCACCCAGTACAACGCCAAAGTAGAAAGGTTTTGCTCCCTGTACCAGGAGGACAACCCTTTGGCGGTAGATGCCCTGTCAATACCTTGGAGGTTCAAACTGGCATACGTTTTTCCTCCCATTCCGATGATTCCGAAGGTATTGGCGAAACTCACGCAGGACCAGACCTCGGCAATAGTGATCATGCCGTTCTGGCCAAAAAGGGCATGGTTTACCCACCTCATTCTGATGAGTCGAGGGATCTACTGGAGGCTTCCATCAGTCCACAACCTGGTAACTCTAAACAGACAGCTCTGCCAGGACCTGGACAGGTTCAACCTCACTGCCTGGAGGTTAACCGCGCCGTATGTGGAGATAGAGGATGGTCCCAGGGAGCGCTAAGAACACTAGCCCATTCAAGAGCGGAATCTACTAACCGGAGCTATCAGAGGATCGCCCGTGTATTCCGAGGCTGGTGTGAGGAGAACCAGCGCGATGCCGACAGAAATTCAATTGTGGAGTTCCTACAAGACGGCCTAGAGAGGGGGCTTTCACCAGCCACCCTGAAGGTTCAAGTTTCAGTGCTGTCCGCTCTCCTGGAAACTCGGCTATCGCAAGATCCTCTAATTAAGCAGTCCCTAAGAGGGGCCGCCAGACTCCGACCCCAGGTACAACCTCCAGTCCCTCGGTGGGATCTGGCTGCAGTTCTACAAGGGCTATGTGCTCCCCCCTTCGAACCTTTATCTGATGTGGATTGGAAGTACCTGTCATACAAGGTTACCTTTCTGTTGGCAATAACCTCCGCCAAAAGAGTTGGAGAACTACAGGCCTTAGCAGCCTCTGAACCCTTTATAACCTTTTTCTCTGACAGGGTACAGCTGAGGTTTGTTCCAGGATTTTTGCCAAAAGTACCTTCACTTCAGAATATCAACCAGGTAATTTCTTTACCGGCCTTCTTTCCCTCCCCCACGTCCGAGTGGGAGGAGAAGATGCACAAGCTGGACTTGGTTAGGGCACTTTGGATCTACTTGGATCGTACAGCCTCCTTCCGGAGATCAGAAAATCTGCTGATCAACGTATTTGGCCACAACAGAGGTGTCAAAGCATCGAAGGGGACTCTGTCCAGATGGATCAAGGAGGCCATCACTTGCTCCCTGCGTGCTCAAGACCTTCCGGTACCTGAATTTGTCCGTGCCCATGCCACCAGAGCAGTGGCGACGTCCTGGGCAGAAAGACGTTCCCTTTCCTTGGAACAGATATGTGCCGCTGCTTCCTGGAGTTCACAGCTGACCTTCGCCAGACACTACAGGTTAGATTGGCGTGCGGCGGATTCCACAGCATTTGGACAGTCTGTCTTGGCATCAGCCTGCCAGGATCACCCACCCTAGGGTAATAGCGATACTTGCTAAATCCCCAGTTGTGCTGCTGGTTGGGCGTAGGGGGAATGGAAGATTATGAATGATAATCTGTTTTCCCTTAGCCCAAACAGCAGCACAAGGCTCCCTCCTAGATCCTTGTTATGGTGTATTGTATTTGTATTTTATTTATATACTTTGATACTAACACAGGGGGGAGGAGGTCTTGCAGCCTCTTTATAGGGGGTAAAGCTGTTAGTTAATTAAAAGTTCCACCTGTCCTAACAGCTCACAGGGGCAGAAATACCCCAGTTGTGCTGCTGTTTGGGCTAAGGGAAAACAGATTATCATTCATAATCTTCCAATATTTCCCATTCCTATTGTAACTACTCTTGATTTTTATTTAAAAAAAAAACGCAGCAAAACCTGCAACAAAAAAAGCTGCATTTTACGCAATGTGGGGCCTCATCCATAAGAAGCGATCAAAAAGTCTTATGTTCCCCAAAATGGCGTTTGGTATCAATCCAGAGTATATGTTTGTTAGTGAAACCTCATGGTGTTGGAAATGCTATTCTTTTTTATTCCCACTTAAAAACAATTAATAATGCTGTATGTGTACTCCGAAATGGTACCATTAAACAACAACTTGTCCTGCTAAAAACACTTAAAGGGGCTCTATCATTGAAGTAATGTGATTTGTGATATTCATATGCCTGAATAGCTTTTAAAAAGGCTATTCAGGTGCTACTACTCATTTTTTAAAAGACGCCCCCCCGCCGATTTTTATTACATACCAGTAAAACCAATATGTTAATGAGCCTGTCTTTGCACCCTGGGCATTCCCCCCAAGCCTCTGTGCACCCTCCTGCATCATACCTTGAAACCGCCCCGCTCTTTAGCTTGTGCTCCGAAAATTCCTCCTTCTCTGTCCGTGTAACCGCTTCCATCATCTCTAATCTTGCTCCTGCTCATTGAAATCTTGGGCATGCGCATTAACGCTCCCTTCTGAGCAATACTGTACATGCCCGAGCGCCATTTTCTTGTTACAATGGAAGAAAGCGCACAAGAAAATGATGATCAGGCATGTGCAGTAGCACTCAGAAGGGAGCGTTACTGTGCATGCTTGATATTTCAATGCGCAAGATTATATTGACGCCTGCTCTGTGTATTAGCTGAGAAGCACCACTGCTCCCAGCCCAGCATTTTAGGTGTAATAACAAACAACAAGGCCACGCAGGCTCATAAACAGTACAGTGTTCAGAGGGAACCTCCGGACAAGGAGAGCAAATATCAGAAATCAGACGCAAAAGGGAGTGGAGAACAGGCAGAAAAGAGAGGGGGAGAATGACAAACAGGAGGCACAGGAGACAACAGGAAGGGGAGGACACCACAAACACAGCATGGATGGAGGGGCCAAGGAAAACAGACGAGGGACAAATAGGGGGAAAAAAACCAGAGTAACCAGGAAGGGAGAGACCAGGAGAGCAGAAGTTTTAACCGAAAAGGGAGGAGAAGTCGTCGGAGTCCTGAAATGCAACCCACGGCCGCCAGAGGGCTACAAACTTGGAAGGGTCAGGAGAATCCTCCGCAACCAAGACTTCCATTCTCCTGATAAGGAGGAATTCTTGGAGCCATTCCATTAGGGGAGGCGATGTGGAGCAGAGCCAATGGCGGGGGATAACTGTCCTGGCAGCCATGAGGAAGTCGCACAGGAGATCACACTTGATCTTGGAGATCTTGCCTGGTATGAGTGATAAGAGGACCACCTGAGGAGAGGGAACCAGGGAGCGACCGCTGACTCTCTCATAAAGTGAAAACACAAAAGTCCAGAAGGACCGAATCCCTCCACAATCCCACAGAACCACAGCGCCAACACAGATCCGAGACAGTCGGATAAAACTTATGTAGGAGGGTCGGGCAGCGATACCATCAGGTCAGGAGCTTGAAGTTTTTCTCCTGTGCACTGCAGGGAAGAGGCAGCTTATGCAACAGAAGGAAGCATCGGTCCCAATCAGCAGCAGAGAGGCAGGCACCCAAAGTTAGCCTCCGAAGATCTGGGGTAAGTGGGGAGACCCGGGGTAGAAGCCGTCAGGAGGGAAAGGGCAAAGGTATGGAATGGGGCCTCAGGCTGTGTGAGGATATTCTCAAGGGTTGATAGGGGGTGGAGAGGAGGGGCTACAGGGAGAACTTACGCCAGAAGGCGGATACTTGATGGTATTCTAGCCAAGAAAGAGGAGTACTAGGGTCGGTTGTACCAGGTTGACTAAAGGATGGAAGAGAGGAGGAGGATGGTCCAGACAAAGAACCAACCCGAACATCTGTAGAGGCAGCCCATATCAGAAAGCGCTGTGCAGACAAGCCCGGAGGAAACATGGAGTTCCCAAAAAGAGGGGTCAAGGGACTCAGGACCCTGGCCACAGGGAGCGACTGACAGACACTGTCCCACAATGACAAGAAATAAGAGGCAAGCGAAGAGAGACAGAAGTGGGAGGGTATCCAAGGAAGAGGGGAGGTGGGTGGAAACAAGATCCGCTTCTAAAGTGACCCACTGTTTGTCCTGAGACCTATAATGCCAGTCAAACAGGTGCAGCAGGACCACCGCGCGATAATAGAGAAGAAGATCCGGGAGGCCTGCACCGCCATGAGTCTTTTGCCACGAGAGAGTTCTAAAATGAATCCTGCTGGGAGAAGGGCCCCAGACAAAATGCTCAAAAAGTGTCTTAAGGGTTGAAGAGAAGCGCCTGGGAACAGGTTATCAGGAGCACCTGAAAGAGATATAAAAATCTGGGCAATACGTACATCTTTAGGGCATTGATGCGCCTGAACCAAGACAGGCCAAGGGAGCCATACGAGCGCAAGTTGGGGGAGGTCCTCTCTAGCAGCGAAGAGTAATTAAGATCTACAAGTTCATTGGGGTCAGCGGCGAGACGGATCCTTAAATACTTAATGGAATGGGCTGCCATCGGAAGGGGAACTGAGCAGCAAGATGAGCTACCTCCAAGGGGGAAGGGAAATGTTGAGTGCCTCACTCTTAGACAAGTTGACTTTGAAGTTAGACACCTCACCAAAGAACTCATCTAGGATGGAAGAGAAGGAGAGATGGGGCTGGTCTTCATAGAGGAGGAGTTCGTCAGCGTACAAGGCCGCTTTGACCCAACGGAAAACCCTGAACATCGGGACGCGCATGCAGAGCCACAGCCAGATGTTCCATCACAAGAGCAGAGAGAAGCGGAGAGGGGGCACCTCTGTTAGCTCGGACCCTGGCAGAGGCGTCCCTGTACAAAGAAAGAACCTTGTGATGGAAGGGCTTACTCCGACCTGTTCCAGGGAGGCCTGGAGGAAGCTCCAATGAACCTGGTCAAAAGCCTTCTCGGCGTCGACCAACAGAAGGCAGAGGGGGAAGGTACGCAAGCGGGCAGAGTCCATCACCAGGAGGGTCTTACAAAGACTGTCACGGGCCTCCCGGCTGGGGATATACCCGACCTGGTCTGTGTGAATCAGGAGGGGCATAAGGGGGGTGAGGTGGTTTGCCAACATCTTGGCAAAAAGCTTGATGTCCCTACCGGGTTTAGGGATGACCGTAACCAGGGCAGACAGGGATTGATTGGCGAAGGGGGTGTCCTCACCTAGGCTATTGAAAACACGAAACATTAGAGGGGACAGCTGATCCCAGCACATCTTGTAGAAACGGGGAGTGAAACCATCTGGGCCAGGTGACTTGCCTGATGGGGCCAACTGGATCGCCGACACCAACTCTTCCTCAGTAAAGGGTGATTCTAGGGCCGCATTGTCTTCCTGAGAGATATATATGTCGTGGTTACTCATCGGTGGAGGCGCTTGGCAAGCGAACGACTGTATTTATCGGTAAACTCATAGTAATGCCTCCGCTGCCTGTCTCGGTGTTAGGACTGTGCGGCAGGTGCGGCCAAGGGATCAGGGTCGCAGCCTTTACCGATGTAACTGCTCAGTCCAGCATGACTGGGGTTAATTCCCTTGCAGTCGATACACGTGGTCGGTTTCCTGACTGACAGTGGTGCTAGCCTATGAGCACCAGGCTTGGGCACCTGGGTTGGCTGTTCAGTCCCGCCTTCCCGCCATTTAAGGAGGCAGGTTTGGCAGCTGGGTGCTCTAGCCTCAAAATCCAAATGCCATATGGTGCTGTGGCTCTGTGTGTGGCTCAGCACTGTTATATGTTCTTGTCTGTGTCCTATGTGTTGTGGAAGTGGGTCTCCCTTTCTGAAATTTAGGCTATTTATTTAGGACCTAGTCCACACATTCAGTCAGCCTCCTGGCTGTGCTGTAACAGCAGGTGGCTGTAATGGGTGTGGCCCAGTATAGTAACTGGAAGCACACAGTCATAGCTCTGTTTTTCTTGCAGTGGAGTAACTGCAAGACTTTAGTATTCATTTGCGGCTGCTCTGTCCTGCAGAGATCTTATCAATTTAGTTTCTGTTTGTACCCAGATGGTGTTGTAGTCCGGCAGTGACATTAACTGTCGGGCCTTGTACACACCAGGGTAGGCGACTGCTTGTGGGCAGACGTCTGAAGAGAGTGGATCCTGGACAACCGATCCGAGATCCACAAAGTGCGCTCCCTCTTAAGCCATGAGCCATGTGTAATAAAGACTCCACGAAGAACACACTTAAGGGCCTCCCAACATATTGGAGAGGAGTGGGATTGTGGGTGTGAGCGAGCTCAAACCCCCAAATAGTAGCCAGGACATCCACACAACAGGAGTCGTCCTTGAGAAGGGAATTATTAAGGCGCCACGTGAACGGATGGGGAGTAAGGCCAGGAACTATGAGGGAGACATAGACGGGGGCATGATACGACCACAGCACCGAACCAATCCGTGCAGTAGGGGACCAAGAGAGGGCATGGTGACTAACCATGAAGAAGTCAAGCTGACCATAGGAGCCATGAGCAGGGGAATAATAAGTGTAGTCATGGCCCTGAGGATAAAGGACCCTCCAGACGCCAACCAGGCCGAGGGCATGCAGGGAGGCCTTGAGCTTACGCAGCTGAGCGGGAGGCCCGACGATGCGTTGGGGAGAAGAGTCTATGGATGGGTCAAGGGCAAAATTAAAGTCACCCCCCATGACCACTACCCCCTCACTAAAGTTGGCTAGCTTGTTCAGGAGAAACCTGTTGTAGGCCATCTGCTGCTGATTGGAAAGATAACAACTGTCACGGGATGGTTAGAGTCTATACTATAGGCAATGTGTAATATATATTTCATGTGGAATGTATTCTCTAACCTGTTGTAAACATCAGTGTGTAGTTGGCTGATTAGGGTCTAGTGTGTTAGCACATTGTATGCAAATCCCTCTAACTAGTGAGGACCAGTGAGGACAATGGGTGGAGATAATCTGATCCGTGTCTCCAAGAAGATGTTGGACTGTGCATTGTTCAAAAGAGACAGGGAGTCTGCTCTCCTTGGCATAGGTGAGGGGGGAAGGATCTGTGACTCAGCCCTTCCCACCCCCAGATATAGGAAGTAACAGTTTAGTATATAGATGTAGCTAGCAGTTAGTATGAGTTAGCCGGCCTGTGCACAGCTCTGCAGAGAGCCAGGATTTAGTTACAGGACCAAGGAACCAAAGCTATCATTGGATTGTGACTTCTGTGGACTTATTGTTATTACGGTTGATGTGACCGCCGCCGGCTACTAACTTTGTGGATTACAATAAATTGCTGTTGTCTCCCGACCTCTTGCATCCGTGTTGATTCAAAAGACCTTCCGGAGGAAGACATATACCTTCGCTCCGTGACAACTGGTGGAAGCAGTGGGATCAACAGCGGACAGCGAGATGGACTACAGCAGCCCAGCGATTAATGGAGCCACAACCTCAGAATACAGGAACTGGACTATGGCAAGTCTAAAATTAAGGGCCCGGGAACTAAACCTGAGTTACCAGGGAAGAACGAAAGAGCAACTGATCGAGGCACTGGAGGAGATGACCCTGCAAAGCGACCATGAGGAGGGCTGCCCCCAGGAGACTGGAGAGATACAGGAGTGGCAGGTACAGACCCAAAAGAGCAGATGGGTTGTTTTGTATGAGGAGGAATTGGCAGTGCTGGGGCTAGAAGCAACAGCAGAGCAAAGGAGTAGAGCATTACAGAGGGCTCAGGAAACGGAGAAGGAGGAACAGAGAATGGCGCATGAAAAGGAAAGAATGGCGCATGAAATGCGAATGGCTGAGATAACTATGAGGAATTATAATCAAACGTCGACCCCCAGCCCAACAGTGAGAGAACCACCATATGTCTCCCATAAACACTTCAAGACCTTTGAGGAAGCGGCTGGGGATGTTGATGGATATTTTCAGGACTTCGAACACCAGTGCCGCCTGATGGAAGTCCCAGAGAAGGATTGGGTCCGGTATCTGGTGGAACACCTACGAGATGGGGCTGCGGAAGCTCTCAGAGCCATGGACCCTAGTGATCAGCGGGACTATGAGGCCATTAAAAGAGCGGTGCAGAAGTATTATGCAGTCACTCCAGAGACCTACCGAGTTCAGTTCCGCTCTTTGTCTTACAATGGGGGAAGCTCCTTCCACATGTTCGCCCACAAGTTGAAGCAAGCATGCAAGCGCTGACTAGAAGGAGAGGAGGCTGTCACAGTCGATAAGATCCTCCAAGTCATACTTAAGGAACAGTTCTTTTCCCAGTGCCCCGCTGAGATCCGTGAGTGGGTGCTGGAAAGGAACCCAGCCACAGTTGAGCAAGCTGCTTCTCTTGCAGATGAGGGCCTGACCATCAAGCCGCAGTGGAAGAGGTTGTTTGCAGAGGAGCGGAAAACTACCACAGTCCGCCAGACACCCTTCAGCCAGCCACCCACCTTTCATGTCCGGCCTCAGGATTACAATTCCCCCTCTACCCCTGCCCCAGCCCATCGGCCTCCAGCTATGAACAACCCTGTCCCTAGACAACGACCCACTGGAAGAATGCTAGAGCGCAGATGTTTTGGGTGCGGGCGGCCTGGACATTTGCAAGCTAGTTGCCCTGCTAACATGGGGGCACGGGCCACCGTGGCATCCCGGCCTATTCACTACCTGGGAACCACCCCTAGGACAGAAAGTTTGGCCCCATTTCCAGATGACTCCATGAATGACCCATCTGTTCCACCTCCAGGGGTCTATGGGATTCAGCCTTCCGCCACACATCCCGCAAACCTTCAGAGGAAGCACTTGCAGGAGGTCCTACTGAATGGCCGAACAGTTGTTGGATTCCGGGACTCGGGAGCTTTCCTAACGGTAGCGGACCCCCGAGTTGTGCGATCCGAGGCCCTAGAGGAGGGCCCTGGCATTTCTATCAAGTTGGCAGGGGGTACTCAAAGACGTATTCCTAAAGCTACCGTGGAACTCGACTATGGTTATGGACCAAAACGATGCACAATTGGTGTGATGAGCGGGCTGCCGGCCGATGTTCTGTTAGGCAACGATGTTGGAAATCTACAGTGCCACTTTGTGGGAGCAGTGACCCGAAGCCAAGCTCAGGGAGAAGCCAACATGGATCCACCGGATTTTCTGACAGATGCCAGCCCTTCAACCCTACAACTTTACCATTCAGTACCGCCGAGGGAACCAACACCAGAACACAGATGGGTTATCCCGGCAGGAGGAAATTTGAGCTATAGAGACTGATGTGCATTCCCCAATTTACCTGTGTAGGCCAATTGTGTCATGCACATGTTTTGAGAGGGGGACGGGTTGTCACGGGATGGTTAGAGTCCGGCAATAGGCAATGTGTAATATATATTTCATGTGGAATGTATTCTCTAACCTGTTGTAACCTGTGTAGTTGGCTGATTAGGGTCTAGTGTGTTAGCACATTGTATGCAAATCCCTCTAACTAGTGAGGACCAGTGAGGACAATGGGTGGAGATAATCTGATCCGTGTCTCCAAGAAGATGTTGGACTGTGCATTGTTCAAAAGAGACAGGGAGTCTGCTCTCCTTGGCATAGGTGAGGGGGGAAAGATCTGTGACTCAGCCCTTCCCACCCCCAGATATAGGAAGTAACAGTTTAGTATATAGATGTAGCTAGCAGTTAGTATGAGTTAGCCGGCCTGTGCACAGCTCTGCAGAGAGCCAGGATTTAGTTACAGGACCAAGGAACCAAAGCTATCATTGGATTGTGACTTCTGTGGACTTATTGTTATTACGGTTGATGTGACCGCCGCCGGCTACTAACTTTGTGGATTACAATAAATTGCTGTTGTCTCCCGACCTCTTGCGTCCGTGTTGATTCAAAAGACCTTCCGGAGGAAGACATATACCTTCGCTCCGTGACAACAACCAACAATCGTCACAACCGAGCCGCCGATACGTAACTTCAAAAAGACATACCTGCCCTCAGGATCTAACACCGAGCCCAATACCTCATATTGAATGGAGCGATGGAGGGCAATGGAGACCCTTTTTGACTTGGAAGACGGATTGGCGCTGTGGAACCACCTTGGGTAGTACCTGTTGTGGATAGAGGGAATGTGGGCCTTCCCGAAGTGCGTCTCCTGCAAAATCAAGACATGAGAGTGAGATTTATGGGATTGATACAGTATCTGGTTTCTTTTCTGGGGGATATTGAGGCCCCTAGCAACCATGGCCATGGCCTAGCAACCAAAGCGGGCCTGTGGGAAAGAAGAACAACAGAAGGGTAAGACTACACAAAAGACAAAACAGGAACAAGAGGGCTATAAGATAAAGGGGGAAGGGTGGAACAAAAAAGGGTGAGAGCGAACAACAAAAGAACAACAAAAAACTCCACAAAGTAGGGGAAGGAGAACCCCCCCTAGGAAAAGTGGAACAAGGTGACAAATGCACCTAGGAAAGTCACACTACTAAGTAGCGCGAGTACCCCAGAGGGAGAGGAGCGCGACCCGGCGGGCGCCATCTTCCTCCCCTCCTCCTGCACACGTGCTTGCATGGGAATGGCGCTGCAGCGCTTCCACTTCGCTGCCAGATCTCAGATGCGGGGACGCCGCCGCTCCCGGGCCTACTGATGGTGCCCAAGCTTCTTCTTCCTCTTCCAAGGTACCGCCTGCCCATGGACCGCGCAATTTGGTGTTCCCACTTCTTTTTGTCCAGTGCCCCAGGCCCCATACCACCTACTGCCCTGACCCCTGTTTCCCCGGAGGCTGCAGCTCATTTGGGATTAATGGCTGCCAGGGCTCCGCTGCTAAACGCACTGTCATTCAAACTCCTGCCCTAGGGGATTTGCAGAGATCACTATCTGTAGATAGGATGGCGATGTTTGGCCGTGGCGATGTTTGGCCGTCCGAAGCTGGTGGCCAGGACCCAGAATGGGGCGCGAGCCCTCCAGACAAGAGACCTCTATTTAACTCTTTGGTGCCCAGCCACAGGCACCATTTGCTGGACTCTGATCACTCCTCTGATGAGGAATTGCCACCCCTTGACACCTGCAGGAGACCCCCTAGACCTGGCACAACCCCAGCCATACTGCATGCAGAGGCTCCTCCAGGAAGCGTCTCTTACCCTACAGAAATTTCCAAAACTTCAGGCCCTTCTTGCTTTGAGCAGGAGAGATATGGACAGTCTTGCTAGTGATCTGAAGTGGGCATGGCACCAGGACCTGCGGGTGGTCAAAGCTGATATCACTGACCTACATCACAGGGTGCAGGCTCAGAAGGACGCTCAAACCTCTACTGCTGCCTCTCTGGAGGTTAGAGTGAGTCAATGGCGCCCTCTCCCCACCCTTCACTATGCACAATCGTACGCGACAGGGCTGCCCTCTCTCCCCGTTATTGTATGCTCTAGTCATGGAACGCTGCGCTCTTCTTTTCCATTCTCCTGGTCACGTGCTCCATCAAGTATCTTGGTGTACAGCTGCCCTCCAATCTGGCTGATATTTACTCATTAAACTTTTTGCCAATTTTGCGCACCCTTCGTAATGATCTCGAGCGCTGGGACACCAGGGGCCTCTCGTGGCTGGGACGTATCAACCTGCTGAAAATGAATATTCTTCCCCGACTACTGTATCTCTTCCAAACGATTCTGTGCCTTCTCCTGTCGCGTTTTGTCTCTGTAATAGGATAATCCTTCAACAAATTTATTTGGGTTTTGAAGACACTGCGCATCGCCCGGGCGACGTTGTCTTGGTCGAAACGGAGTGGAGGTCTGGCAATCCTTGACTGTGCATGGTATTATCTGGCTGTGGTTGCAACGCGTATCCTCGATTGGCATCATTCCTCTCGCGCTAAGCTTTAGGTAGCCCTGGAGAATTCCCTGAGTCCTCTCCCACTTACTGCCCTCCCCTGGCTACACAAAAAGTACTGGACGGAGGACAGAGTTTTTCCACTACCTTTTGTAACACGCCAAACACTTGATGTGTGCCGCATGTATGGGGAAATGAGGAAGCTGTTTAGAAATGATGGCCCGCTGACTCCGATATTGGGTAATCCAGACTTCCCGGCTGCGCTTGACTCCCCCTTCCTGGGCCACTCGGTTGGCGTTCCAGTCCTTCGTTTTAAGCATGTCACCTCGTCCTCTTTGCTTCTCCCTCATGCAGAGCTACTGTCCCGGTCTCTGCGCCCCGACTCTGTCTCCTCGTATTGGCACCTTTCCCAACTCTCCCATTTCTACTCTTCTCTGAAACTGTCTAATAACCTCCATAGACCCTTGCTACCTCTCGAACTTCTCTGTCTGTCCTCCTCCCCTCCTGTCCATACCATCTCTCTATTGTATGAGGTGTTGCTGGACGATCCTAAAGCTCCTCTCCCGGCCTTTGTAGGGAGTTGGGAGAGGGAGTTGGGGGTCTTGTTCCCGCCAGATGCGTGGTCATCGGCCTTTGCTGCTTGCCATAAATTCTCGATCTCCTGTAGAGCTCAGGAGACGAACTACAAAATTCTCCAGGTGGTACAGAGTTCCAGTGCTTCTCCATACCATCTACCCCTCCACACCCGATAGATGTTGGAGATGTCTCTCTGGTCAAGGCACGATGGCCCACATCTGGTGGGGATGTCCCCTCCTGAGCCCTTTCTGGTCTGAGGTTAGGCAAGTTGTTCATCAGGTCACAGGGGTAGTTCTGGAGGATGATCCTGCTCCTTTGCTCCTCTCCTTGTTCACGCGCAGATTTAGGAAACCCATTCGCAGGCTTATCGGGTTCATGCTGGTTTCTGCCAGGTCAGTTATCCCCAGACTCTGGAAATCTCAGACCCCTCCTACACTCCTCTCTTGGCTGAAGGAATTTCTTCATCTCCATACCATGGAAAATTTGATGGCTCAGCTTCGCCCTGAGGAGGGGCATCATTATCAGACTTGGTTGCTATGGGACTATTATTATTCCACCGACTTCCGATCCCTCTCTCCCTCTGTGACCTTTGTGAGCGTGTTGTCTGTTTTGGTCTTTGAATTTTGTGTTTCCACTTCTTTCTGTTCATTCTTACTGTAATTTGGTACTTTTCTGGCTTATACTGTTGCACATTTTGACTCTGCTGCGTCCGAGCTTAAGCTTGCCCCCCTTGACCCCCCCTCCCTGTCCTCCCACTACTGCCTTGGATTGCTGTTCCTGGTTGTATCCCCTCCCCTACCCCCCCCCCCCCCGCCCCTCTTCCCTATATTGTAAAAAAATTTAATTTGAAAACCTTCAATAAACTTTAATGTTAAAAAAAAATGTGAATTTTTTTCAAATTTTCACCAAATCTTCATATTTTAAATAAATGAAAGAAAAAAAAAAGCAACCAAAGCTTTCCTCTAACATAAAGCACAGCGTGTCATGAAAAAGCTATTCCAAAATCTGAATGTGACGAGAAGGGGTTAAAAGGGAATTACTATCATGATAGACATTTTTAAAAGACTAGCAAACATTTGAGTTCACAGTCAGCAAATCACCTACCAACACGATAAGAAGGCAGAATGACTTTGCTTTTTTTCCTGAGCAATGCAAATAAAAGTTTTAAAGCATTTACAAGGCTGATTCAGCAAGAAGGTTAATCTTTCAACTATCCCAGCAACACTGTTTCTTTCATAAAGTGATAAATCTCTAAATCTTCAAACAGCATTTTTTTCTAACATTTTAAATTGCAAAGCAACACTATACACGTGCTTTCTTAGGGGCATAGGGGAACCACAATGTAGCATAGTTACATAGTTACATAGTTACATAGTAGATGAGATTGGATAAAGACATGAGTCCATCAAGTCCAACCTATAACCCTACAATCCCCTACAGTGTTGATCCAGGGGAAGGCAAAAAACCCCATGAGGCTCATACCAATTGCCCTATTTCAGGGGAAAAAAATTCCTTCCCGACTCCAAATCTGGCAGTCAGTATAAAACCCTAGATCAACGTGTCCTTAAAATCTAGAGACCATAACCCATTATATTTTTCTCTTCAAGAAAGGCCTCCAGGCCCACTTTGAACTTGTTCAGTGAATCCGCCATCACCACTTCCTGGGGCAGAGAGTTCCAGAGCCTCGCTGTTCTTACTGTGAAGAAGCAGAAGTTCTGAAAAGAAAGGGATGGCAGTCAAGACTCGCTTACTCAGGACTAGAGCTTCTTCATACTGCCCCTGCAGTCAAGCTTAGCAGGATATTAGCTCTGCAACCAATGAGTACTTTACTTTTCAACAGGGTAAAATACTTATTTTTTAATGCAGGCTCCTGTTACACAGATATAACGTGTAGCTGTAATCACATACATGTGTTTGAAACAATGAGAGCTTTCCTCTGTAATAAAGGTAAGAATGTGCTCAATGGTTACTCAGTGTTCCCTATTGCAAAGTTTCTATCTATGACTGTGTACAAGAATCTGCATCAAAAAATGAGTGCTTTCTGTTCCTAGTCATGCAGGGCCATGACTGGCCTTCACCAGACACAACTCATTTACCACCTCCCCAGCCATATTCAATTTTTACATTACAGTGATAACCATTCTGACCTTGACACCATTTTTGATGACTACCTCTTGAAGCTCATCAAGAGAATACGAAGAGTATGCAAAGCAGTAATCAAAGCCAAAGGTGGCCACTTTGAAGAACTTAGAATATAAGACATATTTTCAGTTGTTTCACACTTTTTCGTTAAGTATATAATTCCATAATAATAATGTGTTAATTCATAATTTTGATGCCTTCAGTGTGAATCTTCAATTTTCATAGTCATGAAAATACAGAAAACTCTTTGAATGAGAAGGTGAGTCCAAACTTTTGGTCTGTACTGTATATATCTATATCTATATATATATATATATATATATATATATATATATATATACAGTCCTATGAAAAAGTTTGGGCACCCCTATTAATCTTAATCATTTTTAGTTCTAAATATTTTGGTGTTTGCAACAGCCATTTCAGTTTGATATATCTAATAACTGATGGACACAGTAATATTTCAGGATTGAAATGAGGTTTATTGTACTAACAGAAAATGTGTAATATGCATTAATCCAAAATTTGACACGCTGTGCTTTATGTTAGAGGAAAGCTTTGGTTGCTTTTTTTTTTCTTTCATTTATTTAAAATATGAAGATTTGGTGAAAATTTGAAAAAAATTCACATTTTTTTTTAACATTAAAGTTTATTGAAGGTTTTCAAATTAAATTTTTTTACAATATAGGGAAGAGGGGCGGGGGGGGGGGGGGGTAGGGGAGGGGATACAACCAGGAACAGCAATCCAAGGCAGTAGTGGGAGGACAGGGAGGGGGGGTCAAGGGGGGCAAGCTTAAGCTCGGACGCAGCAGAGTCAAAATGTGCAACAGTATAAGCCAGAAAAGTACCAAATTACAGTAAGAATGAACAGAAAGAAGTGGAAACACAAAATTCAAAGACCAAAACAGACAACACGCTCACAAAGGTCACAGAGGGAGAGAGGGATCGGAAGTCGGTGGAATAATAATAGTCCCATAGCAACCAAGTCTGATAATGATGCCCCTCCTCAGGGCGAAGCTGAGCCATCAAATTTTCCATGGTATGGAGATGAAGAAATTCCTTCAGCCAAGAGAGGAGTGTAGGAGGGGTCTGAGATTTCCAGAGTCTGGGGATAACTGACCTGGCAGAAACCAGCATGAACCCGATAAGCCTGCGAATGGGTTTCCTAAATCTGCGCGTGAACAAGGAGAGGAGCAAAGGAGCAGGATCATCCTCCAGAACTACCCCTGTGACCTGATGAACAACTTGCCTAACCTCAGACCAGAAAGGGCTCAGGAGGGGACATCCCCACCAGATGTGGGCCATCGTGCCTTGACCAGAGAGACATCTCCAACATCTATCGGGTGTGGAGGGGTAGATGGTATGGAGAAGCACTGGAACTCTGTACCACCTGGAGAATTTTGTAGTTCGTCTCCTGAGCTCTACAGGAGATCGAGAATTTATGGCAAGCAGCAAAGGCCGATGACCACGCATCTGGCGGGAACAAGACCCCCAACTCCCTCTCCCAACTCCCTACAAAGGCCGGGAGAGGAGCTTTAGGATCGTCCAGCAACACCTCATACAATAGAGAGATGGTATGGACAGGAGGGGAGGAGGACAGACAGAGAAGTTCGAGAGGTAGCAAGGGTCTATGGAGGTTATTAGACAGTTTCAGAGAAGAGTAGAAATGGGAGAGTTGGGAAAGGTGCCAATACGAGGAGACAGAGTCGGGGCGCAGAGACCGGGACAGTAGCTCTGCATGAGGGAGAAGCAAAGAGGACGAGGTGACATGCTTAAAACGAAGGACTGGAACGCCAACCGAGTGGCCCAGGAAGGGGGAGTCAAGCGCAGCCGGGAAGTCTGGATTACCCAATATCGGAGTCAGCGGGCCATCATTTCTAAACAGCTTCCTCATTTCCCCATACATGCGGCACACATCAAGTGTTTGGCGTGTTACAAAAGGTAGTGGAAAAACTCTGTCCTCCGTCCAGTACTTTTTGTGTAGCCAGGGGAGGGCAGTAAGTGGGAGAGGACTCAGGGAATTCTCCAGGGCTACCTAAAGCTTAGCGCGAGAGGAATGATGCCAATCGAGGATACGCGTTGCAACCACAGCCAGATAATACCATGCACAGTCAAGGATTGCCAGACCTCCACTCCGTTTCGACCAAGACAACGTCGCCCGGGCGATGCGCAGTGTCTTCAAAACCCAAATAAATTTGTTGAAGGATTATCCTATTACAGAGACAAAACGCGACAGGAGAAGGCACAGAATCGTTTGGAAGAGATACAGTAGTCGGGGAAGAATATTCATTTTCAGCAGGTTGATACGTCCCAGCCACGAGAGGCCCCTGGTGTCCCAGCGCTCGAGATCATTACGAAGGGTGCGCAAAATTGGCAAAAAGTTTAATGAGTAAATATCAGCCAGATTGGAGGGCAGCTGTACACCAAGATACTTGATGGAGCACGTGACCAGGAGAATGGAAAAGAAGAGCGCAGCGTTCCATGACTAGAGCATACAATAACGGGGAGAGAGGGCAGCCCTGTCGCGTACGATTGTGCATAGTGAAGGGTGGGGAGAGGGCGCCATTGACTCACTCTAACCTCCAGAGAGGCAGCAGTAGAGGTTTGAGCGTCCTTCTGAGCCTGCACCCTGTGATGTAGGTCAGTGATATCAGCTTTGACCACCCGCAGGTCCTGGTGCCATGCCCACTTCAGATCACTAGCAAGACTGTCCATATCTCTCCTGCTCAAAGCAAGAAGGGCCTGAAGTTTTGGAAATTTCTGTAGGGTAAGAGACGCTTCCTGGAGGAGCCTCTGCATGCAGTATGGCTGGGGTTGTGCCAGGTCTAGGGGGTCTCCTGCAGGTGTCAAGGGGTGGCAATTCCTCATCAGAGGAGTGATCAGAGTCCAGCAAATGGTGCCTGTGGCTGGGCACCAAAGAGTTAAATAGAGGTCTCTTGTCTGGAGGGCTCGCGCCCCATTCTGGGTCCTGGCCACCAGCTTCGGACGGCCAAACATCGCCACGGCCAAACATCGCCATCCTATCTACAGATAGTGATCTCTGCAAATCCCCTAGGGCAGGAGTTTGAATGACAGTGCGTTTAGCAGCGGAGCCCTGGCAGCCATTAATCCCAAATGAGCTGCAGCCTCCGGGGAAACAGGGGTCAGGGCAGTAGGTGGTGTGGGGCCTGGGGCACTGGACAAAAAGAAGTGGGAACACCAAATTGCGCGGTCCATGGGCAGGCGGTACCTTGGAAGAGGAAGAAGAAGCTTGGGCACCATCAGTAGGCCCGGGAGCGGCGGCGTCCCCGCATCTGAGATCTGGCAGCGAAGTGGAAGCGCTGCAGCGCCATTCCCATGCAAGCACGTGTGCAGGAGGAGGGGAGGAAGATGGCGCCCGCCGGGTCGCGCTCCTCTCCCTCTGGGGTACTCGCGCTACTTAGTAGTGTGACTTTCCTAGGTGCATTTGTCACCTTGTTCCACTTTTCCTAGGGGGGGTTCTCCTTCCCCTACTTTGTGGAGTTTTTTGTTGTTCTTTTGTTGTTCGCTCTCACCCTTTTTTGTTCCACCCTTCCCCCTTTATCTTATAGCCCTCTTGTTCCTGTTTTGTCTTTTGTGTAGTCTTACCCTTCTGTTGTTCTTCTTTCCCACAGGCCCGCTTTGGTTGCTAGGCCATGGCCATGGTCTGTACTGTATATATCTATATCTATATCTATATATATATATATATATATATATATATATACAGTCCTATGAAAAAGTTTGGGCACCCCTATTAATCTTAATCATTTTTAGTTCTAAATATTTTGGTGTTTGCAACAGCCATTTCAGTTTGATATATCTAATAACTGATGGACACAGTAATATTTCAGGATTGAAATGAGGTTTATTGTACTAACAGAAAATGTGTAATATGCATTAATCCAAAATTTGACCGGTGCAAAAGTATGGGCACCTCAACAGAAAAGTGAGTGAAAAATATTTCGTAGATCCTCCTTTTGCAAAGATAACAGCCTCTAGTCGCTTCCTGTAGCTTTTAATCAGTTCCTGGATCCTGGATGAAGGGATTTTGAACCATTCCTCTTTACAAAACAATTCAAGTTCAGTTAAGTTTGATGGTGGCCGACCATGGACAGCCCAAATCATCCCACAGATGTTCAATGATATTCAGGTCTGGGGACTGGGATGGCTATTCCAGAACATTGTAATTGTTCCTCTGCATGAATGCCTGAGTCGATTTGGAGCAGTGTTTTGGATCATTGTCTTGCTGAAACATCCATCCCCAGCGTAACTTCAACGTCATCACTGATTATTGAACATTATTCTCAAGAATCTGCTGATACTGAGTGGAATCCATGCGACCCTCAACTTTAACAAGATTCCCGGTGCCGGCATTGGCCACACAGCCCCAAAGCATGGTGGAAACTCCACCAAATTTTACAGTGGGTAGCAAGTGTTCTTTTTGGAATGCTGTTTTTTTTTGGATGCCATGCATAACACCTTTTTGTATGACCAAACAACTCAATCTTTGTTTCATCAGTCCACAGGATCTTCTTCCAAAATGAAGCTGGCTTGTCCATATGTGCTTTTACATACCTCAGGTGACTCTGTTTGTGGCGTGCTTGCAGAAACGGCTTCTTTCTCATCACTCTCCCATACAGCTTCTCCTTGTGCAAAGTGCGCTGTATTGTTGACCGATGCACAGTGATACCATCTGCAACAAGATGATGCTGCAGCTCTTTGGAGGTGGTCTGTGGATTGTCCTTGACTGTTCTCACCATTCTTCTTCTCTGCCTTTCTGATATTTTTCTTGGCCTGCCACTTCTGGGCTTAACAAGAACTGTCCATGTGGTCTTCCATTTCCTTACTATGTTCCTCACAGTGGAAACTGACAGGTTAAATCTCTGAGACAAGTTTTTGTATCCTGAACAACTATGTTGAACAATCTTTGTTTTCAGATCATTTGAGAGCAGGCTGTCCATGCTCGGCCACCATCAAACTTAACTGAACTTGAATTGTTTTGTAAAGAGGAATGGTCCAAAATCCCTTCATCCAGGATCCAGGAACTGATTAAAAGCTACAGGAAACGACTAGAGGCTGGTATCTTTGCAAAAGGAGGATCTGCTAAATATTAATGTCACGTTTCTGTTGAGGTGCCCATACTTTTGCACCGGTCAAATTTTGGTTTAATGCATATTGCACATTTTCTGTTAGTACAATAAACCTTATTTCAATCCTGAAATATTACTGTGTCCATCAGTTATTAGATATATCAAACTGAAATGGCTGCTGCAAACAACAAAATATTTACAACTAAAAATGATTCAGATTAATAGGGGTGCCCAAACTTTTTCATAGGACTGTATATATATATATATATATATATATATATATATATATATATATATATATACAGATAAGTGCACTGCTTAAACTGTGTTTGCTATAATTCTTAGCAACTTGTATATTGTTTATATGGAACTGTGTATTGCCCCTGTAATGACTTTAGTCACTGGGGATGAGAGAACATAGAGCATTGGTGGTTAATTTCAGGAAATTCTGGAAAGGAAATTCAAGTTAGAGCAGAAGTTCTGCAACTGTGCTTCAACTCTGAGACATAAAGAAGTAAATTGCCTTCAACTGTTAAGAAAAGTGTTGGAAGGATTTAACTACCTTTTTGTGCAATCCAGACATGGCGTGCCGCAGGACAGACAGAGTATCCTAGGTAGAGAGCCTGCTGAAGCTACCATCCACCAAGCTCATCCCAGACTCACAGTAGATCTTAGAGAGGCCCATTGGTGGACCCTGCGCCTTTTGGGGGCTATACAAAGTTCAAAATGCTTTTGAAATAGGCAGTGGAGGTCCAGTAAAGGCCCCTATGAACTTGCTCTACCACTCTCTGACTTCCTCTTCAGGGGCCCCCCATGCTGCATATTACGTCATCATTGCATGTTGTACAGGGCCTATTAAAGGCTAAAGAGAGAAGACGAGGCTGTGAGCAGGAGTGAGGATTGGCAAGTGAATGCATCTGGTTCTCCCCAATTCTTTGATTCAATTGCTAAAAATACAACTGGGTCACAGAACCAGGAAGAAGTGGTACTTTGACCTGGTTTTGCTAATGGTAGAGCAGGAGCCTGTTCTTCCTACTCTACAACTCACATTAAATCTGTGGTCTACAAGCTGAGTATTGGTACTTAACCTGTCTTCTCTCTGGATCCTCATGCCTCTTCCTGCTCTGGGCACAAATGGCATCACAACAGTATGCCTAAAGCAAGAAAGAGCGGGAACAGGGAACAGAAGGGTAAGCAATGACCTAATACTGCCATAAGGAGGACCAGTGAAGGGGCCACTGTATGGATCATACAGTGCCCCCCTTACTGGTCCCTCCATACATTGGCCTGTTCACTGGTATACAGTGGTCCCTTCACTGGCCCCCAAATTGTATAGGTAAGAGTGATGTGGCCATTATATTGTGTGAAGGCAGAGAAGAGGGCTAATATCCTGTGGGGGAAATTAATGTGTGGAGCATTCTGGACAACCCCTTTAATATTCCCCCCTATGCCCCACAAAATGTAATGCCCCCTACAGAATATTAGCCCTATCACTGCTCCCCACAAAATATAATGGCTCCATCATACAGTATGGAGGACCAGTGAAGAGATCACTGTATGGGGGTGGTGATGTGGCCATAAAAAATTAGGTCCAGAGAACCACTCTAAAGAGGCTGTCCATAAATTGGTTCGACCCCATGGTGGCCAGGGAGGTATAAAATAAAATTAAAAAGCATACTCACCTGTCCCCAGAACCAGTTGTCACGCACCAGTGTCTGTTTGGTCCTATGGTGCCACCTCATTTCTGGAAATCTGTACTTTTTGTAACTAATTAGTCTCAGTGGTCACATAAGGCACAGGACTCCCAGTAAGAAGGCATTGGCAAGAGACTGAATGGACACTGGTGGTGGACCATGGGGACAGGTGAGTATGCTTTTATGTTTTAATTTTACATCTCAGTTGCTTCTGTACAACTCGTTTAAAGGGTTTATCCCAAGAACAGGCCCTTAATGTTACATCTGCAGGGATCTGACAACCAGGACCTCTGCAGATCTCCAGGACAGTGCAGCAACATGTAATGTTAAAAATTCCAGGAGCGACACTACTCACCCATCATGCAGTGTTTAGCAGTGGGCTTAGGTAGTGCAGTGGCACAGCATGGTTCCCAACATGGCTTTCAGCATTGTAAGTAGCTGCACTATCTTGATACAGCTGATCTGCAGGAGTTCTGGCTGTGTGTAGTGGGACCATAGAATCAATTGCACTGGCGGGCCCTAGACATCCCAGTCTGACACTGATCCATTGTTGTGGAAGCTGTTGGTTGCTTTAATTCAACAGTTACCCAGTAAAGTTTTTTTGTGTTTTTTTTAAATAAAGTCTTTATTTATAAATAAACACAAAATTAAAAACAAATAATACAAAACCAGAGCGATACCGGGCCAGAAAACCCCGACCAGTACGCCCAAAACAAAAACAAGTACATGTTCGTGAGGACGGAAAGAAACATAATAAATAGAGATGAGAGAGTAGTATTCGATCGAGTAGGCATTCGATCAAATACTACGGTATTCGAAATACTCGTACTCAATCAAATACCACGTGGTAAACGCAGTAAAAATTCGATTCCTCTCCCACCTTCCCTGGCACTTTTTTTAAACCAATAACTATGCAGGGGAGGTGGGACAGGAAGTAGGACAACGTAGGCGTTGGAAAAAAATAGGAAAAAGTCATTGCCTGGCTAAATCAGTAGCAGCGGCAGCAATAATAATAATACTGGGACTTGGGCATGTTAGATGCACCCAGGCATGCTTCCCCTGCTGTCCCAGTTGAATTCAAGAGGTGTTGGCATCATTTCCTGTGGTGTCATTGTGGACTTGGTGACTCCAATTGGTCAAATTTTGGTTTCCCTGAAACGAGCATGTTTTTCCCATAGACTATAATGGGATTCGATATTCAAACGAATTGTCGAATATTGAGGTCTACTCGAATCGAATTTCGAATTTTCAAATATTTCACTACTAGCTCAATCTCTAATAATAAACAGTGACAAATCCGTACATACCAGTAACAGTAAGGATGGCACAGAGAAGGAAAAGGGAGCAGAGAAGAAGGAAAGGGGAAAGGAGAAGGAAAAGAGAAGAGGTGAGATAAAGAGAAAAAAAAAAATAGGAGGGGCGTCCACCATCCGCCATGGAACCTCAGCCAACAGTGTAAGCTGTAAGCTCTGTAAGCTCGAGTGCCCTGCTCGAGTGCTCTGTAAGCTCGAGTGCCCTGGAAAAGAAGGCAAGGCAGTTACGCAGTAAAGTTGTGTATACTGTTTTCTTGCAACCACGTTTCCTGAATCATTTTGTTTGCGCTCCAATGTGCAGTCCCACTCTCATCTGGCTCCGGAGGGCTGAAGACCATTAGTCTTCATTAACCATTAGTTACTAACTAATTACTAACCAGTAGTCCCACCACAATCTTGAACCCTTGTAAGAATTGGTTTTGGAGTCAACAAGCCATTGCTGTTTAAACTAATACTATTACCAGGTTTTCCACCAACAGGTTGTTGCATATACATCACTCTTATAAATTAGTGGGGGACTGTCATGACCAGCTGTTTTCACCAGATTGCAGCTTCTCACTTAAGGATAGGCCATCAATTTTTAAAAATTGAATAACCCCTTTAGACACTTAAACAGGGTACAAAGATCTATTTAATACAGCTCTCTCTGGTTCCCTCTTTTGTTTCCTCATCCTGTGTTTAAAATAAATGCTAAAAATAAAGTTCCTTTTGGAATTTACAGTGGTATGCTGGTATTGGCTTATGTTTCAACATGTAACTGCAATTATTCAGCTGACATCGCTAAAACCCTTGTACAGATTAAACTGCCTAGTCAAGTTCTTGGAGGTTTTGACTTTGAAGGAGGTAATTATTGTAAAAGCATTTACACCACAAAATAATATTTGCATTTTTTGCCTGATCTATGTATTTAAAGACACAATGATAATTATATAATAAAAGGTGTCATTGGTTTCCACTGAAGTGTTGTTTAACCCTATCCCAACATGTTGGATCTTTAACCCTTTCCTGACATCTGCTGTACTATTATGGCATATTTCAGGTGTTTAAACATAGCAGGGACTCAGAAGCTGTGCGGCTACTATAGTCACCAGATCTATGTTGTGATATAAAACAGAGACCCCATAGCAATGTCCATGATCAGTGCCCACACTATTTGCATGCATTAACTCTATAGACACCTCAGTCACATGTGACAGAGGCATTTTGCCTAGGATTGCTGTCCCCCTATTGAAGATTTCCAGGCTTTTTATCACAGTAGTTCTAGGCAACTTGTAATAGAACTATAGGAATTTTGAGGACACTTTGGATCATTGAAATCAAACGCAAATTAGCTTGCCAGAGGTGCCCAATTAAAGAAAACCTACTGAATTGGTTTTTTTTTATTGCAGATTTTGAATTTATGGCTAATATTATTGGCACATATTGGCACATACTGTAATGTGCATTTTAACCTTTTAGCGATCTAATACATTTAGTTTTAAACCAGTTATCTCTCACAGCTTTCCAACTTTTTACATTTTATTTCTGTATAGGTTTATTTATTTTGTTTTGCTTACTTGTATAGCGCCATCATATTCCACAGTGGTTATACTGTATAGACATTGGCATCAATTTTGGCAGCTGAATAAATATTATTATATTTATGGCATTTATCGTGTACTTTTACATGCTAATTTTATTTTAACCACTTCAGTACCGGGCCAATTTGTGGTCCAGGACCAGACACATTTTTGTTTTTTTTTGTATGTGCAGTTTTGAGGACTGCAACGTTTTTCCCGTATGTCTCATTCAACTAAATTTTGCGTCTTTTTTCGGGGACACATAGGGCTTTATTTTTATGTTGTTTTTATTTTCGACTGTGTTTTAATTTTTTTTATATCCGGGGAAATATAAACGTAATAGGAGGGAAATTGTGTCTGGTTTTCACTTTTTTTTTTTTTTTTATTTAATAACACAAAGTGTTACTGAAAAACTTTATAAAATAATTTTTCCTCTCCGTTACGGTAATTTGTATTTTGTATGGTGTTGTGGGGGGTGGGGCTATAACCTTTAATAACGGCGTTTTATTAGCATATTATTTTATTTATTTTTTTAATTATTTTCTTCTTTTTTTTTTAACTTTTTTATTATATTTTTTTTTTTTTCAGATTGTGTCCCCATAAGGTCATAAGAGGCCTTTGGGGACATCTGATCACTTTTTTTTTGTTAGGGAGGCTGATTTCCCCTATAACTGAGGCTGCTACATTTAGCCTCAGTTGCAGGAGGAATCCAGCCTCCTTCACACTGTTCTTTACACTTACAGAGCTGATCTGGGTCCTGTAGGACCCAGCAGCTCTTGTAAGATGCTGAACCCGGTGGATCACGTGACCGCCGGGTCAGAGGACGGCCGCATCATGGCGGCGCCCATAGCCGTGTATACAGCGCTCATTGAGCGCTATATACACAGTGATCGAGAAGGCAGGGAAGGGAATAAACCATCCCTGCCATCTCTCTGGGAGCTCCAGCTGAAGTTACAGCCTGCTCCCAGCTTCAGTAGCTGCACGATCTTCGTGCAGCTGCTGTGTTCTGATTGGACGTACCGGTACGTCCTGTCAGAACTAGGCAACCACTTCCCAGACCATTATAGTCTATTGGCGGTCCGGAAGTGGTTAAGGGTTGTTACTAGGATTCTGATCGGGGATCGAGTAAATTTCACAATCGCTATCGGAATTCCGATCCCGATCTTTTCCGGCAGGATCGAGGTCGGAGGTTATTTCCCACAATGCTTGGCTCAGTAGCCAATAATTGTGGGAAAAGCTATAGTATCAGATGAGTGAGCATGCACCCATAGGAATGAATGGAAGCGGCCAGCACCCAGACTTTGCTGCATCCATTCATTCCTATGGGAGCTTACTACTCTTCTGTTTCCTCCCTGCTGTGCCCATATATTCAGCTCTGCTACATCTCAGATGTAGCAGAACTGAGTATACGGTAAAACAGGGACGAAGCAGAAGAGTGGCAGGCTGCGTGCGATAAATCACTCTGTACTGCTCAACTTACTTGCACAGATCGCTGCCGCTCTCCGTTGTTCTTGCTCCTCTTCTCTCTCATTGACATTGCCTTCAGAGCGCCCTGTGCACCCCTGCCTCCCTAGACTAATGTTAGAGATGCTGAGAGAAGGTGGGCAGGTACTGGGAGGGGAGACGTGAATGATGCACTCACGTCTCCCCGCTCACACTCTCCTAAGCCACAACAAGCCCCGCCTAATTCCATCATCTCTAACACTAGCCTAGGGAGGTGGTGGTGGGGGGGGGGCGCACGGCGCTCTGAAGGCATGTCAATGAGAGAGGACCGGACTGAAAAGAATGGGGAGCGGCAGCGGATCTGTGAAGGTAAGCGGGCACCAGGGGGGCCAGGGGATGTTTTTTTAATCACTACACAGTGTGGAGTCCAAAAATTTAAACAATTTTTGGACTTTATGCTGTTTAGTGAATAGGATCGTTTTTAAAATCCGATCTTCGATTATTAAAAAAAAATCCCATTGAATTGCATTGGGATCTGAATTGGGAACAGGTTCGAATGGAAACTGATCAGAAATCGGATTTTAAAAGCGATCCTGAAATCTCCCTAGTCGTTACGGATCTGGAGATACCATATGTGTTTATGTGTTTTATTTTCTTTTTTTCCATTAACAAGGGGGAAAAAACTATATTGTAACTTTTTTCTGTGAAACAATTTAGTGAACACAGCATATAAGGGGTTAAATGGAATGACAAGTATGCTTTTGACTGATAAAGGGGGGTGGTAGTTATATCATGAACAAAAGTTCATGGTGCTACCTCCCCTGGAGTTATCTGAAGTTACAGGAGAAGAATAAAATTAGTTTTTCCTCTCCCTGAGCTGTCAACTGCACGTGTTCTCCTGCACGCTCATAAGACAAAAAAACAAAAAAACGAAAGTCTGCGTATATGCAACTCAACTTTAACTAGTGATATCTCTAAATCTATGCAGTGTGGGTGTATAGGAGAGAAAAAAATAGGGTAATAACGTTTACGATAAATGTTTATCAGTGACCCACAAAATCCTTGCATATGGGACTTGCAATATATACAATATAATCAGCTACATGAATCATGAAGATGCTGCCTTGCCTCAGTTTCATCAGGTGCGATGCCCTTCACACCAGATGGTGTTGAAATAGATGTAGTAATGAAAGAATCCTTGCAGGATGGCTCTGGCGCAAACTCCTGTACATTTTTGATACACAAATACTTCTTTCTATTATGAGGCGGATATTCCTTTTTTGGGTACAAGTAAATCTAGATTTTTATTAGCAGTAAATGATGGGTTTTTATCAAATAAACAAAATGGATATACAATGCAAACAGAGACACACACATATTTAACAGCAAAATGATGCCAAAAAAATATGTCTAATGGTATTCTTGGATTTGAATACCAAAGGGGTGCAAAAGGGAACCTAGGATCCTGAATTACATTCCCCTGAACAAAGAGGTGTTAAATTCAGAAGAAAGATATAAAAGTAATAAAGAGTGAAACTTTACCTAAATCGCGTGCAATGGTGCTCCAATAAATAGGTATATACATAATTATATACAAAATCATCACAGAACTTCAGTCCTCCTCATAACTTGATATTGTGACCAAGGATCAACACGATGGGACTTTTCTATAGACCTAGACAACTTAGCAATTTTACCATGTGACTTCATTAACCTAGTAGCCAGCATGTACGAAACAGGAAATCCCTATGTGACATTGTATCAACCGAGTGCATATTTTGGATCTATCGTGTGATGACTTTGTATATAATTATGTATATACCTATTTATTGGAGCACCATTGCACATATACATATGTTTTGGTTCATGACTCACATATATTCTATTATATAATTTTTTGGGGGGGGTTTTCTTTCTGTAAATATTGTAGAGTCTGATGAAGGCCATGTAAGGCCGAAAATGTTTACTTGGAACCAGATTATGTGTATATCACCTTGAATAAATACACCTTGAAGCATTATTACAAGCCACAGTGGGATCTTTTTTACATATTACGCACAGATTGGGACCCTATCCTGTTGTTGAAAAACCCGATACTCCAACCACACCCTCTTATATTTACCTAATTCGCTCTCATAACGGAGCTTGTGTGTGTAAAACTGAAGTAAGGGGTATTCACATTAGTCTTTTTTTTTGGTGCAATTTTGCTTTTACAGTATTGGCCAAAAGTATTGGCACCCCTGCAATACTGTCAGATAATACTCATTGTCTTCCAGAAAATGATTGCAAGCACAAACTCTTTGGTATTAATATCTTCATTTATTTTGCTTGCAATGAAAAAACACAAAAGAGAATGAAAAAAAAGTCAAATCATTGATCATTTTACACAAAACTCCAAAAATGGGCCAGACAAAAGTATTGGCACCCTCAGCCTAATACTTGGTAGCACAACCTTTAGACAAAATAACTGCGAACAACCGCTTCCGGTAACCATCAATGAGTTTCTTACAATGCTCTGCTGGAATTTTAGACCATTCTTCTTTGGCAAACTGCTCCAGGTCCCTGAGATTTGAAGTGTGCCTTCTCCAAACTTCCATTTTGAGATCTCTCCACAGGTGTTCTATGGGATTCAGGTCTGGACTCATTGCTGGTCACTTTGGAAGTCTCCAGTGCTTTCTCTCAAACAATTTACTAGTGCTTTTTGAAGTGTGTTTTGGGTCATTGTCCTGCTGGAAGACCCATGACCTCTGAGGGAGACCCAGAACATTCTTCCAAAACGTTTTTGTCTTTCTCAGGTAAGTTTTGGCAAACTCCAGCCTGGCTTTTTTATGTCTCTGGGTAAGAAGTGGGGTTCTTCCTGGGTATCCTACCATACAGTCCCTTTTCATTCAGACGCCGACGGATAGTACGGGTTGACACTGTTGTACCCTCAGACTGCAGGGCAGCTTGAACTTGTTTGGATGTTAGTCGAGGTTCTTTATTCACCATCCGCACAATCTTGCATTGAAATCTCTTGTAAATTTTTCTTTTCCGTCCACATCTAGGGAGGTTAACCACAGTGCCATGGGCTTTAAACTTCTTGATGACACTGCGCACGGTAGATACAGGAACATTTAGGTCTTTGGAGATGGACTTGTAGCCTTGTAGCTCATGCTTCCTCACAATTTTGCTTCTCAAGTCCTCAGACAGTTCTTTGGTCTTCTTTCTTTTCTCCATGCTCAATGTGGTACACACAAGGACACAGGACAAAGGTTGAGTCAACTTTAATCCATTTCAACTGGCTGCAAGTGTGATTTAGTTATTGCCACCACCTGTTAGGTGCCTCAGGTAAGTAACAGGTGCTGTTAATATACACAAACTAGAGAATCATGACATGATTCTTCAAACAGTGCCAATACTTTTGTCCACCCCCTTTTTTATGTTTGGTGTGGAATTATATCCAATTTGGCTTTTTCACAATTCTTTTTGTGGTTTTCCACTCATGACAAATTAAATGAAGATAATAATACCAAAGAATTTGTGATTGCAATCATTTTCTGGAAGAAAATGAGCATTATCTGACAGAATTTCAGAGGTGCCAATACTTTTGGCCAACACTGTAAATATATATGTGTGTGTGTGTCACTGTTTGCATTGTATATCAGTTTTGTTTATTTGAGAAAGGGGTCTGCGAACCCCAAAAGGCGTCATTCCCCGTCGTCCCACTAGCGGCACAATACGGGGTATTTTCTGCCCCTGTGTGCTGGTAGGACAGGCGGAATTTTTAACTAGCCAAATAAATTACACATGGCTGGCTCCTATAAGAGGGCACCAAGACCCTCCCCCCTTGTGTTTTTTTCTGTCCTGTGTGGGACAGGTGGGGGAGGACTCTCTGTCCTCCTTAGGGGTGAGCTCCAAGGCTTACCTGATCCTGAAGTCCCCAATCCTCTTCAGTATTCCTTCAGCAGAAGTCCTGTTGGCTCTGCTGTTGCTCCTTCCTGAAAAGAAGAATTAGCCGTGTCAGTTTTTCCCTGCTTACTCGCAGGGTTAATGGGGTCTCACAGCACCTCCCTCCCCCCTGAAATCTGTTCCCCTTGTTTAGAGGATTCCTACAAGGTCCGTTAGGGGAGAGGGTTCCATGTGCTGCAGCTGGCGGTCCCTCTTCGTGCCGGCAGTTGCCATGCACTCTCTGTGTGGGACGGCCAGCACCCGGAACCCTAGATGTGGTTCCTTGTGCCGAGGGGGAGGAAGTTCTCGGCCGCACACTTCTGGTACGGCCTGTACTTCCGGTCATTCGTGCAGCCGGAGGCTAAAATTGCATGCGGTTTCCCCCCCCCTTTCCCTCCTCCTCCTCCTCGTTCCTAGACCCTTTTTTTCTGCGGTTGCAGAGATTCTCTCAGTAGAGGCGGGCCCTTCCTAAGCCACGCCCCTATAGTCGGCAGCAGGTTGTTTTTTTTTTAAAAAAAGGAAGTGCAAGGGTTAGTTCCTTGCCTTCCTGGTTCAGTCTAGTGGGGCTCCCTAGAGATTCTAGGTGTTTTTTTGCCGCAACTGCAGACCTGCTGTACAAGCTGCCATACTCTGACGGTCTCCAAACCTTCTCGCCACAGTCGGTAAGGCTCCCGGGTAAGTCTCTTTCTTACTTACAGAAGAAAGTGTATACTCCTCCTTGTTTACCCTGTATTTGGCTTAAGGTAGCCTTTGTTGTGGTCGCAACTCTTCCGCCATGTCTTCCTCCACTACTCCTCCTGGGGATCATGGGAGAAGGAAAACTTCCTCTAAAATGAAACATTTCGCCTGTTTGGAATGTGATATTCCTCTACCTGACGGTATGGGTATGCAAATGTGTATGCAGAATGGATATAAATGAAACACTGTAAGTGCACACATGTGCATGAAGGCCAATACATGTACATCCATGGTGCTAAACAATAAATGCCTCCAAACCACTGCAGATTTGCAGTGACTGCCAAATATCCATTATGGCGATCAGGAGCATTGTCAATGCATAAGTATTTCAAAACACATACACAGATTTAGCACTTATCCCTACACAGTGAGCCAGAATATGGCAACACCTTGTAGGGAATTGAATTAAATAACCCATTCGTGATGCAGTGCATAGATATTTTTAAATCCATACAGAGGATTAACACTTACCCTTCCACAGTGGGCCAGAGCATGGCACCACCGTGTAGGGCATCGAATTAAATAATCCATTGATGATGCAGTGGGAGGAGGGTTGTGAGCACGCCGGCCACGGCATCCAGCTCACACGTGCAGGCCGACTGGCGTGTCGGGAAGTGCCGACCGCGCATGTGTGGCGAGCCCAGGCCGTATGCAAGCGCACAAAAACAAAAAAACAAAAATCAAAAAATGCCCACGGCGGAAAGGGGTTGTCCAGACAAAATGGACAACCCTTTTAAAGTTTAAATAAGCTGGGGTCAGTGAAAAAAAAAAAAAAAGAGGCATACTCACCTGTCCCTGTTGCGGTGTCCTCCCACACCTCCCTTGTCATGTGCTTCTGTCGTTATGCTAAAGCCACTGATTGGCCTCAGTGGTCACGCGAATGCTTTATTAATAAGGCATTTTTAGTTAGGCTCATTATTCATTGAAGGGCACTATTATTTAAAGGGGGCACGCGGAGGTATTATTAATTTCCTGGAGATTTTTATATTACAGATTTTATAACTGGGGTAGTAACAAGATTGGGATGTTGTGTAGGTGTATGGTTCAGGTGCCTAGAAAATAGAGGAGCAAAAGATGTCTGTGCTGCAAACTTTACAGAGACAAGTCACAGCTGGAAGAAGTGTTTCATGGCCATACAGATGGGAGAGACGAGAAAAGTGAATAATCAGAGGGAGTAAAGTCACCTATAAGCATCTACATTGTTCTTGTATTGTATTTACCAAAATTGTCTTTACAGATCTATGTAGAGCCAGTATATACCACTATACGGTCATTGTATAGTGATGATATCGGTATACCTGAGTTGGGGGCACACTTAGATGTATTCCCCCCCCCCCCCCCCTGTGCTGACCCCTAGATACGTCTCTGGGTTGAACTGCAACAAACCTAAGGCTTGGTTCACACATCAGTATTAGAGATGAGCGAACACTGTTCGGATCAGCCGATCCGAACAGCACGCTCCCATAGAAATGAATGGAAGCAACTGTGACGCCAGCCGGCCGCCGGCAAAGTCAGCGTCACAGGTGCTTCCATTCATTTCTATGGGAGCGTGCTGTTTGGATCGGCTGATCCGAACAGTGTTCGCTCATCTCTAATCAGTATGCCATCCGTCCATTTGAATTCAGTTTGAGACTTTAAAACAGACTGATGCACATACTGATTTCATACTGACACCTTTTTATGCTGGTAGCAAACGCTGTCCGTCCCCTAGAGGACAGATAAGGGGATTAAAAGTAGAAAATTGTAAACAGAGTAGAGTAGATAAGGACTAGAGATGAGCGAACAGTAAAATGTTCGATATTCGATATTCGTTTCAAATAGCCACTCAATATTCGACTATTCGAACGAATATCGAACCCCATTATAGTCTATGGGGAAAAATGCTTCGTTTCAAGGGATCCCACCACTCGACTCAGGAGAGTCACCAAGTCCACTATCACACCCCAGGAAATGATGCCAACATCCTGGAATGCAACTGGGACAGCAGGGGAAGTATGTCTGGGGGCATCTAACATGCCCAAGTCATTGTATTATGTCGGGATCCCTGTCAGATTGCGATATGCGCAAGCTGACTTTTTCCCATAGGAATGCATTGACCAGCGTTGATACAGAAGTACGGCATTCGGCCAATCATCGCTGGTTCTGCCGGAGGCTCATCTATGAGGAGGCAGAGTCTAAGAATCAGACCAGAATGGAGACTGCTGTGGACTGCTCTTAGACTCCGCCTCCACCGGCAGAACCAGCGTTGATTGGCCAATCAACGCTGGTCAATGCATTCCTATGCCGAGCTGGGTGAGTAACATTCACCCCTAAATAAAGGTAATCCCTAGCTAACCCTGCCTGTAGATCTGTCCCGGTCTCACAGTCACATAGTTCACATTCTCAAATGAATTGAATGTTAAACTCACCATTCGTCTAAATTGGAGGTCACCTGATTTCGGCCACCAATTCCTTTTTCCGATTTTTTTTCGATGCCTCCGTTGTCGTAGTTCCTGTCCCACCTCCCCTGCACAGTTATTGGTGCAAAAAACGAGCCAGGGAAGGTGGGAGGGGATACAAATTTTTACTGTGTTTGCCTTGTGGTATTCGATTGTAATCGAATACCTCGAATGGCCTGATATTTGATCAAATATGTATTTGATCGAACGGTGTTCGCTCATCTCTAATAAGGACATTTATCATATGTCCGTATCTCTACTCTGTTTACAGTTGCTACTTTTAATCCCCTTATCTGTCCTCTAGGGGACGGACAGCGTTTGCTATCAGCATAAAAAGGTGTCAGTATGCAATCAATATGTGCATCAGTTCGTTTTTAGTCTCAAGCTGAATTCAAACAGACGGATGGCATGCTGATGTGTGAACTAAGCATAAGAAGAAAATGAATGCATTACATAGTCATGCTAATAAAAAGTAGAGTGTAATTTCATTTTGTTAAAATATTAGAAATTAATACATGGATTATTTTTTAAAAAATAAAATCTAATGTAATCACTAGAGATGAGCGAACACTAAAATGTTCGAGGTTCGAAATTCGATTCGAACAACCGCTCACTGTTCGAGTGTTCGAATGGGTTTCGAACCCCATTATAGTCTATGGGGAACATAAACTCGTTAAGGGGGAAACCCAAATTCGTGTCTGGAGAGTCACCAAGTCCACTATGACACCCCAGGAAATGATACCAACACCCTGGAATGACACTGGGACAGCAGGGGAAGCATGTCTGGGGCATAAAAGTCACTTTATTTCATGGAAATCCCTGTCAGTTTGCGATTTTCGCAAGCTAACTTTTCCCCATAGAAATGCATTGGCCAGTGCTGATTGGCCAGAGTACGGAACTCGACCAATCAGCGCTGGCTCTGCTGGAGGAGGCGGAGTCTAAGATCGCTCCACACCAGTCTCCATTCAGGTCCGACCTTAGACTCCGCCTCCTCCGGCAGAGCCAGCGCTGATTGGCCGAAGGCTGGCCAATGCATTCCTATGCGAATGCAGAGACTTAGCAGTGCTGAGTCAGTTTTGCTCAACTACACATCTGATGCACACTCGGCACTGCTACATCAGATGTAGCAATCTGATGTAGCAGAGCCGAGGGTGCACTAGAACCCCTGTGCAAACTCAGTTCACGCTAATAGAATGCATTGGCCAGCGCTGATTGGCCAATGCATTCTATTAGCCCGATGAAGTAGAGCTGAATGTGTGTGTTAAGCACACACATTCAGCACTGCTTCATCACGCCAATACAATGCATTAGCCAGTGCTGATTGGCCAGAGTACGGAATTCGGCCAATCAGCGCTGGCTCTGCTGGAGGAGGCGGAGTCTAAGGTCGGACCTGAATGGAGACTGGTGTGGAGCGATCTTAGACTCCGCCTCCTCCAGCAGAGCCAGCGCTGATTGGCCGAATTCCGTACTCTGGCCAATCAGCGCTGGCCAATGCATTCTATTAGCCCGATGAAGTAGAGCTGAATGTGTGTGCTAAGCACACACATTCAGCACTGCTTCATCACGCCAATACAATGCATTAGCCAGTGCTGATTGGCCAGAGTACGGAATTCGGCCAATCAGCGCTGGCTCTGCTGGAGGAGGCGGAGTCTAAGGTCGGACCTGAATGGAGACTGGTGTGGAGCGATCTTAGACTCCGCCTCCTCCAGCAGAGCCAGCGCTGATTGGCCGAATTCCGTACTCTGGCCAATCAGCGCTGGCCAATGCATTCTATTAGCCCGATGAAGTAGAGCTGAATGTGTGTGCTAAGCACACACATTCAGCACTGCTTCATCACGCCAATACAATGCATTAGCCAGTGCTGATTGGCCAGAGTACGGAATTCGGCCAATCAGCGCTGGCTCTGCTGGAGGAGGCGGAGTCTAAGGTCGGACCTGAATGGAGACTGGTGTGGAGCGATCTTAGACTCCGCCTCCTCCAGCAGAGCCAGCGCTGATTGGCCGAATTCCGTACTCTGGCCAATCAGCGCTGGCCAATGCATTCTATTAGCCCGATGAAGTAGAGCTGAATGTGTGTGCTTAGCACACACATTCAGCTCTACTTCATCGGGCTAATAGAATGCATTGGCCAATCAGCGCTGGCCAATGCATTCTATTAGCTTGATGAAGCAGAGTGTGCACAAGGGTTCAAGCGCACCCTCGGCTCTGATGTAGCAGAGCCGAGGGTGCACAAGGGTTCAAGTGCACCCTCGGCTCTCCTACATCAGAGCCGAGGGTGCGCTTGAACCCTTGTGCAGCCTCAGCTCTGCTACATCAGAGCCGAGGGTGCGCTTGAACCCTTGTGCACACTCTGCTTCATCAAGCTAATAGAATGCATTGGCCAGCACTGATTGGCCGAATTCCGTACTCTGGCCAATCAGCGCTGGCCAATGCATCCCTATGGGAAAAAGTTTATCTCACAAAAATCACAATTACACACCCGATAGAGCCCCAAAAAGTTATTTTTAATAACATTCCCCCCTAAATAAAGGTTATCCCTAGCTATCCCTGCCTGTACAGCTATCCCTGTCTCATAGTCACAAAGTTCACATTCTCATATGACCCGGATTTGAAATCCACTATTCGTCTAAAATGGAGGTCACCTGATTTCGGCAGCCAATGACTTTTTCCAATTTTTTTCAATGCCCCCAGTGTCGTAGTTCCTGTCCCACCTCCCCTGCGCTGTTATTGGTGCAAAAAAGGCGCCAGGGAAGGTGGGAGGGGAATCGAATTTTGGCGCACTTTACCACGCGGTGTTCGATTCGAACATGGCGAACACCCTGATATCCGATCGAACATGTGTTCGATAGAACACTGTTCGCTCATCTCTAGTAATCACACAATAGTTTTCATGCTAAAACATAAGTATTTGCTTCTACATACGATCAATTTGTCTCTGCATCCAAGTCCATACTCTCACATAGCCGTATTGAGCTCTGAATACTATGTGGGCTACTCATTGGAGAAAAAGAGACAAAGTCCAACATAAAACATGATAGCCTGAATTCTGACAACACTTTGGCAACTGGTAAGGCTGACAAAAGTAGTACTTAAGTCCAGTCCATCATGGTTGTCCTGGTGTGCCTTGACTAGAGATCAACTTTTTGTGTTGCAGATTTTGAGGTGGTTTTTTGAGCCAAAGCGAGGAGTGGATTGAGCAAAAGGTAGAAGTATAAGTACTTCATATATTTTCCCATTCCTTTTCCATTCCTTTTATAGCCATTATTGACTTTGGCTCAAAAAAAGGCAACAAAAATGCAGCATTTTCGCAACATGGGGCCTTAGCCGAAGACCCGCTACCCGCTGGACTTTCTCCACAGATTGTATCTTGGTATCTCTATTCACTCTTGGCGTTGTGGTTCAGAGAGGGGGTCCATCTTCCATATCTGAAGCACATAACTCCGAAAAAAAAAAAAAGGACCATGGGGGGGAAAAACGTATCCGCCAAAAACGGACACAGAATTCCAACAAAAATGACAGATTAGAGTATGCACTGTGTAACCATTTGTGTCCTTTTTGACAAATCTGTTGCTTTTTTTTTTAAATGGATTCACAACAGGTGAATACCAAGGCACATATGTGAACACAGCGTCAGCAACTAGGTGTGTTTATCTTTATTTAATGCATAAAGCCTCTGTCAAACACCCGCTGCCAATAGGGTCTCCTTAACTGACACATTACCAATTAGCTCTTTCAGAATTTATTAACTCAAAGGTTTCGTTAGAGGGGTTTGCTCATGAATGCAATTTATCCCCTATCAAGAAAGAGGATCCCAGTTCCAGGATTGAATTGGTAAATCACAGGAATATCTGAATGGAGTGGCAGTCTCCAATGGGACTGCCAAAGTACAGCACTTGGCTATCTCTGGCAGAAATGAATGATGTGAGAACAAACAGATATACATGCAATTATAATTGGTCTAATTCCCAGCAGTCAGACCAACACCAGTTTGCAAGTTATCCCCTATCCTGTCAGCAAACCCCTTCAAAGCCTAATGACAGTAATTGGGAACAAGTATTTGTAAGAATATATGTTCCTGATAACTGGCCTATGTAACTGGCCTCCTGATCAGCCTACAAATTAGCAAATTCTTGTTTGTTGGCGGATTGCATCTTTTATGTAGAAAAAAAAAAAGATGCTCAGTTGTTGGTAGCACCTCGCCTTTTATAAGGCCAGTCTTAGACGTTTAGAAGGCTCAATACCCTTGCACAGTCACCCCCACTGCTCTACATCCACCTGTATACTCTGCATTGCTAGGAGCTGTAAGCAGAACCAGAAAATTTAAGTATACATATCCTGTGCTATATATGTGCTAAACATTGTATTTCATTATTTATAACGATACTTGTAATCCTACTAATATTATAAATGTGATGTGTTTGGATGTTTGTGTGTTTGGATGTTTAGACGTTTGGATGTTTGTTCCTCAATCACGCAAAAACCGCTCAACTGATTTGGCTCAAATTTTCAACAAACATAGTTCCTAGGCAGGATTGAACGATAGGCTACTTTTCGTCACAATCGCAGACATACGTTTTTGCCAGGTCCCCCACAAAACCACAACTCATACCACCAGCTCTGCAATCCCACACACTTTTTAGCATAGCAAGCCACAAACTCCCTATTGCCCTCTCGGGCCTAGCTCCTAACCCCAGGGAGAGGAGGAGGCTGAGGCCTGGGTTGCAGGGGTGGGTGCAAAGGGGTCAGGGGGGGAAGGGGGGTTGGAAAGGGGCCGCAATGACACCTAGACGGGCAAACGGATTTGACTGAAATTGCACACATACATACCTTGGGTCCTGGATTGAACGATAGGCTACATGGAATTCCCGTACACCACTGCAATTCACTCCCGTGACCGGTGCTTTTCACTTTTGAACTCGCTGCAGGAACTGGGACGCTGTAGGACCTGGGATGACGTCATCCCAGCCCCATCAGCAGCTCACCTGGATGGGTGCCGCTTCTCTATGTGGGTGGAGCTATAGGCCGGCGTCTACAAGAACATGGTGCGTACGCTGCCCCGCCTGTGTGGGCTTACCACAGGACTGCAGTGCTCTGCCGCGGTCGGACAGGAGGTCGACTGCGCCGCGGTCTGGAACGCCGCTTCGGCCTGCTGTCCCGTGGCGGCTGCGGCCTCTGGACTCTGCATGGCCATCAGGGATGTCACCGATGTCTGCTCAGGGCTATCTACAGTGTCATTCAGCCACAGGAGAAGGGTTGTGACGAAAGGTGAGTTAGGGGACTTTGAGAAGGGAGAGGGGTGAGGTGTTGGGAGTGAGGAGGTTGCCGGTCCAGTGGGGGACGCGGGAATGGGGGGCCCTTGGCAGGTAAACCCGGGGGCCCCTGGAAGGGGGACGGGGACTGGGCCGCCACAGATGGAATGGGGGCACATGGCTTGCCTCATAGGCACCCCTGTAACACCTGGGGTTTGGTGAAGCCATGGGCACAGGTTGGTGGGGGGAAAGGTGACACAGGGTCTGGGGGGAAGAAGGGGGCATGGGTTGGTTGGAAAAAGGGGGCGCGGGGGAAGGGGACACGGGGCTAGGGGGGAAAAGGGGCACAGGGTAGGAGAAAGAAGTGATTACATGAGGGAGTGGGTAGGAAAAAAGGGGGTTGGCGGGTGCTAGGGGGAGGTGAGGAAAAGGGAGCTGCTGTGGACACAAGGCAAAGGAAGAAGCCTGCGCGGCGCTACAGGTGGGTCGCGCAGGGGGTCAAGGTTCCGCGGACGAAGTCGCGGGTACTGCTAGTAGTATATATTTTGCTGCACACACAGTATATACAATTGTGGCTAAAAATGTTGAGACTGACACAAATTTTGGCTTTCACAAAGTCTGCTACTTCTTTTTTAGCTATTTTAGTCAGATGTTTCTATAAGTGTTTTCATAACTGTTTAAGCTTTGTGAGAAGGTGACAGATAGAGTGCTGGAGTCCAGGTATATTAGCCCCAGGTTTCTAACATATGTGTGGTCCAGGGCATATCTGAAGTAGGCATCAGCCCAGGTGTAGATCCTGGGCTCATTAGTGACCCATAAAAGGCTGCAGAGCCTGCAGTTCATGGCAGTTCCATGTAGTGAAAGGAGGTGTATGGTTCTGTCCTGTAACCCTGAGTTCGGTGAGACTACTGTATATTGCTCCTGTTTTGTTTGTGTGGCTGGAAGTAAGCCACACGTATAGTTAGGTTATCTGTTCTGTTTAGCTAGTGGCTCAGACAAGCAGGTATTTATTTTTAACGAAGTTAAGGCTGTATTTTGTTTTATTTTAATGGCCTGAAATCAAGGTTTATTTATTTTTCAGTTTTTTTTCTAAACAAAACAGTTTGCTGCATTTTGTGTCTCTGTCTTGACTGGGTCCGCACCACAGCTTCTACCAAGCTAACTTTGCCACAGCTTTTATTGACAAATGCAGAAATATTATGCAAAGACTCAACATTTTCAGTGTTACCATTATTTTTCAAGATTCCTACAAATCACTCGGGCAGGCTGAATATCTATTTACACATGTAATACTGCAAAAAGGCGAGTTGCTGATGACAACTGAGCATCTTTTCTCTACATAAAAGATACAATCAAACCAACAAATAAGGATTTTCTCATTTGGCTTTTGGGCCAAATCCTGACCGAAGGCAAGGCATTGTTTTTGTTTGTCTATCCACTAGTGTAGGATTGACCCCAAGTTTCCAATGGGATTTAGATCTGGAGAGTTTCCTTGTCAAAATTTCCATGTTCACTGAGTCACTTAGCTGCCTTGTAACATGGGCTTCATCATGCTGGAAAGACATTGTTCATCACCAAATTGTTCCTGGATCTTTTGATGAAGTTGCTTTCAGAGGATTTAGGTACCATTCTATATTCAAGGCAGTGTAAGCATAATTGTGAAGGGGCCCACTCACTTGGATAAAAAGCAACCACATACATAAATGGTCTAAGGATGCTGTATGTTGTCATGACAAAGAGAAGACACATTGACTTTCTGCGGTAAGAGCAAGGATGGGACAGCAAAGGACTAGGGGTAAAGTTATTTTCTCATATGAAGTCCTCTTTGGATTTTAGACCTTCTGGAAGAATGATTGTCTTCAGAAGTACAAGTGGATGCTTCCATGAATCCTGTATCATAACAACAGTAAAGCATAATGTGACTATGCGTGTGTGGCTGCTCATTTTTCCAAGTGGAATTCAATCACAATTTTGACTAAGGCTACATTTGCATCCATCTGCACAGATGATTCCTCCGCTGGTTTCACTTATGAAACAAAGGAAACCAGTCCATGGGTACTGCGCTAGCGTGTAGTAGCAATAGCTGGAGTTTTTGGACCATATTGCTAAAATGACTTTCTTGAAAACAGAAATACTACTGTATGTAATTTCACATTATTTCTGCTAAGAGACTCCTTTAATGCTGCATAAAAGATGTTTGTTCAAAAAACAAGTATTTCTTCATTTGTTCGGTTATTTTTGACACTTTACAAAAGCAGCGTGACGTGTGTAAATGGGGATTAATAATGGGAATTAATACACAAGCAAAGGTTAATACTTTTTTTGATAAACTGTAGTTTTATTGAAAGATTTTAGCCATACAATAAAAAGGTATAACAAGAGGACAAAAAACCATTCCATGTCAATATAGTATATGTAATCAAAAGAAGTTATGTGATGTTCATTGTGCAAGTTCACATCTTTTTGAGAACTATATTTGTGTTTTAGAATAACAGTCCATTGACCCTTCTCTTGAAAAACAGGAACAGAATGTACCTTAAAATGTCTTAACAGAGATTTTAAACATGAACCATTTTTTTGTTACTACACTAGAGATTATCCTCTGTGGACACACATATATTAGAGCAGAGCAATTGATTTTGTAACATACTATCCTATCCTATCTGTACTAATACAAGTAATGCGGAAACGGGTCTGTCCACAAGACAATGTAGTTGCTAGGTTTAAAATAAGACTAGAGTGGGTCTCATGTACTTTCTGTTGTAAAAAATAAGTTTCTGTTTTCTATAGATGACAGTCAGATTGCATCCATTTTCCAACATCTCGTGTATGTTCATATAGCTAAAATAGTATGTAAATGTAGATTGTGACACATTCACATTAAGCAACCCTTTCACAGTATTCAATATTGTTCATACAATATTGTTCTGCTAAAATAGGATGTAAGTGTATAATTCTTTTATTACAGTGTAAGACAGACCATCCAAAAATAAAAGGAAAACACTGGAGTACTTTGTTATAAAAAAAAAAAACAAAAAAAAAACAAAGATGTACCTAAATTCTAAAAAAAATGGTATACCTCATCTGTAAGCTCCAGACAAAGGCTACTTTCGAAATCATTCTGCTCACTTATACACAGCAACCACTTCTACGATAATTCTGGTAATAATAATCACTTTGTCTAATAGCAGAATAAGAAATTACAAATTTAGCCACAAAACACCAACATAATTTAAAAGCTATGGATACCTTTGCACTGATTTTATTTATTGTTCATTTGCAAAATGCATAGTTAATGGTTGTTTTAAATATTCATTGAACATTTCCTTCCATTTTGCTGTAGACTCTATGTAATTACTTCATTCAGTTGACTGTCCCGCTGAATCTGACATAAATCCTGGCTTAGTTGGCTCACTCTTTCCTTCTCCCTGTTCCGATTTAGAGATGGCAGCAGGGAGACTGAGGAGAATGTACATGGCAGATCAGAGTGTGAAGAGCAATCTAATTTATCAGGAAAGAAAAGTCACACAAGGCAGTTTCAAGGGGAGGCGGAATATAGTATATGACTGTAGAGGGAAAGCAGAGCACCCACAGCAAACTCTAGGACAAGTCAATGAAGCATATGATAATAGTATCTGTCAACACAAGAGAGAATAGATCCATCTTGACTGTAGAACCTTTGGTACTCCTGCTGTGGTAACACTTCCCACCATTCTCATTTGCTCGGGACAAAAAGGACACATTTTATTTCTGTTTTTCATTTTCCCCACAGAAACACTGAGGCATTTTACTCCTGTGATTTTACAAGGACTTGGGCTTGTATATATCCACATGTCGCCATGTAATCCTAGCCTAAGACACAAAATGCAGTAGTAAAATGGAGCAAAAATGACAAGAAAGAAACAAAATCTGCAGATATTCTAACAACAAACCAACCATTAGAATTATAAGAGACAATTGTGTAAGTCCAGGTTATAAATTGAAGCTTATACTAAATGCTAAACTAAATCCCTCTACATAATACATGCAGGCTCTGAAAACAGTTATATACAAAATACACTCAGAGTAATGATATAATAAAAATACACATAACAATGTTTACATTGCTAAATATGGAGCAATAGACAGGACAACAATCCAGTTTTTAGAATTACAAGAGACAGTTTTGCAGCTCAGGCTATATATTTGAACCAGCGCCGCACCTCCCATGAGGCGACCTGAAGCGACCGCTTCAGGCGGCGCTATGCCAGGGCCTCGGGAGGGCAGCACAAGCTGTCCTGGACTGGCTTAGCGTCACCATGTCTGCAGCCCGACACGGGAAGTGAGCGGTGTATTGGGGCAGCCCTGCTGGACGCAGCGCTGCTCCAGCGTCCGCCCCTCACACTCAGGCAGAGAGCAGATATTCTCCCTGCCTGCTCTCTGCCTGCGAACACCGCTCGCTCCGCTCGGCCACGCCCCCTTTCCACTCGACCCTGCCCCTTCCGCTCGGCCCGCCCCTTTCTTGCGACCCCGCCCCTCCTCTGGGGTTGGGGGGTGGTGGCTTTCTGACGCCGCTTCAGGCGGCAGAAAGCCCAGGTTCACCCCTGATTTGAACATATACTAAACACTAAAGTATTTAAATAATAGTAATAGTAATAATAATAGTATGTAATAGGCTACTATTATAAGACAACAAATAGAGTTGAATGCTAAAGACAAAAAAATAATCATACACTTAAAATGCATAACAATGATATTGTGTAAATGAAGATAAAAACTATTTCACAAGCTCCTCATAAGTGACATGAACATCATTGAAATCAATGGGAGCCGGTCATTTCCTGTTTCCGCGAGCAGTTTGTTCCCGCTCACAGAAAAAAGAAACTTTGTGATAGGGAACACTGAGTAACCATTGAGCACGTTCCTTCCTTTACTATAGAGAAAAGCTCTCATTGTTTAAAACAAGTGTTTGTGATACAGCTAAAGGTTATATCTGTGTAACAAGAGCCTGCATAAAAAAAAATTAGTATTTTACACAGTTGAAAAGTAAAGTACTCGTTGCAGAGCTAATATCCTGATAAGCTTGACTGCAGGGGCAGTATGAAGAAGCTCTAGTCCAACGCTGAGTAAGCGAGTCTTGGCTGCTACCCCTTTCATTTCAGAACTTATGCTACCTTGTGGTTCCCCTATGCCCCTAAGGCCGGGTTCAGACAGGGTTTTTTGGTCAGGATTTTGATGCGTAATCCGCGGCAGATTCCGCGGCTCAATCATCTGCGAACATCCGCCTCGCGACACCTCCCCATTCATTTGGGCCTAATTCGGAGCAGAATGCCACGACCGGATGCAGGTGCACTGCACTGCACTACAGTCCTGACTAGCCATTTTTGGTCCGGAATCTGAGACGGCCGTCAAATTTCAGACCAAAAAACTCATGTCTGAACTTAACCAAATTATGGTCATTATTTCAACTAATGTGCAAACCACATAAAAAAATTACACAAATAATCAAGTTGTTTAAATGGAGATCATGATATCCAAATTAAACTCAGTTTCCCAACCAATGCATGTTTCATACTCATGACCTATTTAGGTAATTTACAGGATATTTAGGTTAGGTTTATCTTACCTATGGGGTTCAACACCCAGACCCTATATAGTCGGAGAAGCTGATAGCTCGAATTTGGCGAAAAAGTGATTTCCCCCATAGAGAGCCATTCATATTACTCTAGCGATTTTCTCGGGCATGCAAGGTCTCAAGACCTTGAAACTTCAGCTGCAAAAAGAACTCGTGGCACCCAATCAAATACTAGTGTGAGAATCTGGCAGCTCAAGTTTGGTGAAAAAGTGACTTTCCCCATAGAGAGCCATTGACATTACTCTTGCAATTATCTTGGGCTGGCAAGAGAACACCCAGCCCCTGCACAGACCAGCTGTCTCAGCAGCCTCTGGGAGGGGCTACAACTCTTACTGCTGTAATAAATGTCTTATACAATGTATAGCATTGGTGGGCAGTGAACCTGTTATATAAATAGGAGACTGCCTCAATACCTTCAACAAAACACACAGGGGCCCAATTCTGACGTGTTTATACACATTTTGCATCTCTTGTGCGTTCCTAATTTATTTATAGCTTGCTCTATTTTTGTAATGTTTTGCATCTAATGGGCCCTTTCTCAATGTAATGTGGGAGTGGTATAGGTGTACACCTAATTTAGTATTTACCACGTTGAAAACATTGCGCAAATACACTCTATTTCTAACTTGGCTTTATAAAAAAATGCACCAAAACCTTTAGTGAACTTTGATGCACTCCATTTAGAGAACTGTGACAAATTTATGAACTAGTATGACACATTTTAAGAAACCTGGCACAAAATCAGTATGAAACATGCATTTGGGGCCAGAATTGTAATGCTGAGTTCTCACCAGGTTTGGAGATTAGTTTCACTGGGGCTGTTTGAAAAGATTTAACCGAACCTTTCAGATGAACAGAACTTTATGTCCAAAACAAAACGAAAAAAGCACACAGCACCATCAATTATTTTTTTAAGATTTGACAATGAGCTCCGAAAAAAAAACAAAAAAAAAACACATTAACCAAAGTTCTGGCACTATTTGGTGTAAACCAAGCCATGAAGTAAGTGCTGTAAAGTTAAATTGAACAGTCTAAAGATGTGCCAGATTTATAATTTAGCATCAGCTACTGTGATAAATCAGGCACATTTTAAAACTTTCTATTAAGTTAAGGTCAAACATTATTTTTTTTTGTTGCAGATTTTACTACCTTTTTTAAAACTAAAGTCGAGAGTAAATTTAAGAGAAGGTAAAACGTCTACTTCCTTTACATTTTGAGGCAGCTTAATAAAATGCAGCAAAATCTGTACGAAAAAAACGCTGCATTTCCACAACGTGAGGCCTTTACTTTAGGAGTATTGAAGATGTGTCAAACAGCCAGCTGTAAATTAAAGGCATAGCCAGCGCACAGAGGACACGCGGATGTCACCTGTGTGCCGCCTGGCTTCCGCGGCCCCTTTCATTAAATGAATAGGACCACAAAATAGAACAGGAATAGCCTGTTTTATATTTTGTTGCCTGGACAGTCGGCCCGCCCACACTGTCATGTGTACGGGCCCATAGAAATGAATGAGTCAGTGTGGTATCCGAGAAAAACACGGATAGCACACTGATGTCAGCCACGGTTATCTGCAAGAGTCCCTAATCTTACGTGGTTTTGTCATATTTTGATTTTCTTTTTTAAAAATATGATTAATAACAAAAAGCACTAACAAATAATCACATAATAAACACGACAGAATTTGGCCCCTGTGTGTTTTACACAGGGGCCAAATTCTGTCGTGTTTATACATATTTTGGACCATCTCTCCTAATATATTAACTGCTTGCTCTATTTTTGTAATGTTTTGCATTTAATGTGCCCTTCCTCAAAAATAAATTGTAATGTGGGTGTGCTGTAGGTGTACATCGAATTTAGTATTTACCACGTTGAAAACTTTTTCTGCAAATACACTCTACTTCTAACTTGCCCATAAAAAAATGCACCACAAACCTTTAGTGAACTTTTATGCACTCCATTTAGAGAACTGTGACAAATTTATGTACTAGCGTGAGACATTTTAAGAAACCTGGCACAAACAAAAGAAAGAAAAAAAAATAAACCAACACACGCACAGACACACTAGTAAAATATCAAGTCAGAAAAAAAAACCTCTAATCCTCCACTGTATGCACAACACAACATAAACTAATGAATGGTTGCTGAATTTAATGCCCTTTTAAACTGAAGAATCAGCAGGTTGCTGATCCTTTGACACTGATTTTGGATCTAAGGAAAAGCAAGAAAACAGTTGCATTCCAATATTTTTGTAAGCAAATCGAAAATACATTATGTGTCCCATGGCAACAAACGACACTGAAATCAGAACAAGCAAGCCAAATGCTTCGGGGTTGGGTCCCAAGATCACCATTATAAAATGCATAAGATCAAGAAGATAATTCATGGAGTTTTGGACACCATTTATAATTCCTCTTTCAGACTCAATTACATTTTCTTGAAGGAGCTGGGTTACTGTCAGATCAAAGGACCAAAGACCTACAAAAAAACACAATGCATATTTGAAACATTTTTGAAACTGAAATATTTAGTTACATATTTTACACTGCATAACATGTTTCTAGATTTTTGCTTTGTATCTTCTAAAGCAATACAAATATGAATAATGAGGTAGAAGGTCATTGAAAAATGTTTGTATATGTATCATAATAAGAACTAAACATTCACAAAGTATTCAAACATTACAACAGTTCTAAATACTTGGGTAGTGCAAGAGGTTTATTTCTACCAAATTGCTTTAATTTTTTACTGGCAGGTGGTGAGGGCATGTATTAATATTTTGTTTCATTCTGTTCCAGATAGAACAGTCTTACAACCAGACACAGAACTGTTAATCTCCTCCTATTTATACATTCCCACAGACACATTAATGACGGAATTGCTGAGAATTTATTTTATATGTTGGGAATTTTATTTGGAGTTTCTTTAAGACCTGAGCCTGGATTCTGTTCAGGGATTCCATCCCTGAATTCTCTTAAAAAATGCGGAGACAAAAATCCTGCAAGCATTATAGTCTATGGCCCTGTTGGCGAACCAAAGGCATGTGTGCCAGAGAAGGCACTCAGAGTCCTCTGTTGACACACACACCATCGCTCTGATAGCTCACTAGCGAGGAATCCGGTACAGGATTCCCCGTTAGTGAGTGATCGTTTCTTTCAGCTGTTTGTGTAAATGCACATACAGCTGAAAACTGTCAGTCTAGGCCATGGATCTGCCGGGCCACGACTTACAATGACAATAGAGTGTGACCTCTACCCTGAAGCAGGCGCAATGACGTCATTCCTCCACGCCTGGGAGGCAAGGTAAGTAGCATATAATACTGTGTGGGGGCCCAAAGTTGAGCAAATAATACTGTGTTGGAGCCCACTGTGGAGTATATAATACTGTGTGGCGGACCACTGTAAAGCCTATAATACTGTGCAGGGGCGCACTGTGAAGTACCTAATACTGTGTGGGGCCAGTGTGGAGCGCATTATACTGTCTGGGGGCGCCTTCACTATTTATCTCACAGTTTCTGTTTTATAGCAGATGTGATATTAGTACAGGCTGTAATAACATTGCACGGCCACAATAAAACAGATCCTGTGTGCAGAATGGAAACCTGAACCCAGGTGTGAACCTTAAAGAAATACTTCAGTACAATTGTTCCATTCTACCAAGTAAATGTAATTTTTTTTAGGGTAAAAAAGTTGTCTAAATGCAACATTACAACGTGAACCGAATATATGTAAAGGAAGTCTGTCATCAGTTAAAAAAATAAAAATAATCAAGGTATCTTGTAGAGGAGAGTCTACTGTTTCCAACTGTGGCCCTGTCATTCAGCTTTAGAGCCCCATTTTCATGTAAATGAGGGGAACCTGGATCACCAAATATGAACAACAGATATTGTAGAAACAACAGGTAGGTTTTGTAATTAGATCTATAACATCTATTAGATCTATAATCTATTTATTGCTGATAGACTCCCTTTAATAATTTTGTAGACATATGGAATTATGTTATGATAAATATATTTGTATCAAAAAAAGTTAAATGGTATTATAGAAGAGATACGTTTATTAGCTAACAACAAAAATTACATTGCAAGTTTTTACAGCACCGATGCCCCTTTATCAGGCAAACTTACTGTAGATATGGATGACTGGGAATAGAGCATAACATTCCAGAGATATTACAGAAATAGTCTGGAGAATTTATCAATCCCTCTATGAATTTATCAATCTGGTGCACACTTGGAGCCTCTTCATATAAATGAGCTGTGCCCTGCGCTGGTCGGGGGACTTTATTAAGACTAGCTTACGAAACACCAGTCTTAATGATATATCATCTTATGTACATAATTGTATAGAATTATTAAGATAACCCAGGACAATAAAACTGAGATTCTTGTTACAGATGAATGGTGATGACCTAGGAGTCCAAAACATGTGAAGCATGTGTACATCATTATGCTCATATGATGCTTCACACTCTCATTAAATGGACTCCAGATCTATGGACTCCTGAGCCCTGGATAAATGATTCCTGAGGCTGGGTCCCCACTGGCCTGGAAACGCCGCAATTTGTCTGCGGCGGAAAAATAGTGGGAAAAAATCGCGGCATTTTACAGTATCTGCAAAGTGGATGGGATTCATGCGAATCCCATGCCCACTTTGCATTTCAAACCGCAGCGCGGACACGCTGCGATTTACAAATCCGGCGTGGTTTTGGAAATCGCAGCATGTCAATTATACAGTATCAACGGAAATGCCAGCGGCTTCCCCGTAGTGGGAATAATAATGGTAACAGAAAGTCCGCGGAGGAAGACTCCACGAACTTTCTGTTGGAAGTGCTTCGGGAAGAACCATAAATGCGTGCCCACCACGTTTTTTTCTGCAGCGCTTTGGCGCTGTGTATCGTCCCGTGGGGTCTTAGCCTAATAGTTAATTTGAAAAATTAACAAATAGCAAATTGACAATGTGACAGGTGTAAAATGACAACATTTAAAGTTAGATGTACATAGAAATACAAGCACCTGTGCAAAGATTAAACAGCTAATGCACAATAGCTGCATTTCTCAATATCAACCTAGAAAAAGCTTTAAAAAGAGTCTTAATACTAGAACCTAATATATGACTCTAACTGAACAGTGTTTTCCCATTGTAAATTGGTGCCTCTGTTGCCAAAAACTTGCTGTAATAACTGATGCAAATCAGTTATTTGGTTCAATAATAGTGTAACTGCCTAACCATTTTGGAGAAACATGGGTGTTGCCGTTGCTCCATACAGGTCACCTGCCTATTTACAACTAAGAAATCAATCTTGTCAACTAGGGAATCAATTCACACAGGGAAAAAAAAGCACATGATTCAAGTGACCCTAACCTATCTGTGGAGTATCTATATGCTGGGTCCTGGTGACCACCTTCTTTTAAAACAAGACCATTATTTAACCAAAACCCAGATATCTATTTAGGAAATACCTATTGATTGTACTTACCAATTCTAGCTGCAATAACTCCAGCAAAAAGTAAACTAACTGAGGTCAATGGAATTGAAATATCTGTTTCATCGGTTGTTGAGATGGAGATATTCAAATTTTGTAGGCTGGTTGTAGGGAACTGATAGGCATCGCCACCTGGAGATAATGTAGGTAAGGGCTCTCCTTCAAGAAAGCGAGTACCAATGTCTTGAAATGGAGAAACTGTAAGATCTAATGGACTTCCAGGCATAAAGACCGAGACTACACACAGAACTAAGCTGCTCAGTTGAGCTATTCCTGAAATGAATCCTGTACGAACCAGGCCACATCTTTTTCTTAGCCAGGTAAACGCCACAGTTCCCATAATTCCAGTAACTGCAGATGCTCCCATAAGGATACTGAGAACAGAGCCACTCAAACCTTGTGTGTAGGCATAGCCAGTGGTGATACAGTCAAAGCCAAGGACAGTCATGTAGAGGAAAGCAAGACCCATGCCAGCCCAAAACACTGATTGGTTGTAGTATGCAACCCAACCATCGCGGAAGGTACGAAATGGTTCTGTAATTTTCTCACTGCATATTGACTTTTTGGAACTTCTACTTGTCACCACACTTTTCTCTCCCATAAGTTCGATATCTTCGGTAGGTTTTTCATTGTTATTTGAGTTTGCATCTATAACTTCAAAAATAAAACAAAATTAAATCTAATGTAGACACAAATAAGTATCTGTATGATTAATAGATATGATGAACTAGGCATATTTGAATTTTCATTGTAGAAATTTTTTTTTAGAACACATACCAATGTAACATATTAAAAGCACTTTGGGTGAGATTTATCAATTTATGATGCCTTGTACAGTAGTTTTCTGATGAACAAGCCATGATATTTTTACATATTTTTAAAGCAAAAGTTAGCAACACCGCCCTCGTCACTTTCTGTGAAGAGGTTTCAAGAAGAGGTTTCACCAAGCAAGGGACGTGGCCCCCCCCCATTCCCCAAATTTTTGACCATTTATGCCAGCTTGAATCTGAATGTTCCTTGAATCATAGCTGGAACAGATTTCAGTGAAGGCGAATGAGTGTGCTTGATTTAAAGAATGAGTGTGCTTGACATAAAGAATGAGGTGCAATCTCCACCAAGGAGACTTGAAGTCTTCTTAAATCACCCCTATTATAAATAAGAAATGAATAAAGATAAAAAGGATAAAAAGATAACATATTAGAACTTTCTTTCTAATTTCAGTTGGCTTTTATTAATGTTTCTATAAAAATTGTGGTTATAAACTAAAAGCCAATGCATTGATCACTGCATAACTGACTTTTCTAACCTCTGTTAATCAACTGTAGCACTCTGGTCACATAGTTTAAGCGAACAGGGAGAAACCAGGAGGACATATGGACAGGGGTTGTGCTCATGAGATAACACCTTCATTTTGCAATCACTGTCAGCTACTTTGGAGATCATGGGCATATACAGTCATGGCCGTAAGTGTTAGCACCCCTGAAATTTTTCCAGAAAATTAAGTATTTGTCCCAGAAAATTATTGCAATTGCATATGTTTTTTTATACATGCTTATTTCCTTTGTGTATAGTAGAACAACACAAAAAAAAAAAGAAAAAAAGTGAAAGCCAAATAATTTGAAGCAAAACTCCAAACCTTTCAGCTGAAATTCTGGACCACTCTTCTTTCTTCTTTTACAAACTTCTCCAGATCTCTCATATTTTAAGGCTGCTTTCTCCCAAAAGCAATCTTAAGATCTCTGCACACGCGAGATCCAGACTCATTGCTGGCCACAGCAGAACTTTCCAGTGCTTTGTTTCCATTCATTTCTGGGTGCTCTTTTAAGTTTGGGGTCACTGTCTTGCTGGAACACCCATGACCCATGACCTAGGACGCAAACCCAAATCTTTTGTGTGCGCAAGGAATCATAAAATCTGAAAAATACCAGTCAGTCAAGTAACCCAGTGCCAGAGGCAGCAATACAAACCCAAAACATATTTGAACCTCCTCCATATTTGATTCTTGGTACTGTGTTCTTTTGCTTGTAGGCCTCATTCTTTTTTTTTTTTAGGTAAACAGTAGAATGATGTGCTTTACCAAAAAGCACTGGTTTGTCTCTTCTGTCCACAAGATTTTTTCCCAGAAGGATTTTTACTTATGTACAATTTGGCAAACTGCAGTCTGACTTTTTTGTTTCTGTGTCAACAGTGGGGCCTCCTGGGTGTCCTGCCATAGCATTTCATTTCATTCAAATGTTGACAGATAGTTTGCATTGACATTGATGCCCCCTGAGCCTGCGAAACGGCTTGAATTTCTTTGGAACTTCATTGAGGCTTCTTATCCACCATCCAGATTATCCTGCGTTGCGTTTTCTACAATATTTATTCTCAAGTTCTCAGACAGTTCTCTTCTCTTCTTTCTGTTCTCCATATGCAAAGATTACATTAACTTCTCTCCTTTTTATCTGTTTTCAGGTGTGATTTTTATATTGCCCACACTTGTTACTTGCCAAAGGTTATTTTGAACTAGCATCCCATGCTTGAAAAAAGTTATTTACCCACAATTTTGAAAAGGTGCCAACAATTTTGTCCAACCTATTATTAAAGTTTTGTCCGAAAATTATGTCCAATTCGTCATTATCTTCTCTGGTTTTTTGTGTTATTCCACTACACACAAAGGAAATAATACATGTGTATAACAAAACACAAATTTAGATTTTACAATACCAGATAGCAAAAATATGAATGAAGCAAAGGAAACTATGTTCTTGGAAGTGATGAGTTTCCTGTGGTGTTGTGTGTTACACCACTTCAGCTTATCCTGCTTTTTTTTCATGGTAAAGAGAAACACAGAAAGACCATGGTTACAATGCCAAATCATAAATATCCTACAACACAGTTCTTGCATGTTTTGATGCTACTTCTAGAAGCATTTTGGAATGTAGTTCTGTGACTTTTACATACCACTTAATCACTGAACTGTTGTTACTCCTTGATGCTTCCACTTTACACTAAGAGCACTTACAATTGACTATGGAAGATGTAGAAATGTCAAGAACTGACTTTGGCTCAAGAAAATACAGCAAAATAAGCTGCGTTTGCACAATGTGGGGCCTCAGCCCTTAAAGTCGCATTGCTTCAGTTTGACCCTTACTATTGTTTGCGGAATGAAACTGCATGACCAAGAGCTTGATTTTAACTACCATATATACTCAGGTATAAGCTGACTTTTTCAGCACATTTTTCATGCTGAAAGAGCTCTCCTCGGCTTATACATGAGTCAGGGTCCACGGAGCACAGAGAACTAGAAGGACCTGAAAGGGGAGGTCCTTTAGTGCTACTGCTCTGTGATTGGTTTGTCATGAGGTCACGTGACTGAGATGTCATCAAAAGTCCTGTAGCCACTGGTATGTAACATCTTGCAGATAAGGTTGAGTCTAAATCCTAGTAACTCCACCCACACCAGAGTCCGATCACATGGTCATGACGTCATCAGAGGTCCTTTAGCACACTAGGATTTAGCATCTACCCTGCAGATGAGTGGCCAGGATTCATTGTGTCTTATGGAAGATGTCTGTTGTATGGAGGAGAGGAAGCTGCAGTAAGTGACACACACAGGGACCTTCCGTTAGTTACTCTGCCTATTAATGTCAGGCATTTGGAGTTATTAATTTAGTTTCAGTAACTCCATGTGCCTCACATTAATAACAGTTAACCCCATCATGTCCCTCATATTAACCCCTGTGTTCCCCATATAAGGGTTACTAATATGTGAGATACATGAGGGTACTAATGAAGGACCTTAATTATGAAGATACCTAATTATTACCTCCATACGTCCCACATATCAGTAACTCTTATGTGAGGAACACAGGGGGTTAATGTGATGGACATGATGGGGTTAACTGCTATTCCTATGATCCCCATGGAGTTACTAAGCTGCAATGCACATGACCAGACTTTTTATCTGCAATGGTGGATTCCCCTCCCCCCCTTGGTTTATACTCGAGTCAATAAGTGTTCCCAGTTTTTTGTGGTAAAATTAGGGGTCTCGGCTTATATTCGGGTCGGCTTATACTCGAATATATACGGTACCTTTTTTCAAAAGATATAGGGTGAAACACCTGAACAATTAAGAGGGTTATTCATAAAGTTTTGGTCATGCAGCTTATTTTATTTTTTTTTAAATGTAGATTGTGAGCCCCACATAAGAGCTCACAATGTACATTTTTCCCTATCAGTATGTCTTTGGAATATGGGATGGAAATCCATGCAAACACGGGGAGAACATACAAACTCCTTGCAGATGGTTTTATGCCCTTGGCGGGATTTGAACACCAGGACTCCAGCGCTGCAAGGCTGCAGTGCTAACCACTGAACCACCGTGTGGCCCCTTGAGGTCATGCAGTTTATATATACATTTCTAGATACATATCAGAAAAGAAATGTTTTATCCAATACCTTTTATGTTTAATTGTTTTAATTCCTGTTCATCATCTTTTTTGCAAGATTTAATGGCTAATGCTGGTGTCTTTTGGTAAACCTTCCAAAGTAGCAAATATTCTAAACACATTGACAATAAGTTCCAACCAGCAATGAATCCACATCCTATAACGGGTGAACCAAAGGTCATTATCTGTCCAACTGCCAATGGAGCCAATATGTTTGTCAGCTGGTCGATTCGCCTCACTGTTGCATTCATATCTGTCAAAAAAAAACATGTAGAACAAATTTATTTCCGTTCTATACACAAAAATTTTGTTAAGGGGTTTATGCATTGTAAATTTAAATAAACAATTTAACAATATACATTTGCTATTAGGTCTTCCTTGTCTGACAAGCCACTCAGGCCAACCAACAGAATTACAGCAAGTAGATCACTGTCTTAGTTTGCTACATCTCTTGGCCTGAGTGAACTAACACAGTGAGTGCCTAGCTATCAGCTTGCTGAGTCAGCGAGGCTGACTGTGGATAAAACTGAAGTGAACCATTGGATAAAGGTTTCTCCCATAAAGAGTGTTATTACTTAGAGCCTGTGATAACAAAGATACTAACAGGGCAGCAGCCCGCATACAATCCTGTGTGCTACTGTCTCTAGTAGTTAGTAGTCAGAGGTTTGAGGCAGCAGAGCGGACTATGGACAGGGTTGTCACAGTGAGGCAGACTGAGTCTTTACTTTTGATTTACTGTAATCCAACCGACACAAGCCCAACATGCTAAAGGCCACAACAGACACTGAAATATGAAGAAACTGCATAATTGTGTATAGAAATATTTTTACACATATTATATTGTTTTGCTTTATTAGTGATTTTTAAATGTGAAATACAATTCTTCTTTTATTGTATTAGATTTCTTGTCCACAATTGTGATTTGTTCACAATAAAATCATTATTCTTCTTTACTTTTACTTTCTTTACAGTTTTACTTTTTCTGTTGTCACAGGGCTCATTTTTATTGGCGTAATTGTGGGGCATATATAATTTATTGGTTGAGTTTTATATATTTTTTTTTTTCAGATAGGGACGGAAGGAAATTTCCAGTTATTTTTTCTCGATGCACTTTTCACTATGCACTGAGTGGTAAAAATAATAAGCCAACTTTATTGTACAGGTTGTTTTACACGATTGTGGTTGCATTAAACACACATTTCTTTTATGGTGAATGACTTTTTAAAAATAAAAAAATTTCATGAAAGAACAGAGATTTTTTTTTTTTTTACATTAAAAGCATGTTAAACAGTTGCCTTTTCAAAGCACCAGTCTAGATCAGTTTTATTACTGTAGGCTTTTTTTTTTAATAAGAAAGTAAAGCAAAATAGTAAAAACACAAAGTGTAACTAGCCTAACCTGGACAACTCGCAGCCCCAAAGTGGACCTCTAGCAGGACACAATGTAACTTTAATACTTGTTCTGTGTTTATGTTCTACTCCTGGTTGAAACCTGGCCTCATGTTTATAGACCATCTTATTGATCAAAAAAATCTTTATATAGAAAAGGAATGAAACAGTAAGACATCTTACAGGACTAAGGGAAAATGGCTCAGTGCACACAGTACAACTGTGTAATTACAGTATATTAATAAAAATTAAAGGTGAAACATAAGTTATGTGGCTTTTTTGTATAAATGTGACATGTTTGGCTTTTAAATTTTACGTCACTTAAAGGAGTTATGAATCAATGATAATTAATGTCCTACCCTTTGAATAGGTCACTAGAGATTAGAGGGGGTCCGACTGAACAGCTTTGTGCACTGTGTTAAAAAATAGCTCTTTTAATTTAAGAATTATTTTTAAAAATATATCTTACCTGCTAATTTGTTCCTGTCATCTCCAGCGACAACAACAATCCAGTCCCTCTGAATTGTGATGGCTGTAGCTGTGCTGGCTAGATTTGCAGTGTTTGCTATAGTAATTACGAAGATGTAGCAGAGGGTCTGTATCAGAATTACAACATAATTAAAGATTTAACAATTAGCCACAAAGTAAAATTACTATTTCTGTGAAAATAACAACAAATCACACCAAAGTGTTTTTTTCTGTGGGGGAGCAGTCACTTTGGACCCAGAGAATAAAGTGCTTTTCTTCAAAGCAAAATCTCACCCCTCGTTCACATCTACATTTGGTAATCCATTAGGCTACCTTCACATGGAGTAACGCTTCGCTCATTCTGACATGTAAACACGTGTCAGAGTGAGTGGAGTAAAACAGAATCCCATTGACTTCAGTGGGTAGCGCGCGTAAGAAAGAACCCATTGAATTCAATGGTATTCTGTTTAACTCCGCTCACTCTGACACGTGTTTACGTGTCAGAATGAGCGGAGCGTTACTCTGTGTGAAGGCAGCCTTAGGGGAGTCCGCTCAAAGAATGGACTACCGAACGCATTTGCAAGCACTGTGCAGTAAATGCACACAGACCCCATAGACTATAATGGGGTCCGTATGCTTGCCGTGAGATCTCTGCATGACTCATGCAGAGAGGAAAGTAGATTGTGAAGTACTTTCCTCTCCGCATGTTTCCTTCTGCCATCTTGCGGCATGCACATGGACCCTATGGGGTGTGTGTTCTTTCACTGGAACACCGCTTGCAAATGCATTTGGTATTCCGTTCGGGGCTCCCCGGACTCCCCGGAACAAAAAACAAACGAAGATCTAGATTTTAAGGACATGTTGAGCCAGGGTTTTTATACTGACTGCCAGACTTGGAGTCAGGAAGGAATTTTTCCCCCTGAAATGGGGTAATTGGCATGAGCCTCATGGGGATTTTTGCCTTCCCTTGGATCAACACTGTAGGGATCTTAGGGTTATAGGTTGGACTTGATGGACTAATGTCTTTATCCAACCTCATCTACTATGTATATGTAACTATGAAGATATGAACGAAGGGTCACGCTAAACTATTTTTTTTAAACATGTACCTCCCTTTCAACTATTTTTCATACATCATAAACGCAAATGAATTCTACTCTAACAGAACCCATTTTGAGGGACTACAACAGTCGAAGCATTAGGGGAGATCTCTAGCTTCATACCAGGAACAGCCACCCATTTAGCACAATTAAAAAAGTTAATTAACATTACTGAAATAGAATGCAAAAACCCAAAAGCTATGCTATAAACCAAGTTAAATCTGCATTTTGAAACACATAAGCTGATGTACCCCTGTAGTCATTGTATTGAATTTTATCTTGTGTTGTCTAGAAAATAACTTGGTCTTCTTAACAAGATGTGCTGGACCTAACTTTAATATATTTTTTTCATTTACTAAACATTCACTATTTTTGCAAATCTCCTATAAATGTGGAAATACCGTTTTAAGTTTCTAGGGCATCACAAATAATCAAGTGTCCAGTGTGAAATTAATTACCTGCCAATGCAGAGACTGATGAGTGACAATTGACAGTAATTCCAAGTGTATTCAAGGTGATTTTATGTGTATTCAAGTTTCTATAGGCAAATGAGCATATCTAAAATTGCTTATCCCTGATAATATGGCCATTTAACCCATTAACTGCCTTTTTTTCCCCAATAATACGGGAACTGCACTGTGAAAATGACCTTGTGTGTGCAAGGCAATGCATGCACGTGATCAGTTTAGGTTTCCTATCACGGGTGACATCCTGCTGGAGCACGTGAATGTCTTGTTTCTATTCCTCAATGACAGATGGTGTTCGTAGGTGGGTTAAAGTACCCGATCCCCAATTGAGAATCATGGCAGTTAATGGATTAATAGAGGCTTACCAGGAACTTTCATTATTTCCTCAATGAAGTAACAAACAGGAAAAGTAAGTTTATAGTTTTTAAACTGTTACTGTTGTCATTATTGCATTAGGAACTAACCAAAAGCCATCCTTGATACATCGTCAAAAGTTCAGTCTTGTACAAGAAAACCACCATCAGGATAATGCCACAAATTATTACAGAAACATTCTGTACGATTAAGGAAGTCTGTGCCACTGTTAAAAAACAGGGGAAAAGTAAAGTTATACAAGGTTTAAAATATTAAATCATTTTATATTTTCTCTGTTTTGAAAGGCACAAACTGAATAAACTGAGTGAGTATGACATACAATTACAAATTTGTTTTCACTTTTACCAACAAATTGCTTTTTTTTACATATTAAAATTATTATTTTAAATATATTAGGGATTTTGATAAGAAAGAGTTACAAGACCAGCATAAGAAGTCACCCCTAGGAAAGTTACTGCATGGCTACCTATATGACTACCATCATGGCTGTTATTTCTATACGCTAAACCTGTGACTCTACCATGCTTTCCTAAATACCACTCCTCTTCCTCAATGGTTACACTGACTTTGGGTCAGTGAGAGAAATTTTGGAGTTGGGATAGAAACCGTTTCCTTTTTTAGGATGTTTTGCTCATGCGAACAGCAAATATGCAGCAAAACAGATCCGTCAGACAGGAAAATGGTAATTTATGAGCACAGTCAGGAAAGCTGCTAGCTGTCTGTGAATAATATTCTATACGTAATCACACAAGCATCCAGAAGCAGATACAAGTACATAGATGACATTGAAAGCCCTCCCCTCTGCATTTACTGTGTTAAGAGACCAGCAAGGAGCTCCCTTAGTGAAGATGTCTTTCTTTTTAATGATATGTATGAATGGGACTTCCCTTGTAACAGGGAACGAATTACAAATTAGCAAAGTAGATACCTGGTGGCAGTATATAAACGAGAACCTTCCACCACCTCCAAGTCCAACTCTTTGCATCAATTAATAGATGTAATGCCACTGATTCTACCACGGTAGGAATTTTTCTTTAGCCCCCACCGGTCCTGAGCAATCAGTTTTGGTGTCTGGTGCTACAGTCCTATGAAAAAGTTTGGGCACCCCTATTAATCTTAATCATTTTTTGTTCTAAATATTTTGGTGTTTGCAACAGCCATTTCAGTTTGATATATCTAATAACTGATGGACACAGTAATATTTCAGGATTGAAATGAGGTTTATTGTACTAACAGAAAATGTGCAATATGCATTAAACCAAAATTTGACCGGTGCAAAAGTATGGGCACCCTTATCATTTTATTGATTTGAATTCCCCTAACTACTTTTTACTGACTTACTGAAGCACAAAATTGGTTTTGTAACCTCAGTGAGCTTTGAACTTCATAGCCAGATGTATCCAATCATAAGAAAAGGTATTTAAGGTGGCCAATTGCAAGTTGATCTCCTATTTGAATCTCCTCTGAAGAGTGGCATCATGGGCTACTCAAAACAACTCTCAAATGATCTGAAAACAAAGATTGTTCAACATAGTTGTTCAGGGGAAGGATACAAAAAGTTGTCTCAGAGATTTAACCTGTCAGTTTCCACTGTGAGGAACATAGTAAGGAAATGGAAGACCACAGGGACAGTTCTTGTTAAGCCCAGAAGTGGCAGGCCAAGAAAAATATCAGAAAGGCAGAGAAGAAGAATGGTGAGAACAGTCAAGGACAATCCACAGACCACCTCCAAAGAGCTGCAGCATCATCTTGCTGCAGATGGTGTCACTGTGCATCGGTCAACTATACAGCGCACTTTGCACAAATAGAAGCTGTATGGGAGAGTGATGAGAAAGAAGCCGTTTCTGCACGTACGCCACAAATAGAGTTGCCTGAGGTATGAAAAAGCACATTTGGACAAGGCAGCTTCATTTTGGAAACAAAAATTGAGTTGTTTGGTTATAAAAAAAGGCGTTATGCATGGCGTCCAAAAAGAAACAGCATTCCAAGAAAAACACATGCTACCCACTGTAAAATTTGGTGGAGGTTCCATCATGCTTTGGGGCTGTGTGGCCAATGCCGGCATCGGGAATCTTGTTAAAGTTGAGGGTCGCATGGATTCCACTCAGTATCAGCAGATTCTTGAGAATAATGTTCAAGAATCAGTGACGAAGTTGAAGTTACGCCGGGGATGGATATTTCAGCAAGACAATGATCCAAAACACCGCTCCAAATCAACTCAGGCATTCATGCAGAGGAACAATTACAATGTTCTGGAATGGCCATCCCAGTCCCCAGACCTGAATATCATTGAACATCTGTGGGATGATTTGAAGCGGGCTGTCCATGCTCGGCGACCATCTAACTTAACTGAACTTGAATTGTTTGTCCAAAATACCTTTATCCAGGATCCAGGAACTGATTAAAAGCTACAGGAAGCGAGTAGAGGCTGTTATCTTTGCAAAAGGAGGATGTACTAAATATTAATGTCACTTTTCTGTTGAGGTGCCCATACTTTTGCACCGGTCAAATTTTGGTTTAATGCATATTGCGCATTTTCTGTTAGTACAATAAACCTCATTTCAATCCTGAAATATTACTGTGTCCATCAGTTATTAGATATATCAAACTGAAATGGCTGTTGCAAATACCAAAATATTTAGAACTAAAAATGATTAAGATTAATAGGGGTGCCCAAACTTTTTCATAGGACTGTATTTAGTCTCTTTACTGTCAGAAGGGTAGTGTCAGGCAGGAGCAGGTAAGGGGTGTGATTCTGAGCTCTGACACTGGTTGCTTCTGACTGGAGCTCTGAATCATACCTGACACTGCCCTTCTGACATTACAGAGCTTAAAAAGCACATTACACATCAACAGTACCTGCAGTGGCGGATCCAGGCTTTGTGGGGCCCTGGGCAATTGACATTGGTGGGGCCCTAGTTACCAGGGGGTCTGGAATACCCCTCTCAGGATTTTTTGAAAAAAAAAAAAAAGCCCTAAAAATGCGTTTTGAGGCGTTTTTTTTTAACTAGTTAGCTGTGTTTGACCAACTTATAAAACTTATTTGTGTACTATTATAGTAGTTTATTTGTGTACAATAGTACATATAGTATAGTACATATAGTACATATAATATATAGTACTATATATTAGTATAGTTGGCACTATAGGTAGTACGCATTGACTGAATTTTTTATACAAAATAATGTCTTTTCTGTGTATATTTTCATGTTTTAGCGTGCTGAAAATGGTTAGCTAAACCCAAAAGCAAAAAGTTGACATGGTTTATCATAAAATATGCCTCGTTGGCTCGAATTGAATATAGAATAAAAATTTTCCATTCTATATTCAATTCGAGCCGCTTTAGGCCCAGGAGGGCTGTACAAAAAAAATAATAACAATAAATACCGGATTGTGGTTTTATTTATTTCACATTGATTCACTCTTTGCTTGCTTATGGGTCTGGTTAAGGGGTCACGCTTCTAACCGACCTGCGTTTTTCGGTTAGGTCCGGACCGCAGGGCCCCACTGGCTTGCCCGGACCATTTTTTGTGGGCTTCTTTAAGTATTTCACACTGATGCAATAATTTCGGAGTGAGAAATTTCAATATAACAGATTTCAATGTCTCTTTTACTCTTTGCTTGCTTATGGGCTGGTTGAGCTTAAGGGCCTTGTGCTTCTAACTGATCGACCCGACCTGCGTTTGGTTAGGTCCGGGCCGCGCCGCGGGGCCCTGCTGGGCGCGGAGCCCCGGGCGGTTGCCCGGCACGCCCGGCCATGGATCCGCCCCTGAGTACCTGTGCTTGTTACTTGGAATTTTTTCTCTCGCCTTCACCATTCCCAACTGTGCTGGAATTAGTGGAGCGACCCCTATTAACAGATGCTAAAAACTAATTAATAATAAAGCTAATAAATAGTTAATAGTTAATAAAGCTGACTATATAGAAATTGGTCAATAATATAATATATACATTTAAATGCACCCATCAACCCTTGAGAATATATTACCTTTAAGTCGTGGGTTTTTGTCAACCCAGTCTCCGATTATAGCTCCAAGGAAAAGGACAGAGCCTGCAACTACCAGTCCATAAACAGCTGTGAGAAGTAAATTGTTTCCATACAGTTCTACCAAAAAAAGAGAGACAGCAAAGTGCCACATACGATCACCCTGTAACACAAAGTAAAAAAAAAATATCAATAACATTTTCAAATCCTTTGTTTTAATTCTCCGTGCTCTAGCCCTTGTGATCCTTTACATTTTCTGAGTATCAGGGTAAGATCACATGTAGTTTTTTGGTCCAGACTTTAACACAGAATCCGCATCACAATCCGGGTCAAAAAAATGCCTCCCATTGACTTCAATGGGAGCCGGTCATTTCCTTTTTCCATGAGCGGTAAAATACCAGTCGCAGAAAAAAGAAGTAACCTGCCCTATATGGATGGGGATTCCGCTGTGGAAAACGCGTTTGCAGCTAGCCGTGGCAGGTGGATTTTGGTCTGGATTCTGACACGGCTAACAGCAAAATGCGGCCCAAAAAACCACGTGTGAACTTACCCATAGTGAAACTGGAACACTGTGTAAATAACCCATGATGTACAATATTTTTCCCATCATTTCACATCTTTGATTATGGGTCCAATGACCTGAACTAACAGCCATAGGGCATACGTACAGGTTCAAGTTCATACATTCTGTTTTTGAAGCCAATATCAAGTATGGATCATCATTTTAGGTTACAAAAAATGCTACATAAAGGTGGTAAAGTCAGTGCTGTGGCTATCAGTGGTTTCACTTAAAGGCAATGTGTCGCCAGAAAATGACCTATTCCTTTTTTAAATATTTTTGTTAACTATATTAATAAAGAATATTTTGAAGATGTCACCTCACTTATCAGACTACTGATGATCACAGATATCATGTGATAACATATACCTCCCAACTGTCCCGGATTCAACTGTCCTGGTCGGTGGGATGTATATCCAGGTATCAACTCATCTGCATCCAGAGGACGCAAATAATTTGAGTACAAGAATGGTGAAGCACGTAGCAGGAGGTAGTAGGCATAATGTAATTATGTCACTTAAATCACGCTGCAGCTCCCTGAAGTCTCTGGGAGAAGAGACAGAAGATAAGAACAGCAGGGAATAGTGAGTATTAGGTTTTTTATGTTTGTTTGGGGTAGCTGGAGAGGGACATTAAAATTGGGACAACTGGAGGAGGACATTATACTGTTGGGGCAACTGCCAGGGGACAGAGGAGGTTGCAATGCTGTCTTTATTATTTCAAAGATATCACTGGTTGAAAACAGAGTCAGTATTGGGATATTTATAAAGTTAAATATAGAAAGTTGAATATAAATTTACTAATCCAGACTGCATTTTCAACCAGCGATATTTATGGAAATAATACAGATAGCACTGCAATCTTTGTGTCATATCAAAGAAGTGCACGTTCATGTTTGGAGTTTCTACATTTCATAACATCCAATATGTAATAGTTTGAAGGGATTCTCCTCTACCCTTAGGCTGCGTTCATACAGAGTTTTTTGGTCAGGAATTTGGTCAGGAAACTGACTCAAATTTCTCCTCCTAAAAATGCCTCACCATAGGACTGTATGGTGAGGCGTTTTTTGGAGGAGGAATTTTAGTCAGTTTCCTGATCAAATTCCTGACCAAAAAACTCTGTGAAGGGTAAGTTCACACGGAGTTTTCTTGGTCAGGGTTTTGGCATTGTCAAAACCGGACCGGAAAACGCATGAGGCGTTTCCTGAGGCGTTTTTTGCCATTTGAAGTCTTTCCTGAATTGTTTTTCGAGGAGTTTCCTGATCTGTTTCTTTTTAGAATGTGGTCATAAATTATATTTAAAAAACATCTGGCGTTTCCTGATCAGGTTTTTGCCATTTCCGCTTCAGGTTTCTGACCAAAAAAAACGCGAGCAGGAAAAACCGGCTCACATAGACTAGCATTGAATCTGCGAGCCGGAAAAGGCATGCGGCTTCAAAAAGAATGAACATCTTGCTTCTTTTTTACTGCTAGCGGAAAAAACGCTGGCGGCAAAGACTCAGAAGCATTTTACATACTTTGAATGGTGAGGCGTTTTTTGGTTCAGGGTTTGGAGGCGGATTTCTGCCAAAACCCTGACCAAAAAACTCCATGTGAACGCAGCCTTATTTTCTCTGCATTTTACACAACAGTCCCATACTCCATACAGTTACCCAGTGAGAGGCAGGGAAAAGCTCTCAATACAGAAGCAAAGCAAAGCATAAAGAGATTAAGGACTTTACAGAAAGGAGCCAAAATTTGCTAATAAAATGTATTAATGACACAAATACTGCTAAAAAATTAGAAGTTGTCTGAAAGTTTAATTACACTTTAAAGGGGTATTCCCAACTTCCCTGTTCACCAAAGTGCAGACTGTATGCTCTGTTCACTTCCTGGTTTTCTTGGTAAATTGGTGGGCGGGATTCACTTGCTCTGCTAACTCTCTTCATAGCAGTACATGTTTGGAGTCAGTAATGAGGGATGGTTGTAAATATATTAGCACAGTATCACTGGAAGATGCACAATATGAAGCTGATGTAGCAGAGCTGGATTTGATAGGTGATGAGAATCCCATACTTACATGCTACAGGACCACAAGTCAGCTTGCAATAAACTAACTTTTAGGTCTGTGTTTACATACAGAGGTAACAGACTCCCTGTCTGAGCCCTTATCAGCAAAATCATCAATTACCAGACCGATAACTGAAAGAGCAGGAGATAAACAGCTCAAAAATACAAGCTGCTTCCGGGTCCCGAGCACTCACCTCCCCCTACCCTCCTGAGAGCAGTGAGCTAGGTCACTTGTCCTTGGCGGAGAGATAAGATCATCCCCAGGTCCTGTGGTTATGGAGACGCAGTGTAAACAGTGAAGTGAATAATCTCAGATAGGAGTCAAACAAAGCAGTTTTGCTTAAGAAATGTATTTAGGAAAAGTCTTAAATCCACATAAGCTAGCAGAATAGATAGGATCCTTGAGATGGGAAAACCTCTTTAAATCTCATAGTATACATTTAAATTATCTGGAAAGGAGTTTAAAATCCACCTCTTGCAGGTAACAAGAAACGGAAGTGCCAGGCGATAGCAAGTGTGTAATTTTTATATTTATATATATATTGTATTTAATAGTTTAGATTCATATAATTCTTCTATTAAGAATATACAAAAGCAGAGGTTTGGATGAGGGGAAAGGGGATAAGTACAGTTAGGGTTCATTCACATCTTCTGCATGCAGAAGACGGAAACCTGAAAACGGAGTTCGGGTGCTAGTTTGAACCCAGCGTAAGTCACCAATGGTACTTGAACCAATTCCATTGAACCATTGAGTATAGTGAGCTTTGGTATGTGTAAATAGAAGATAGCATAAGAAATGACAATCTCAGTTAATCAATCTGTTAAAGTGAGTAGCAATATAATAGGACTGAATATCAGGCAATCCAATGCCTGTTACCTCTTTGAGCTTGTAGAGTATAGACCTTAAAAAGTCTGGATAGTTTGCAATTTCAGACAAATTTGGAGAATATGGAATATAGCATGTAAAAAAAAAAACCCTTAGGGATTAGAGATGAGTTTTTAATAAGCCAACTGAATTATGAAATCTGGAGCTCTTCCGAGTATGATGTTTCTGGGGTTGCCACCCACTATGCATTATTATTCTCTGGGGCCAGGATAGGAAAGAGTAACCACTAACCAGCTACGCTGTAGCAGGCTGGTGTAAGCATGATGTAAAACTTGTTGCAGCTGGGTAAGACATGTTAGGCATGTCTGCATGTAAAAGAAGACAGGATGGCTGGAGGGTTTAGCATTTGCTTTTCTTTCTCCTTGTCCCTATTCACACTATAAAGTCCAAATAAGTGTAACTTAATAGCATGTTTATATAGTGTGGGAAGAAAACTGTGTAATAGCATAATCCCATGCCAATGGAATCTCCCTGCAGATGCTGCCTTTGGTTAGATTCATGCCAAGACTCCAGCGCTGCAAAGCAAGAGTACAAAATGCTGAGCCACTACTTTTGGTAATGAAGTGGTTAAACAAGAATGTAGGTGAAAGGTCAGAATGGCTTTAACACAGTACGACAGATATTTGTAAAAAATTTTAAATACTACATGCTATATGGAATTAGATATGGCAGGGCAAACTAATAAAGGGCTATAAACCTGTCAGCGGACAAGTAACTTGTAAAAATAAAAGTCTAGGTTTTGCAGTAAGCAAATTTCTTATCTCTTCTCATGTTTACTTACACAATACAAATGAAAAAGAAACAAGCAACTGTGCTAAGCAGAAAATGCATCCATAACTGTATAGTCATTTCTTGTTAGCGAGAGTAGACACCTTTGTTACCACCGCCACGCCATTCCAACAGGGGACATGGAAGCCAGTTTTGTGATTGGTGCTGTCCCCAATATGATCCTAGGAATCGGACACTTAGATAATGTGGAAATGTTATACATTTTGATTGTTGGAAAACACCTGTAGGCTACGGCCCCACGGGATGATCCGCAGCGCTAAAGCGCTGCAGGAAAAAGCGCATTGCGGTTCTTCCCACAGCGCTTTCAACAGAAAGTTCAAGGAGTTTTCCTCTACAGACTTTCTGTTACAATTATATCTTCAGGGAAGCCTCCAGTCCTCTGACTACACAACTACTACTGACGACGAACTACACCATGCTGAAGTGAACTTAGTGTAATAAAGTAAAAGTCGTCTCAGAAGTAACTAAAAATGGTGGAGCCCCGTGGCAAACTCTTGACATGCCCCCCCCCCCCCCTTGAAGAAATCTTGCATAATTTGCCTTTTGGCTAGGTTTTACATTACAGTCAGCTACATAATGCTATATTCAAGCAAATCTGTAAGACTCTCTGTCTTACTGCTTTTTTTTTCAGCCTCTCCTCCCTTGAACAATCTTTTAAGCTGATTTCTGACTAAATAAAAGTTAAACATTGATTTACTCATAAATCCCCTTATAAGAACGTGCAAAAGAGCTCTGTGTACGTCTATGGGAATATCTGTCCACTCAGCCAAACAGCATTTATGAGGTCATCTACTGATAATGTGCAAGACGATCTGGCATGCTATTGGCATTTCAATTCATGTTAAAGGTGTTCAGTGGTGGTGGAGCTTAGGGCCCTGGGAAGGCTACTAGAATTCCTACACATAAACTTATGTATTTATGGAACTCAACTGCACAGTGGCACTGTCATGCTGAAACAGGAAAGGCCCCTTCCCAAAACTGTTGACCTAAAGCGGGAAATCAAAGATTGTTCAAAAATGTTTGTAATGTTGGAGCTCATGTGGAACACATTTTCACAGTTACAAAGTCCAGACAAGCTGTGTTTGACTTCCTGATTATAAGGTCTATGGTCCTATACAAACACCTGTGTACCGTGTACGCAGCAGTGAACCCAGGGCAAAACTCAGGACAGGTGCAACGTCTGTCTATTTATGGGCCCAGGCTTTCTAGAGTCTGTGGAGGCAAGGCCTTACAGATGTCATCCATGTGCCATTCAACTAAAGCACGGATCATGTCAGCAGGACAATGTGAACATAGCCTAAACGACTGGGCACACGGATTAAACGCGCGCTCATTTTTGCATAATAAACATGTAAAGAATACACATGTTTTTTGACGCGTTTTTGGCGCATTTTTTACACATGTAAAAAAATGTCACTGAAGTCAATGGGAGTCTGATTTTTACACGTGTATTCTTTACACGTGTATTATTCAAAAATAAGTGCGTGTTTACTCCGTGTGCATGGGCCCTTAGGCTTGTGCACAGCTGATTGACCACAATATTTTATTTCCTGAAGTTCAGTACAGTTCTTGTGCTCATGACACTTTCAAAGGCGGTTTAGGTGAATAGTACTACAGCAGATACGACTAAATTAATGTGCAAAGAGTTTTAGCACTTGGTGGACACATTCAGTGTCACAGCATTGTCACCTCAGACTTGGCTAATGGTGTACCAAAAGGCTTCCACTTGGCATTAATGCAGTGTTCCCCCAAAAAGTGGTGTTTACAATCAAATAAACCTCTGACAATCTATCATTAAAAATCCCAGTGTAACAACATTTTTCAGAAGTACACTGACTCCCAAACTTCACATGTGTATTAACCATTTAAACTGAGCGCCGATAATTCTGTGTTACTCACGAATTGTGGATATCCACAAAATGGGGCTCACAGATGAATGTAGGGGGGTGTATGATGTCAGCGAAGAGCACTAGATGCCACAAAGAGGAGAGACAGAGACAGACAGAGCACCCGACGCCACAAGGAGGCTCAGAAGGGGTAACCGAAGGTGAGAATAAATGTTTTTGTTTTTTTGTTTTTTTTTGGGGGGGGGTTGTCACCTCCCTTGGGCCTCCAGAGTATAATAATTTCCCTTCCGCCCTATCCAAAAAGCTCAAACCAAAACAGGAGTTCACATTGTCCAAACACAGGATAAAGTGAATCTTCTAGGGATCGCCAACACATAACACAGAGCCAAAAAATGGGGTTGTACGCAAGAAAGGGCTACACGGTGGTCACATGGCAAGAACTCGTACAGATGTCTTGTGAAATTTTTTTTAATGCATCTCTATTGGGGCAATATCATACAACTTTTTATCCATAGACTTCAATGGTAAAAATCCACAACATACTGTACATTGACCTGCTGTGAATTTGAAATCTGCACACAGGTCACAGTGTGTGGATGAAATTCTGCAAATCCAAACTGGGAATTCGCAGTATATTCATCACAGCAGGACTCAGACTCCTATTTTCATACAGCCTGAGGGGGCATTCACACGATGTAACGCGGCACTGATTCTTGCATGATAACTAGTGTAAGAATCAGCGCTGCAAAACAGAATCCCATTGAGTTCAATGGGTTCCGTTTAACACGCGTAACACATTGAAATCAAGCCTCCCATTGATTTCAATGTGTTACGCGTGATAAACAGAACCCATTGAACTCAATGGGATTCTGTTTTGCAGCGCTGATTCTTACGCGAGTTATCGTGCAAGAATCAGTGCTGCGTTACATCGTGTGAATGCCCCCTGACTTCACAGATGGCTGGGTCAGGGTCATGGTCAGGGAAGCTCCTTTCATTTATGCAAAAGCTGGTGTGACTTCATATGAAATTAAAAATGTGGAAAACTGTAAAACTAATTAATTATGCAATATTGTCTCTCAAGATATAATATAATGATTTACTTTCCCCTACTGTATAAATATTTCAGTTTCATTTACACAAAGTTGTATTCACAAGCCTATACATAAGCTTATTTTCTAAATTTGTTATTTGCTATTTATTGGATTTTTGGAACTTAACTGAACGTGTGGCCACACGTAGTGAACCACAGCTAAAAATAAAATGCTGAATGAAAAAAGCAGGGAAAATACAGCCTAGTGTATTTCACGGCCTTAAGCTGGGTCGCAATTGAAAAATGAAAAAAAAAAATCTCAAGAAAAAATAAACACAGTTTCTGATTTACAGCTGGAACATAAATTTGTTTCACCTGTAAATTTAGAAACCTCACAAAATGCCACAACAAAACTGCATTTATTTATTTCCCATGCAATTGTAACTGTATCACAACTGCACCTTGTGAATGCACCCTCAAAGCTACACCATCCTATACTTTCAACACAGCACATACAAAACTTCACCTTTTACCATCACCAGGCTCCTTTATCACAGCGCCCCAGGGGGTCTTCATAGCAACCCTGGGTGCCACAGCCCCCAGTTGGGAATTGCTGTCATATAGTGTTGAAAAATGAAAGTTGAGTTGTGATGGGGAGTTACATTTAGACAATTTCATAAATCTGACCCTATGTACGCACAAAAAATGACAAGACAAAAATAATCCAAACAATGTAACCAATGCTAGAGTTTTTGTTTTTTTTCTTTTTTTAAAAAAAGTGGGTTATATTGGGAAACCAACAGTTATCACAGTGTAGTCACTGCACTCGATAAGTAGCCTTTCCCATATAAAGTGCAGGGCACCCAAAGTCTCTGTGTTCAGCCTCTTCAGCATGATTCTCTGTCATGTGACTGACTTGCTCTATGTACAAGCAACAGGATGTAACAAAGAGCAGCAGTGCAGGCAGAAGAGGCTGCCAGGGATTTCCAGCACCCCACTGAACAAAGAAACATGGCGATGGAGCCAACATCCATATTAGTAATGCTGCCTATCCAATGCAGTGAATGCGCTTTGTCATGACAACTTTTTATCTCCCCACATACCCCAATTAAAAGGTATATAATAAATGCCATGTCAAAATAGCCTTACCTCCCAGTGGCGTAACTAGAAATGGCGGGGCCCCGTGGCGAACTTTTGACATGGGCCCCCCCCCCAACCGAGACCGACGCCAAAGACCTCAACCGACCTCCTCCTCTGCACTCTATTATGTCCCTTAGTAAGCCCTGCACACAGTATTATGTCCATTAGTGGCCCCTGCACACAGTATTATGTCCCATAGTGGCCCTGCACACAGTATTATACCCCATAATGGCCCCTGCACATAGTATTATCCCCCGTAGTGGCCCCTGCACACTGTATTATGTCCCTTAGTGGCCCCTGCACACAGTATTATGTCCCTTAGTGGCCCCTGCACACAGTATTATGTCCATTAGTGGCCCCTGCATACAGTATTATGTCCCTTAGTGGCCCCTGCACACAGTATTATACCCCATAGTGGCCCCTGCACACAGTATTATGTCTCTTAGTGACCCCTGCACACAGTATTATGTCCCTTAGTGGTCCCTGCACACAGTATCATGTCCCTTAGTGGTCCCTGCACACAGCATAATGTCCCTTAGTGGCCCCCTGCACACAGTATTATCCCCAATAGTGGCCCCTGCCCACAGTATTATCCCCAATAGTGGTCCCTGCACACAGCATTATATCCCACTGTGGACACCCATAAATAATTATTATACTCTGGGGTCTTTTCAGACCCCAGAGTATAATAATCGGAGTCCCGGGAGAATAAAAACATTAAACAAACAGTTGCTTACCTGTCCCCCGACTCCTATGCTGTCGGCCGCCGCTCTCGTCCTTCTTGAATGACGTTGGACGTCACATGACCCGAGAAGCAGGCCGGGTTCATGTGACGTCAGACAAGTAGGACAGAGGCCTGGCAGGATCGTGGATAGGTAAGTAACAGTGTTTATATTCCCTTACCTCTCCCGGTCCGCCGATCATTATACTGGGGGGTCTGCAAAGACCCCTGAGTATAATGATAGTGTTTGTGGGGCCCGCAGTGGCACTTGCCGATCCCGGCCCAGCCAGGATCGGCAAGTGAATAGGGCCCGTAACGGCCTATTAAAAAAAAAAAAAACGCAGCGGTAGTGGCTGTCACCGGGCTCCCTAATGGCACCGGGCCCCCTAATGCCCTGTGGCAGCCGCCTCTGCTGCTTCTGCGGTAGTTACGCCCCTGTTACCTCCAGAATACCATACCTCCATACTTTCAAAGGACAGACAGAGGGACAAAATGTGGGCGGGCCATGACAAATTTAGCACCACCGACTTCTAAATTTACTCCGCCCATTCCCATCCATTTCTCATTGGGTACACCCTGCACCCCCATCTCTCCCTTCACAGTACACCCGAGAACCCACAGTACACCCATGCACCCCACATCTCCCCCACACACAGTACACCCAGGCAACCCATGTCTCTCCCCCACCCACAGTCAACCTTGCACCCCACAGTACACCCTGCACCCCACATCTTCCCCTCACACACATTCCACCCTGCATCCCACAACTCTCCCCTACACACATTCAACCTTGCATCCCACATCCCCCCAGTACACCCTGAACCCCACATCTCCCCCACACACAGTACACACTGCACCCCACATCCCCCACAGTACATCCATGCACCCCACATCTCTCCCCCCACCCACAGTCAACCTTGAACCACACATTCTCCCACAGTACAGCCTGAACGCCACATCTCCTCCCCACACAGTACACGCTGCACCCCAGATCCCCCCACAGTACATCCATGACCCCACATCTCTTCCCCCACCGTCAACCTTGCATCCCACACTCACACAGGTCTCACACAGGTCCTTCTGAGTAGAAGCAAACGAAGATAATCCAGCACTCGGAATCCAACAACAAAAACGGATTAAAACTTCACTTTTATTTATGAAGACATCATTCTTCCATTTAAAAGCTTTGTGCAGGGGTCAAAAGAATAATTGCCAAGTCGCCTCGCTATTCGGCCTGAAGACATTTCCTCCTCCGGACTAGGCCCATTCATTGGACCTAATCCGGAGCAGAGTTTGCGGCTGGATGCCGGTGCAGTGCACCGGATTTCAATCACGGTTACCTGGTTTTTGGATCAGAACCTGAGGCGGCCTCCGCCTCAGGTTCCCATTCAAAAAACCCCATGTGAACTTACCCTAAGGCTGAGTTCACGTGGAGTTTTTTGGTCAGGAATTTGGTCAGGAAAAATCTGCTCAGTAAACTTTGTGTGGCGTTTTTTGAGGCATTTTCTACCTAAAAAAAATCATTGCAAGTCAATGGGAAGCGGAAAATCCGCCTGGCGTTTTTTTGAGGCGTTTATTTGTCAATTCCACAACAAAAAAATGACTCAAAAAACGCTAGCAGTTTTTCTGCCTCCTACGCTAGTGGAAAAAAATTAGAAGCAGATTACATAGGACTGTAAAAAAGGAAAATGGTGAGAAATTTGGTGTGGAATTTCACGCTGAAAAAAAAGCCTCTTGACTTCAATGGGTTCCTTTTTCTGCTAGTCAATGGAGGCTTTTTTTTAAAAAGTCAATGGGAGGCTTTTTTTAGCATTGAAATTCCACACCAAATTCCTCACCTTTTTCCTCTGTGTGAATGCACCCTGTGGGTGCATTCACACTGAGTAAACGCTAGCTTATTTTGTAGAGTGAAATTACACTTGTAAATTTTGCTATCCCATTGACTTCAATGACATTTTACAGGCGTATTTTTACAGGCGTATTTTTTACAGGCGTATTTTTTACAGGCGTATTTTTACACTTGTAAAAAAATATCATTGAAGTCAATGGGATAGCAAAATTTACAAGTGTAATTTTACTCTACAAAATAAGCTAGCGTTTACTCAGTGTGAATGCACCCTAAGGGTGCATTCACACTGAGTAAACGCTAGCTTATTCTGAACGTAAAACACGTTCAGCGTTAACACCATGCTATTTTGCGCTGGCGTTGACCGGCGTTAACGCGGCGTATACGCGGCGCTATGTGCAAAAAACACACAAAAAACGCCTGGCGTTACTCTGTGTGAATACAGCCTAAGGGTGCATTCACACTGAGTAAACGCTAGCTTATTTTGTAAATTTTGCTATCCCATTGACTTCAATGATATTTTTTTACAAGTGTAAAAATACGCCTGTAAAAAATACGCCTGTAAAATGTCATTGAAGTCAATGGGATAGCAAAATTTACAAGTGTAATTTTACTCTACAAAATAAGCTAGCGTTTACTCAGTGTGAATGCACCCTTAGGGAGCTTTCACATGGGGCAAAATGGCTCAGGTTCTGGCACGACTCCGCCCAAATTCCATGCGGGATTGCCGCCAGAATCCACGCAGTTGAAAAGCCTCCCCATAGAACTCTATTGAGAAGTTTTTTAACCGCGCGGATTCTGGCGGCAATCCCGCACAGAATTCATGCTGACACTGCATGAATTCCGCACGGAATGTGAAAGCTCCCTAACATTCATCAAAAACCTAGTGACTGAATTCTTATGCATTTAATTTATTTTGGTCACTTGTATAGCACCAACATATTCTACAACGCTTTACCGACAATATTGGTTATTGTCCCATATAGGGCTCACAGTCTACATTCTCTATGAGTAAGAGTAGCTGCACACGTCTGAGTTTCAGCCATGAAACTTGGTCCGTGTGTTCGTCAGATTTACCGCTTTGAACCTCATGCAGGGAGCGGAACTCCTAGCAGCAGGCCCGCTTTAACCATAGGTCCAATGGTGTACTTGCACCAGTATGGTAACGGGGCCCACATTAGGACAGCCTGCATATGCAGCCCCACTGAGCTGCCCCAGTGGTCCACTCCCTGCTTCACTATTCATCCGCTCTTCCCCTGGAGCTGCAGGCGGGATGTGATGATGTCACTTATATCGCGCCTGCAGGTCCCTGAAGACTCAGGACTCAAGACAGCAGGGTAGAGAGCAGAGAGTATTAGGCTAAGGCCCCACTGGGCGGAAATGCAGCAAAAAAAACGCAGCGTAAAAACCGCAGAGAAAACGCTGCGTTTTCTGTCGCAGAAAAAAAAACGCTCATGTACATGCATTTTTCATCAGAAAATGTACTGTCAGAAAACTGTCTAGCGGCGCCTTCATCTTCTTCTCTGCCTCTTCTTCCTTGTCGCTTTCGCATCTTCATCCAAAAGCACCAACTGCGCATGTCTGTCGGTCACTTTCCTGTGGCCTCTCCCGTTTGGCTATAGGAAAATGACCGACGGACATGCACAGGCTGCGCTTTTGGATAAAGATGCGACAGTGACAAGAAAGAAGAGGTGGAGAAGAAGATGAAGGCGTTCCAACAGTGAGATAACACATTTTCATCCAGTGAATGTCACTATATAAAATCCAAGTTTTTGGCAGCTTTCAGATGGGTATAATAGCGGATGGTGATGGGGCAGGAGCCCACTTATGCAACCTTTGCACTGGGCCCACCAATGTATTAAAATGGCACAGCTTAGCAGTATAATTATCTATGATGCTAGGAGTCCCCGCCTTCCAGCGACATACTGTCCCATACTGTAATTGGTACAGAACAGTAGGTTGCTGGGCGGTAAGGATTCCTACCTTCAAAAATAACTAGGATGCTAGGAGTCCCACTTTCAGCAAGAAGTTGAAGCCGATAAATAATAATAATACATTTTATTTATATGGCGCCAACATATTCTGCAGCACTTTGCAAACTGTAGGGTTCAAGTACAGACAAAAAGATACATTACAAAGTATTAGTCAGTTCATACAATCTATGAGGTAGGAGGTAGCATTGCTTGTACAGTGGAGGCTAACACATGAACTGAGTTTCACAGGGAAACTCGGTCGTGATCGTCTTTAGAATGTGGGAGGAAAGCCACACAAACATGGGAAAAACATATAAACTCCTTGCGGATGTTGTCCTTGGTCAGATTGAAACCTAGGACTCCAACATTGAAAGATGGAGTCAGTAACTTTTTTTTTTCTTGAACTCCGACAAAATTGGTTCTGACTCCAACTATATGACTGACTCCATAACCCTGGTTTTATAAAGCATTTTTCAAGTACCGTAGAGAAGCCTACAGGTAAATTGCTGAGAAAAATGGCATAACTAAATTATATTTGACAATAATATCACAGCTTCAAAATACTCAAAATAAGGCCCTCAAGTGTTACAAAAATGAGTTTTTGAAGCGCAGTACATAGACATTACAAAAAAAAGCATGTAAAAAAAAACCCTATACAAAATAGAGCATGTGAAACCACCATTTGTGTACAATGTATACAATGTTTCCATTACATATTAAGTGTACAATAGTAGATACGGCGCTTGCTGAAGTCTGCATGCACAAACATCTATTGGGGCACACAAGATCAGCAAAATAAGGCCTCATCCACACCTGCGTTCGGGTTTCCATTCGAAGAGTCCACTTGGGGACCCCCCGAACGGAAACCTATACACATTAAAAAGACTATAATGGGGTCTGTGTGGTTTCCGCTGGGTTTCCACACGAAAGATGCAGAGAGAAAATGCTCATCTCTTTTTAATGTGTATAGGTTTCTGTTCGGGGGTTCCCCAAGCGGACTCCCTGAATGGAAACCCGAACACAGATGTGAGTAGGGCCTAAGAGAATATTGTAAAAAGAATTTGTTGAATTATGCTGATCAGACAAAAAGAAAGAAACAGATGACAGCTGGTGTGACAGGACAAGCTGAGATACTTTTTCTGGTATAATGAAGGGAAGCCAATGTTCACCTTTCACCCCTCATGTTATTCAAGACTGTCGTCCTTAAACAATGTAAGAACCTATTGCAGATGCCCCAAGAAATAGTATATATAATACAGGATTCTATTAAGCATACAGTGAAAGTTTCCACATAAATAAATCTGAAGTTTTACTTACCCAAGTGGACAAAGAGTGGCCAAGGTACATGAGAAATTTTGCAGAGGTTAAATAGTTGACACATGATCCTAGAAGAGATGGATTTGCTGTTAAGATCAGTAGGTCAGCTGCAGCCATTCATAAGCAAACGTAAGTAAGTGACAGATCGGATCCCACAGTAACCCCACTGACTGCCACTCACCACAACATCCCGCAGACTTTGTCATGATGCTGTCAAGGAATAAATGCGATCGATTCAGGTGACAAGACGTAAAATAAAATGGATACAAGAATCGAATTCCCTTTTTCTTTCTTTCCAAACTTAGCTATCACTGTAGCTGAAGTTGGAAAGCGATGGCCTTATAGAGAGTCTGGAAAGAAAGGAACCCGGCGAACTGGTGCGCCCCTAGTCCCCTCCTGACGTCCCCTACAGAGCCCTAGATTGTGATCTCCGCTGCTATGTTTACACCTTTCCCGTCTAGTCTTTTATAGGATCTCTCAGCCCTACAAAGGACTGCTTGCACACGGCGAGAGTCGCATCCTATCGGATTGTACAGATTTGCATACGACCGCCTTCTGTGGACTGCCCATTTTTGCAGGCAGAATACGAGCTGTATTGTGTGCAAAACATTGAAGTAGTCATGTGACTACAGGAGACGAAGGGGTCTTTAAATTGCCTAGTGGGCTAAAGGACCTCTGATGATGTCATGACCATGTGATCAGCATCCTGAGAGAGTACAGCAGTTTGGAATGTACAGGACAGTGTGGTGTTCTATAGGGGAGAGGAGCTGAGACTGGTGCAAGGTAATGAAAAGAAGAGGGTACAGTTTGTGTCACCAAGACGGGAAATGGGGGTACAGGCTGCTCAAACAGTGTGATAGTGTCACAACAGTTGTCATGTTCTCCGGTTTTGTTGTTATTTCTGTTGTGCAGTTGCATGTTCTGCAACAGTGAGATATTAGTGATGGGAATAGAGCAAGTTGGTGCATAGTCATTCATTCCTACCAACTGTCCTGGATTCTGGGTCCTGTCCCACTGTCCCGGGTTGGCAGGAGGTATGTGCTGCTCCTTACTTCACTATTCTGCCCCTCTAGATTTTTTCCCACTACAGTGTTCACCGTAGGGGAAAAATATTTTTATGAGCTTGTGGATGTGGGGGTTCAGACACAGGGATACCTAAGGGTATGTTCACACGGCGGCATTCCGCGTGTGAACACTCCCGCGTGGCTAGCTGCGACAGGATGCTGGTGCAGTGCACCGGCATCCTGTTACGGCATTCCACTCCATATTAGGCCAAAAGAATGGGCCTAATCGGAAGGGAGCCTCGCACCGCGGACGCCGCAGCTGAGTCATCCACGGAATCCACAGCAAGATAGAGCAGCTCGTTTCTTTTTTCGGTACTAGCTAGCAGAAAAAAGAAGCGAGCGGCTCCCATTGAAGTCAATGGGAGCCGTTTTTTTATGCGGATTTTGAGATGGATTCCAAATCCGCTCCAAAAAACTCCATGTGGACATACCCTTATGTGTATGTGATTCACAGCAAAAAATTTTTACATGCATTCTAGGTAGAGCGGGGTGATTTGAAATTTTATTTTAATATATACCGTGTTTCTCAGAAAATAAGACAGTGTCTTCTATTATCTCTTTCTCCAAAAAAAGGGCTGGGGCTTATTTTCAGGATAGGTCTTATTTTTCAGGCACCTGAGCCTAAAAAATAACCCTAACTCACATTCACGACTGAAGGTACAGGGTCAGAGGGTCTTAAAGAGGACCTTTCATCAGATCGGGCACATGCAGTTTTATATACTGCTGGAAAGCTGACAGTGCGCTGAATTCCCGATCTGTGCCCGGTGTAAAGCGCTATCGGTCCCAGTACCGTAGGGCTTTACAGTCAGAAGGGCGTTTCTGACACTTAGCCAGGGATGCCCTTCTGCCCAGCAGCGCCTGTCGCGCTGTACTGTGGAGCGGAGAGGAACTCCTCCTCCCATTATTTTGACAATACGCTTGTCAGTTGTAAAGCACCCCAACATGAAGTCATCCATGTGTGCCAGAGTGTTAGTTGGCATGACTCTTCTGGCCCCATCGAAAAGTTCAATCTCCTTTCCTCCTCATCCTCCCTTTCTACCCATCCGCGCTGCAACAATGGGACGATTCGAAGTTGCCTGGTAGCCTCCTGTATCACCACCACATCATCTGACAGGTCACATCATCCTCCTCTTCCTCCATTAAATGCTGTGAAGCGGACAGATGTGTGGACCTACTCTCCAGCTGTGACGGATCGGATGCTATCCCTGACTCCTCTGTGTGATCTGAGTTATCCCTGATGTCAATGAGGGATTCTCGCAGCACACACAAGAGCGGGATTGTAAGGCTCACCATCGCATCTTCAGAGCTCACCCTCTTTGTGGACTCCTCAAACATGCTTAGTATGTCACAAAGGTCTCCTATTCATGGCCACTCATGGCTGAAAAACTGAGGCAGCTGACTTTGTGGCACCCTAGGGTTTTGTAGATTGTATTCCATCAAAGGTCTCTGCTGCTCAACCACTCTGCTCAACATCTGATAAGTTGCGTTCCACCGTGTGGGGACGTCGCACAAAAAACGGTGTTCTGGCAGATGCAGGCGTTGCTGGAGTGTTTTTAGGCTAGCAGCGGCTACTGTCGACTTGCGAAAGTGGGCGCACATGCACCGCACTTTCACCAGTAGCTGCGGCACATTTGGGTAGCTCTTTAAAAAACGTTGCACCATTAGGTTAAAGACGTGGGCCAGGCATGGAACATGTTGGAGGCCGGCAAGCTTCAGAGCTGCTACCAGGTTCCGGCCATTATCACAAACGACCATGCCTGGGCCCAGGTGCAGCGGCTCAAACCATATTGCTGTCTCATCGAGGAGGGCATCCCTCACCTCGGAGGCAGTGTGCTGTCTGTCCTCCAAGCTGATGAGCTTCAGCACGGCCTGTTGACACCAGTGCTGCAACGTTTCCAGCTCGTAGCTGGGGTCAATCTGACAGCGGCGGAGGAGAAGGAGGCAGTGGAGGAGGGTGTTGTTCCCGTGTCCCTGCCAGGAATGTTAGGCGGGGAGACAAGGTAGATCGGCCCAGTTTGGGAAGCAGTCCCAACCTCAACTACATTCACCCAGTGTGCCGTCAGTGAAATGTAGCGCCCCTGTCCGCATGCACTTGTCCACGCGTCGGTGGTCAAGTGGACCTTTGTGCAAAACACGGAACTAAGGGCCCGTCTGATGTTGAGTGACACGTGCTGGTGCAAGGCGGGGACTGCACACCGGGAGAAGTATTGACGGCTAGGGACAGCATAGCAAGGTGCCGCACTTGCCATCAGGTCCAGGAAGGCCGGAGTTTCAACAAGCCAGAACGCCACCATCTCCTGGGCCAGCAGTTTAGCGATGTTGGCGGTCAAGGCTTGCGCGTGTGGGTGGTTAGTGGTGTATTTTTGCTGGCGCTCAAATGTCTGAGAGATGGTGGGTTGGTGGAAAGAAGCGCATGATGGTGCAGGAGAAGGAGATAAGACAGGAACAGGGGAGGATGAGAGAGAAGTTAACAAAGTGGCGGAGCCAGATGATGGGGTGTCCTGGCTCGTCCTCTGGACTGCATCGCCAGCACTGTGAACAGTGGGAGAGGCAGTGGTGTCAACGGCGGGCGACGTTTGTCCTGCGGTTGCTCTCTGCCACTGACTCCAGTGCTTTGATTCCAAATGATGGCGCATTGAAGGTTGCTCTTTTCAGAGCCCCTACTCAGTTTCGAGAGGCAAATTGTGCAAACCACACTATACTATATCCGTGCATTCCTTGAAAAAACTCCACACCTTCGAGAAACGTGCCCTCGAGGCGGGAGTTTTTCTGGGCTGGGTAAAAAAGGGAACATCTTGGGACATTCCGGGTGTGGGCTGGCTTCGGTGAAGCAGCTGACATCTGCCTCTGGACATGCCTCTGCCTCTAGCTACCCTTTTTGGTGCTGCACCTGCCTCAACATCGACACTACTTTCCCCGTTTGACATCCCCCCTGTCCAGGTTGGGTCAGTGTCCTCTTCGTTCAGCACCTCCTCTTCCAACTTTTCTCTCACCTCCTCCTCCCGCACAACGCTCATGGCAACTGGCTGCCCTGTCGGTAACTGTGTCTCATCATCGTCGATGAGGGTGGGTTGCTGGTCATCCACCACCAAATCGACAGGAGATGGAGGAGGCTCCAGTGTTTGAGCATCTGGACACAGAAACTCGTCTGGTAGCTCCGTGGCATCGGGAAATGGAGGGGCAGGTTGAGGGACAGTGAAAGGACCGGAGAACAGCTCCTGGGAGCTGGGAAAGTTGGGGTTATTGTTCTGGGAAGATTGGGCATTTTGGGAGGAAGGAGGACTAGACTGTTGGGTAGGAGGAGGAGATGAGGTAGAGGCTGACTGGCTGGTGGACAATGTACTGTAAGCATTATCCGACAGCCATTGCAAGACCTGTTCCTGGTTCTCGGGCCTAGTAAGGTTTGTACCCTGCAGCCTACTTAATGTGGCAAGCAACCCTGGGACTGTGGAGAAGCGCAATGCTTGCTGCCCCACAGGAGTAGGCACGGGACGCCCTGTGGCTTCACCGCTAACTTGCTCCCCAGAAGCATTCCCCTGACCTCGCCCACGGCCTCGTCCACGTCCCTTCCCGTAAGCCTTGCGCATTTTAAAATGGTTTGCTGGCTTAAACACAGTCACAACCTGGGTGTATATGCCAATAGTAAGAAATTAAGTTGGTATGCAGGCCCCAATATATTTGGGGAATTAACACTCAGAACCTGGGTGTATATGCCAATAGCAAGAAATTAAGGTGGTATGCAGGCCCCCAATTTATTTGGGGAATTAACACTCAGAACCTGGGTGTATATGCCAATAGCAAGAAATTAAGGTGGTATGCAGGCCCCAATTTATTTGGGGAATTAACACTCTGAACCTGGGTGTATATGCCAATAGCAAGAAATGAAGGTGGTATGCAGGCCTCAATTTATTTAGGGAATTAACACTCTGAACCTGGGTGTATACGCCAATAGCACGAAATGAAGGTGGTATGCAGGCCCCAATTTATTTGGGGAATTAACACTCTGAACCTGGGTGTATATGCCAATAGCAAGAAATGAAGGTGGATCTGCAGGCCCCAATTTATTTGGGGAATTAACACTCTGAACCTGGGTGTATATGCCAATAGCAAGAAATGAAGGTGATATGCAGGCCCCAATTTATTTGGGGAATTAACACTCTGAACCTGGGTGTATACGCCAATAGCAAAAAATTAAGATGATATGCAGGCCCCAATTTATTTGGGGAATTAACACTCACAACCTGGGTGTATATGCCAATAGCACGAAATGAAGGTGATATGCAGGCCCCAATATATTTGGGGAATTAACACTCAGAACCTGGGTGTATATGCCAATAGCAAGAAATTAAGGTGGTATGCGGGCCCCAATATATTTGGGGAATTGACACTCAGAACCTGAGTGTATATGCCAATAGCAAGAAATTAAGGGTGTATGTTGCCCCAATTTTATTCTTGGGGGATTACACACCGTGTATTCCAGTTAGTTCCAGGGGTGGGGGTGCACACTGTTGGAACGTGGATTGGGGGTATATGGGAATACACTTTCAGTGTATCCCACTTAGTATCATCCACACCGCGGAAAGATGGGTTGCGCGGATACAGCCTGTCAATCCCACGTTAGTGAGATAGACACTGACAAGCTTCTCCCTTGAATGTAGCTCTTAAAAGAGCTGTTGGTTTTCTTCTCCTTCCTATCCCTGCCTAGCTGAATCTAATACCCATCTCTATCCGCAGACCTCCGTCTGTGACCAAGTGAAAGGTCAGAATGACGCAAAGCTGGGCGGCGCTGTTCTTATCAATCAGAGGTCACATGTTTTCGGCAGCCAATGGCATTTTTCAATTTTTTTTCAAGGTCCCTGTTGTTGTCTTTCCTGTCCCACCTCCCCTGCGCTGTTATTGGAGCAAAAAAAATTACTATGTACAGTATATATTCCATTACTATGTACAGTATTTACTCCATTACTATGTACAGTATATATGCCATTACTATGTACAGTATATACTCCATTACTATGTACAGTATATACTCCATTACTATGTACACTATATACTCCATTACTATGTACACTATATACTCCATTACTGTGTACAATATATACTCCATTACTATGTATAGTATATACTCCATTACTATGTACAGTATATACTCCATTACTATGTACAATATATATTCCATTACTATATACATTCCTAGACTACAAGTTATGTAAATGAGGGCATTATGTCACACCAGAGGTCAACATTCCAGAGCCCTGTGATGTCATCAGTGTGACATCTATAACAGAATCTGCAAAGATATTCTTCAGTCATTATTGGTGAAAATTATTGGTGACTTTGCGACAAAATGGACTTGAATGAGTTTATGGATGAATCTTTGGGAGTTGGGGATATTGGTAAGTAAAGAAATATAGATTGACAGATAGAAGAAACATGTCTTGTAGCTCCATTGGCCCAATGTAAAATCTGTAACAGGGCCACCACCGACCATGTACCATTTATAATATTAGCGCCTTCTTAGGGAGGGGGCTCTAAGAACCTATAAGGTCTGAGCGATGACTGCTACTTCTACACCCCTATCACTACCCCCTTGATATATAGAATTACTTCCTTTCTACAGGCTGAGTATATATATATATATATATATATATATATATATATATATATATATATATATATATATTTATATATCCTTATTAAATATTGTTGTCAGCCCATAAACCCCTGCAGATAAGCCCTATATAAGCTGGAAGTACAGCATTGTATAGAATAATGATGGATCTCATGTATTGTTGTATAGTTAGTAATACAATCAGTAAAATGCTGGACCTCATAATATCAATCTATAGGCTGCAGCAGGGTCCCTGGACGGGGCTTAGAGACTTGGGCTGGTGACCCTATATTTTAGAATAACTGCCCCATAAGTCTAGCTTCACCCATAAATGTTACATTGAGAAATGGTTGTGAAATAAAGAAATAATCCCATAAAGAAGTACGGTATAAATAGCAGAACATTCCTGTGTGACCCTTACATGTGATATAGTGAAAAACAGTGCGGAGCTGCATGTACAATGGGAAGGAGGTAGGGGTCTGTGCTTGTATTACTTCTTATTGAGCTCAGAACCAGAAAAGTCATGGAAATGGTGTAAATTTTACTATTATGTAAATCTGTAAAATTCAAAACAGGTTATCTGAGTAAATCAGTAGAATCTGACAGAACATTCTAGAATTCTACATTGTAGACCTTTATGATGTCATCAGAATATGGTGGATAATGAGGGGTGGGGCAGCAGCAATAAGAAAATGATATTTTACTACTGATTTATACTGACAATAAACAAAGTATAAAGATTAATATATCAGGGAAATAGCACATGACAACCTCATTACATATGAGAAAGATACAATGAGACCTGGCTTACATGTAGCAGATCCTTCCCTGTAGTCAGTGACTAATAATAATAATAACCACCATTGTCTCCTCCTGATGTTCAATCACCTATGATTGTTTTATGCTTTCTCTGCAGGGATCTCTGTGGTCAGAGAGGGAGAGGACAGAGTGGTGGGAGAGCGTGGTGGTAAGTATCATTTATAAGACAAATGTGACATTACACTCACATAGAACTTAGGCTCCATTCACACTACGATCATGATATCACTATACAATAAAAACCATGAGAATGTAACTGATCCTTTTTCAAAGACATTAAAACAGAACAGATCCCATTGACTACAACAGGTCCAGAGTGTTTGAAAATGTGAAATATAGTACATGATATAATGACTTATAAATCATCTACTGATAGTAACTTACATGACAGTCGCTCTATCAATGATCAGAACTGTAGTAATATTTGTTATCATATCTTATCACTTTGTAGATTATCACATCTTCGTAATTGAAGTAGTGAATGAGGCCATATTTAACCGTGCCGAACAGGAGAGGAGGAGGAGGAGAAGGCGGTATGAGGGTAAGTCATCATTATAGTCTGCTATCAGAAACTTAAGATGAGCAACTCTCACTTTTCAGTCTCCTGAACTCTAGTCAGAATTTCTAGAATAGATTTTCATGTGCGAGATTTAGTGAAATGTTGTAAATAAAAGTTCTTATTGTTTGTTTTAGAACAACGAGAAAACGCACGAAGGGAGATCCAACAACTGGAGGCCGAGCTGCAGGCCCAGAAGTCCGCTGGAGGCCCTGGTAAGTAGTAAATACTCTGTGTGAGAAATCTATATGCTTTGTCCTTTGCTCTTATACGTAGTGTATCATAGTATATTACAGTATATATGTATATACTCATTGTGAATCTGTGTCATTTTGCAGATCTTCCAACAACATCTGGAAAGAGAGGACGGGCTGAGGAAGGCGAAACTCCTGGGCAAAGCCAAAAGAAAAAAAGAAAAAAAAGAAAATCCTAAAAAAAAGAACCCCCCCTCCCCCGGCGTTCGTTCCCTGATCCCTGGTCATTTCTTGTTCTCCCCCTTCCCCTTCCTTCCTGGCCCCCCTTGCCTTGTCATTCCTGTGTTCAATCCATTCCTTCAATAAAATTAAAAAAAAAAAAAGTAAAAAGTCTCAAGTCTGGGAACTTTAAATAATAGTGAACAGTTTACCAATATTCCACCAACACTATAAACCCACACAAAACCACAACCAAACCTTTTACAGACCACCAGGACATTTTCTGGGGTGATTGGGTTCAGTCCAGATCTGCTGGACATATACAGTACAATATTCATGATCTACCATATCACTAAGTATGGGCTCATATCTGTGTCGAAGTCTCCATTTGGAGATTCTGTCATAGTGACTGTCAAAAATTGGAAGACAAAAAAATGTTGCAAGTCTTGCTTTTCCTCAGGGGCAGCATCCCAGGGTGCTATTTCTCCATTTGTCTATTGTGGCTCTGGGTTATGTTGGTATGTGCCATCCTAATGTTATACTAGCCTGTGCCCACAACTTCGTCTGCGGGTTGTTGGAGTTGGTGACCTACCTATATTCAGCAAATTGCTGCGGTCAATGTTTTGCCTGTTTCTGCAGCTCTTAAGCTGTTATGCTGCTGAACTTGTTCCTCGCACCGTGCCTGTGTTCGTTCCGGCATCTCAGTAGCTCGCTGGGAAGCCATATGATGAGTGTGTTGTTGGCGTCGATGATCTCCCTCAGCTCCGCTTGAGGAGAACTCTGTGACTTTTTGCTTCCTTCATAGCTCTCATTGTTTTAGACAAATTTTCTTTTTCCAGGCATGTTTAAAATTGACAAACTGCCAATTTGGATTAAAGGTGTTTGCCCATATTAGTTAGTCTGCACTGCCTGGAGCAGATCAGATAATATATAAATGCATGTACACAATCCACTGAGGGTTAGCGTGTGTTTACACAGAGAGATAACAGCCCTGGGACCTGAGCTAAGCTGCTGTGAAAGCAGTATAATATAGTATGTGAACCTAAATTCATAACAGTCGTGAAGCCATGTCATTTACCGGGATAAAAAGTAGCCTATGTTTTAATCGAGGTTACAATCTATCTATATGCCAAATTTCATTCAAATCCCTTCAGCCATTTTTGTGTGATTGAGGAACAAACACACAAACATCCAAACACACAAACATCCAAACACACAAACTTTTTATAATATTAGTAGGATAGGATTAGTAGGATTGCTTACCGGACATGAACTTCAGAAGACGCCTCCAGTAAATCTCCGTCTATATTCCATGTATGAACATCTTCACTAAACCCTGTATGTACTTCTCCATTGTATTCAGATAAGGCATTACCATAGTGGCTCAGGTTCTGCGGGCAGAGCTTCACTTCTTTAACCATGTGAGTTTCAACAAAAGGATAGTCAAACTAGAGAATAAAAAGTGTTTAGTGTGAAACTTTACTGAGGACTCGTCCCCACTCATGACATGGCTGTTTTAGTAAATACTTGCATTCCCCATGACCTAACATCTTTTCTTCTAAGGGTGGGTTCACATCTGCGTCCGGTCTCCGGTTTAGCCAATCCGGATGGTTTCCGTCTTCTGCCCCGCGAAACTGGACAGGAGACTGGAATGGGTTTGCAGAAGTGACCACCGATATACGTCTACTGCCTGTCTGCGAGGAAACAGGTTTTTTTTTGTTTTTTTTTAGCCGGACACAAAGTCGGACATGGGTTTGAAAGCTGACCGCCGGGTTTCCGTCTCCTGTCCAGTTTTGCGGGGCAGAAGAGACCAGGCGCAGATGTGAACTCATCCTAACTCTGTATTGTGCTTGTTCCCGTTATCCTTCCTAAAAAAATGTTTCAAAAAGTTGACATCCGGGTGTTACAATTCCCTTTTCAAAGGGCAGTGTCCCTACATAACACTTATTGGACAGTGTCAATCAGTATACAAAAACATCCTTTATACGGCAAAATACAGAGTACCCAGAAATGATGCTTTAAAAGTGTAACCTCATAAAAAATACCAGTATTTCCTAAAGCAGACCTGTCATGAGAACTGACAGTTTTTAAAACACTTTCTTTTTACCATTACATTATATCTATAACTAGCATTACCTGCGACTTCGTCCTTGCCCCCCCCCCCCCCCCCCCCGTGTGCCCCACCTGCAGTGCCGCCCTAGTCCACAAACTTTCACATTTATAACATTAGTAGGATAGTATTACAGTATATACAGAGCTGTGGTGGCACAAGGTACTAATAAAGACATCTACAGTACTTGCTGTAACCTTCTAGTATGGTATATACCCATTCTATTATAAGGTATATACTCCGCTTCCTGTCTAGCCTCTTCAGTAGTGGAATGGATTAAAATGGACTAAGCTGCATTAAAGTGATTGGCGACAACCAGTGGCGTAACTAGGAATGTCGGGGCCCCGTGGCGAACTTTTGACATGGGCCCCCCAACCGACACCGACGCTGAAGACCTCGACTGACCCCCTCCTACGCATTTCTGCACGTTCTATTATGCCCCATAGTGGCCCCTTAACACAGTATTATGTCCCTTAGTGGCCCCTACACACAGTATTATCCCCCATAGTGGCCCCTGCACACAGTATTATATCCCTTAGTGGCCCCTGCACACAGTATTATGTCCCACTGTGGACACCCATAAACAATTATTATACTCTAGTATACTCTAGAGTATAATAATCGGAGACCCGGGGGAATAAAAACATAAAAAACTACTGTTACTTACCTATCCCCCAGCTCCTACGCGGTCTTCTCTGCTGCCTTCTGTACTGCTGTCCTTGTTCAATGACGTTGGACGTCACATTACCCGGGACGCAGGCCGGGTTCATGTGACGTCAGAGACGTCAGGAAGGAGGCCTGGCAGGATCATGGAGAGGTAAGTAACATGTTTTTTTATGTTTCTTACCTCTCCCGGTCCGCCAATCATTATACTCGGGGGTCCGAAAAGACCCCCGAGTATAATGATAGCAGCGGTACTGGCTATCACCGGGACCCAATGTCCCGGACCCTGTGGCAGCTGCCTCTGCTGCCATGGCGGTAGTTACGCCACTGGCGACAACCAAATCTGTCACATAATGGCTAATGTACACTGAAGGAGCCCGGGGAATAAAGGTGTCTTAAGAGGTCATCAGCATTAATCTACCCAGTGCCCAGTGACTTCACTACCTGATTCTTCTGAGTCGTGTAGCGATTCAAATGTTTCACAAACTCTGGTCTGGAGGTATTTTGGACAATTACCAGGGCCATTGTGCCATCACTTAACCTAATGGAGAATGAAAAGATAAAATATCCAGTTCTATTAATATTGGTGCTAAGAAAAATTCCCAGTGAGTCAACACTTGAGTTGTCTTATGTCATGTCACAGTGTACCCTGTAAATTCTGAGGGTAGAGGGACTGAAATTATATATGCACTCTTTGAAGACCCTCTGTAAACCTTCCTGTGGCTTGGAATAGGTATTTGGTCATACAATGAGTGTAGCGTGAACAGTAACAGTAGTATTAAGTGAAAGGCCCAATTTTAATTTAAAACGCCCTCCTCCCCCACTCCGGAGACGATCCTTCTGGTTTTGCAGAGATGATATCAAGAATATCATTCCTATGACTGCTACTATTAGTCATTGTTCTCGGGTATAGCATGGAACTGATAAGGCCACAGAGTTCACCTGAATATTCCAAATTGTTTCTTTTTTATGTGAAACTGAACAAATGGAGAATTGCCTCAGGCAAACTAAAATGGCTGTCGCATTATACTCTGGGGTCTTTTCAGAGTATCAGGTAGAGGCGCAGGGGAGGTGTAAAAAACAAAAAACAAAATCATACTCACCTATAGGGGTGTAACTTGAGGGAGTGCAGAGGGGACAGTCACACTGGGGCCCAGGAGCCTTAGGGAGCCCATAAGCACTGGCATCAGTATTAAGATTGCAGCTTCCATCTGGCCCATAAGACAAGGAGACCCAAAGATTACCCCTAACCACACTAAGATTGGTTAAACTCATTAGCACCGTAACCATCATTATCAAGAATTCTCCATAAGGATGAGGAAGGGGGCCCCGGACAAAAGATTGCACAGGGACCCACAAGACATTAGTTACGTCACTACACACCTTGTTGTACATCTTTTGGGTCTCCTCTCGGTGTGTGACTTTCTCTCTTGGCCTCTTTGTTGACGCCATGCATCTGGGGCCTGTAATTGGGCCTCAGTGGTGACCCTGTGCGAATGATGTCCCCAAGGAAGCAGAAAGGGAGTATCAGACACTGCGAGGAGGCCCAAAGATGGTAAGGGAAGGTGAGTATGAATGTTTTTGTTTGTTTTTTTTACACCTCTCCTGGGCCTCCACCTATTATACTCTAAAGAGATAACAAAAAATTGGTGTAAATATCGGGATAGCAACAGTAGCACCTGCCACAGGGCTCGGGACCTTAGGCTACGATGGTTTTTTTTAAATAGGCCATTACCTGCTGGAGTAAGAATAGACATTAGAATATCAGAATAGACAGTCTAAAGATGCACCACATTTATCATCCAGCATCAGTCACTGGGATATATCGGGTGTATTTTCAGACTTTCTGAAGTTTATGCCATCTATTCATAAATGTCGACTTTCCTGTTGTGTAGATCAATTTTCAGCAGTCATCTCCTTATCATGAGAATGGTTAACACCTACAGTGGGGCAAAAAAGTATTTAGTCAGTCATCAATAGTGCAAGTTCCACCACTTAAAAAGATGAGAGGCGTCTGTAATTTACATCATAGGTAGACCTCAACTATGAGAGACAAAATGAGAAAACAAATCCAGAAAATTACATTGTCTGATTTTGTAAGAATTTATTTGCAAATTATGGTGGAAAATAAGTATTTGGTCAGTAACAAAATTTCATCTCAATACTTTGTTATATATCCTTTGTTGGCAATGACAGAGGTCAAACGTTTTCTGTAAGTCTTCACAAGGTTGGCACACACTGTTGTTGGTATGTTGGCTCATTCCTCCATGCAGATCTCCTCTAGAGCAGTGATGTTTTGGGGCTCTCGCTTGGCAACACGGACTTTCAACTCCCTCCAAAGGTTTTCTATAGGGTTGAGATCTGGAGACTGGCTAGGTCACTCCAGGACCTTGAAATGCTTCTTACAAAGCCACTCCTTCGTTGCCCTGGCGGTGTGCTTTGGATCATTGTCATGTTGAAAGACCCAGCCACGTTTCATCTTCAATGCCCTTGCTGATGGAAGGAGGTTTGCACTCAAAATCTCACGATACATAGCCCCATTCATTCTTTCATGTACCCGGATCAGTCGTCCTGGCCCCTTTGCAGAGAAACAGCCCCAAAGCATGATGTTTCCACCCCCATGCTTTACAGTAGGTATGGTGTTTGATGGATGCAACTCAGTATTCTTTTTCCTCCAAACACGAAAAGTTGTGTTTCTACCAAACAGTTCCAGTTTGGTTTCATCAGACCATAGGACATTCTCTCAGTACGCTTCTGGATCATCCAAATGCTCTCTAGCAAACTTCAGACGGGCCCGGACATGTACTGGCTTAAGCAGTGGGACACGTCTGGCACTGCAGGATCTGAGTCCCTGGCGGCGTAGTGTGTTACTGATTGTAGGCTTTGTTACATTGGTCCCAGCTCTCTGCAGTTCATTCACTAGGTCCCCCCGCGTGGTTCTGGGATTTTTGCTCACCGTTCTTATGATCATTTTGACCCTACGGGGTTAGATTTTGCGTGGAGCCCCAGATCGAGGGAGATTATCAGTGGTCTTGTATGTCTTCCATTTTCTAATTATTGCTCCCACAGTTGATTTCTTCAACCAAGCTGGTTGCCTATTGCAGATTCAGTCTTCCCAGCCTGGTGCAGGGCTACAATTTTGTTTCTGGTGTCCTTTGACAGCTCTTTGGTCTTCACCATAGTGGAGTTTGGAGTCTGACTGTTTGAGGGTGTGCACAGGTGTCTTTTTATACTGATAACAAGTTTAAACAGCTGCCATTACTACAGGTAATGAGTGGAGGAAAGAGGAGACTCTTAAAGAAGAAGTTACAGGTCTGTGAGATCCAGAAATCTTGATTGTTTGTAGGTGACCAAATACTTATTTTCCACCATAATTTGCAAATAAATTCTTACAAAATCAGACAATGTGATTTTCTGGATTTGTTTTCTCATTTTGTCTCTCATAGTTGAGGTCTACCTATGATGTAAATTACAGGCGCCTCTCATCTTTTTAAGTGGTGGAACTTGCACTATTGGTGACTGACTAAATACTTTTTTGCCCCACTGTATATACAGATAACAAAGACTTCAGAGGCCTGAAAGTGCATCGGTGGCTCAGTGGTTAGCACTGCAGCTTTGCAGCGCTGGAGTCCTGGGTTTGAATCCCTCCAGGAACAACATCTGCAAGGAGTTTGTATGTTCTCCCTGTGTTTGTGTGGATTTCCTCTCATTCTACAAAGACATACTGATAGGGGGAAAAAAATGTACATTGTGATCCCAATATGGGGCTCACAGTCTACATTAAAAAAAAGGTCTTAGTTAACTAGATATGGGAAGAATATGCAAGACAGTGCCTCTGTTATGCTGCCCTCTATTGGAAGCACCCTGAACATCATGCCCGACTTTCCCAGAAGTCTTTACTGCATAATGCGGGGTTACAACCAAATCAATTTCTCAGCTATGGACGGCACCGTTTCTGTCTCTTTGGACTTCATCAGCGCAGCCTAGAGAGAACTGATTTGGTAGAAGTGAGATTATGGGGATAATGTCACTCCTTAGAGAGAGACCACCTTTTCAGGTGTGTGGAGACTTATACAGCCATAGTTGCTCCACTGCAAGGGAACATGGGAAGAATATGCAAATCTGTCTCCCAAGATGTAAACAGGGAGACAAATTTAGCCCCGCCCACTTTTATGTTGACTCCGCCCATTCTCGTTAATTTTTCATGTGCCCGCACACAGTATAATCCTCCTACAGTCACCCGTAAATTATATGTCCCCCCCAGCTTCATATACACCCTTCATCTGCCCCCAGTTTCATGTCTCCCCTCCATCTCTGCCCCCAGTTTCATGTCCCCTCCATCTCTGTCCCCAGATTCATGACCCCCATTTCTGCCCACAGTTTCATGTCCCCCATCTCTACCCCCAGATTCATGTCCCCCCTCCATCTCTGCCTCAGATTCATGTCCCTCCATCTCTGCCCCCAGATTCATGTCCCCTCCATCGCTGCCCCCAGATTCATGTCTCCACATCTCTGCCCCCAGATTCATGTCCCCTCCATCTCTGCCCCCAGATTCATGTCTCCACATCTCTGCCCCCAGGTTCATGTCCCCTCCATCTCTACCCCCAGATTCATGTCTCCACATCTCTGCCCCCAGATTCATGTCTCCACATCTCTGCCCCCAGTGTCATGCCGTCCTCTCCTTTATCTGCGCCCAGTTTCATGTTCCACCTCAGTGTACACATTAAACTTACCTTCTCCTCGTTCCCCCGCTGCAGTCTGCGCGCCTCTCTCTCTCACTCGCGCACAGTTGTAGACGCGATGTGACGTCATCACATCGCGTCTACACAGCCGGGGTGCACCGGCGGCAGCAGTAGCCGGCGTGCAGCGGCGAGCTGAACTGTGTCAGCTCCTTGCTGTAGCCGCGTATGTGTTCAACTCAGATCTGCGTCCTCTGGACGCAGATCTGAGTTAAAATCGGACATACAATGACTGCTGCGGGCTAGAGATGAGCGAACACTAAAATGTTCGAGGTTCGAAATTCGATTCGAACAGCCGCTCAATGTTTGTGTGTTCGAACGGGTTTCGAACCCCATTATAGTCTATGGGGAACAGATACTCGTTAAGGGGGAAACCCAAATCCGTGTCTGGAGGGTCACCAAGTCCACTATGACACCCCAGGAAATGATGCCAACACCTCTGGAATGACACTGGGACAGCAGGGGAAGCATGCCTGGGGGCATCTAACACACCAAAGACCCTCTATTACCCCAACATCACTGCCTAACAACTACACACTTTCCACATTCAAAAAAACCTCTATCAAAGTGGGAAAATACCTGGAAACCTTCTTTACTCCCCAAATGGATGGACACAAACCCCAATTTAAGCTCAACAAACAGTAACAACCACCCCTTTAAATCACGTTCCCCATGACAACCACAAATGGAATAGGCAATGGGAATTCCAAAAGCCCTCACCCTTAACTGTCATTTTGAGTGTGTGTGTGTGTGTGTGTGTGTGTGATGTGGTAAGACCTTCCAAAATTCACTTTTCTAGCCCTTAACATGAGCCCTTCCAAACAAAGTTACATGACCTTAAGCTGAGCTACCAGCAGAGATTGAGGCCCTTGGCATGAGTAGAGCCTTGCACCAGCAGTGTTTTTGGCACTTAGGGTGAGTTGAGCCTTGTACCAGCGTGTGTCCCTTAACATCAGGCGGGCCCTAAGTTCTGCGCTTTGCACAAAAGTTCCACATTAACTAGGCTGAATGGTACAAAGATTAGTAGGCCCGAGAACCAGGAACAGGTCTTGCAATGGCTGTCGGATAACGCTTAAAGCACATTGTCCACCAGCCAGTCAGCCTCTACCTCCTCTTACCCAACAGTCTTGTCCTCCTTCCACCCAAAATTCCCAATCTTCTCAGAACAATAACCCCAACTGTCCCTGCTCCCCAGAGCTGTTCTCCCTTCCTTTGACTGTACCGCAACCTGCCCCTCCATTTCGCGATTCCACGGACCTAACAGACGAGTATCTGTGTCCAGATGCTCAAACACTAGAGTCTCCTCCATTCCATCTCCGGTCGATTTGGTGGCGGATGACCAGCAACCCACCCTCATCGACGACGATGAGACGCAGTTGCTGTCAGGGCAGCCAGTTGACATGCGCATTGTGCAGGAGGAGGAGGCGAGACAGGAGTTGGAAGAGGAGGTGGTGGACGACGAGGACACCGACCCCACCTGGACAAGGCAGATGTCAAGCTGGGAAAGTAGTGTGGATGTTGAGGCAGGTGCAGCACCAAAAAGGGTAGCTAGAGGCAGAGACATGTCCAGAGGCAGAGGTCAGCTGCTTTGCCGAAGCCAGGCCAGACCCGGAATGTCCGAAGATGTTCCCTTTTGTACCCAGCCCAGAAAAACTCCCCCATCGAGGGCACGTTTCTTGAAGGTGTAGAGTTTTTTCAAGGAATGCGCCGAGGACAGATATAGTGTCGTCTACACAATTTGCCTCTCGAAATCGAGTAGGGGCCCTGAGAAGAGCAACCTGTCCACCACTTCAATGCACCGTCATTTGGAATCCAAGCAATGGAATCAGTGGCAGGCAGCAACGGCAGGACAAACGTCGCCCGCCGTTCATGCCACTGCCTCTGCTCACAGTGCTGGCGATGCACTCCAGAGGACGAGCCAGGACATCACTTCATCTGCCTCCGCCACTTTGTTGACTTCTCCCTCATCCTCCCCTGTTTCTGTCTTATCTCCTTCTCCTGCACCATCAAAGGCACCATCAGGCGCTTCTTTACAACAACCCACCATCTCTCAGACATTGGAGCGCCGGCAGAAATACACCGCTAACCACCCACCCACGCAAGCCTAGAACGCCAACATCGCTAAACTGCTGGCCCAGGAGAGGTTGGCGTTCCGGCTTGTTGAAACTCCCGCCTTCCCGGACCTGATGGCAACTGTGGCACCTCACTATGCCGTCCCTAGCCGTCTCAACTTCTCCCGGTGTGGCGTCCCCGCCTTGCACCAGCACGTGTCACTCAACATCAGGTGGGCCCTTAGTTCCGCGCTTTGCTGCAAGGTCCACTTGACCACCGACACTTGGACAAGCGCCTGTGGTCAGGGATGCTGCAGTGCTTATCTTTAATGACAGGCAGGGTGAATGTGGTGGAGTCTGTTCCCCGGGTGCAAACTGGGGTGGCCTATCTCCTCTCCCAGGCCAAAATTCATGGCAGGAGTAGACTGAAACCCTACGACGCTGCAACCTCCACCACAGCTACTAGCGGCAAACGCTAAAACACTGGTGTGGGGAGACGTCAGCAGGCGGTGCTGAAGCTCATCAGCTTGGGGGACAGACAGCACAGTGCCTCCGAGGTCAGGGATGCCATCCTGGCTGAGATGGCATTTTTTTTTCCCTGCTACACCTGGGGCCTGGCATTTTTACGCCTGTGATAATGGCTGGAACCTGGTAGCGGCTCTGGAGCTTGCCAGCCTCCAACACGTTCCATGTTTGGCCCACGTCTAACCTAGTGGTGCAAAGTTTTTTAAAAACATACCCAAATGTACCGAAGCTACTGTTGAAAATGCGGCGCTTGTGCGCCCACTTTTGCAAGTGCACAGGAGTCGCTGCTAGCCTAAAAACACTCTAGCAAGGCCTACATCTGTCCAAACACAGGCTGTTGTCCGTCATTCACACACGCTGAAACCCTACAATACCATATCTTGAGCAGGGTGTGTGAGCTGCACAGACCTTTGATGGAGTTCCATCTACAAAACCCAAGGGTTCCTCAAAGTCAGCAACCAAAGTTTCTGCACCATGAGTTTCCAGGGGTGGCAGAGTTATGGCTAGGGGAAGAGGCATGGATAGGGATGATGTCTAGGGGCAAAAGCAGTGTGGATGTGGAGGCAAGCTAAGCAGGAAAAACTGGGGTACAAGCTAAGGCATGGACTGGGGTGATGTCTAGGGGCAAAAGCAGTGTGGATGTGGAGGCAAGCTAAGCAGGAAAAACTGGGGATACAAGCTAAGGCATGGACTGGGGTGATGTCTAGGGGCAAAAGCAGTGTGGATGTGGAGGCAAGCTAAGCAGGAAAAACTGGGGGTACAAGCTAAGGCATGGACTGGGGTGATGTCTAGGGGCAAAAGCAGTGTGGATTTGGAGGCAAGCAAAGCAGGGAAAATGGTGGCTAGAGGCAAAGGGATGTCCATAGGCAGCAAGGGCAAAGATGCAAAACTCTCCCGTTTCAAGAATTTTCCTGACTTGTTTCCCCACAAAACATTCCTGGGAGGAGGGCTGAAACACCACCCTCCTCCTCCTCCGCTGTTAGATTTACCCCAGCTACGAGCTGAAAACGCTGCAACACTGGTGTGGGGAGACGTCAGCAGGCTGGGCTGAAGCTCATCAGCTTGGGAGACGGACAGCACACTGCCTCTGAGGTCAGGGATGCCATCCTGGATGAGATGGCAATTTGTTTATCCCCGCTGCCCCTGGGGCCAGGTTTTTTAGCTTGTTGGAGGGCTCTGGAGCTTGCCAGCCTCCAACACGTTCCATGCCTGGCCCACATGTTCAATGTAGTGGTGCAATGATCTTTAAAAACATACCCCAAATTAGCTGAGCTAAGGGTGAAAGTGCGGCACTTGGACACCCACTTTCCCAAGTCTACAGTACCTGGAGCTAGCCGCAATACACTCCAGCAAGGCCTACATCTACCTGAAGCACCTACTGTTGTGCGAGGTCACCACACGCTCTAACCCTAGATACCGTATGTTCAGCAGGGTGTGTGAGCAGCAGAGACCTTTGATGGAGTACCAGCTACAAAACCCAAGGGTTCCTCAGAGTCAGCTCCCTCACTTTCTGCACCATGAGTTTCCATGGGTGGCAGACTTATGGCTAGAGGCACAGGCATGGATAGGGGTGATGTGTAGGGGCAAAAGCAGTGTGGATGTGGAGGCAAGCTAAGCAGCAAAAACTGGGGGTACAAGCAGCCGGTGACATCATCACTGACAAGCACAGCTGTCTGTCAGCTGACAGGCTGACTTTCACCAAAATGAACAGACAATGGATAGACTCATCATATACATGTCAGTTACATGACAAATTTAGTGCAATTTGCAAGTCCAAGATGGTTTGGAGATCTGCGGAGAGGAATCTCACCACCTCTTGCGGGTGCCATCATTTGGAAGGCAAGCCCTGGGCTCAGTGGGTGAGAGCAAGCGCAGGATAATCGTCGTTCGGCCTGGCGGCCACTGCCTCTTCCACTGTTGACAGGGCTGGCGCTGCAGTCCAGACCAGGAGCCAGGACACCTCCACATCTGCCTCTGACACTTTGGGGAGTTCACCCTTATCCTCACCTTTTCCTGCCATTTCTCCCAATGTTCCTGAGCTACTGGTGAAAGTGTGGCGCTTGTGCGGATAGTTTTTAAAGTGTATAGTTGCCGCTGCTAGCCTCTATGCACTCCTCCAACGCCTGTACCTGCTGGAACAACGGCTGTTGTGCGACGTCTCCACACTGCTGGCACTAAACATATCATGTGTTGAGCAGAGTGTGTGAGCAGCACAGACCTTTGATGTAGTTCCAACTCCAAAACCCTCGGGTTCGTCAAAGTCAACTCCCTCAGTTGCTCAACCATGAGTGGCCATGGGTGGCAGACTTATGTGAAATCCCATCCCATCCATTGCACTGGACACGAAACATTAGCATGCGCTCAGCACAACTTCGGATATGGCAGATGCGTTAAGCAGGGTGCAGGGTACAACACAGACCAGGCCCAAGCACCAGGAACAGGTGTTAGAAATACTGCAGCATCTGCCATTTCCTTCCAATTTTGGGGTTTTGGACCCGCCACCGACTTGTCTGGACCTAAGTGGGGATCATGAGACACAGTTGCCATCAAGGCAAGCTGTGGTCATGTGCGGTTTGCAGTAAGGGGGCAGTGCGCAATTGGAAGAGGAGTTGGTGGATGACGAGGCCACCGACCCCACATGGACAGGGGTGATGTCTAGGGGCTAAAGCAGTGTAGATGTAGAGGGAAGCTAAATCAACAAAAAACCTGGGTAGAAGCAAAGGCATAAACTGGGGTGATGTTTAGGGGTGAAAGCAGAGTAGATGTGGAGGGAAGCTAAGCAGCAAAAACAGTGGGTAGAAGCAAAGGCATGCAAAACTCTACCCTGTTGGAAGACTTATTCCTAGGTCTGGAACACGTTAATGGCCCCCCTGGACAAATTACTGCCACTCAGGGGCCTAGTGTCACCAGGAGGGACAAGTATAGGCGCATGTTGTGGGAATACCTGGCCGACACCAGCTCTGTCCTCTCCGATCCCTCTGTGCTCTACAGCCTAAACTTATTTTCTCATCTTTTTTTCTGAACTGCACATCTCTTGCCTGCTTCCTTTGGGATCTTAGAAATGGTGGTCCACTTCCACAGATGGTAACTTCAATAGACAGTGTAACGGGAGTAGCTGAGGGATCGCTGTCTTAACCACTTTTTGGCACAAAATTAACTTCCAAAGCCAAATATGGTGCAAGTATATGATGCAAGGACACCTACACACCTATCTCTGACACATTGGGGAGTTCACCCTCATGCGCCCTTTTGGCCTGCACCATCATGCGCCTCTTCCCAGCCACTCCACATTTCCCAAGCTTTTCATTGCAGGCAGAAGTACAATACAACCCACCCCCATGCCCAAGCCTGTAACAGCCTCATCGATAAACTGCTGGCCCTGGAGATGTTGGTGTTTGTTTATGCTTCTGGAGACCCAGGCCTTCCGTCAGCAGATGGCAGCTGGGGCACCTCCCTATGCTGGGCCTAGCCGTTACTACTTCTCTTGGTGTGCTGTCTCTGCCTTGCGCCTGCATGTGTCCCATAACATCAGTCGGGCCCAGAGCTCTGCGCTTTGCTGCAAGGTCCACTTGACCACCGACACATGGACAAGCGCCTGTGGTCAGGGATGCTGCAGTGCTTATCTTTAATGACAGGCAGGGTGAATGTGGTGGAGTCTGTTCCCCGGGTGCAAACTGGGGTGGCCTATCTCCTCTCCCAGGCCAAAATTCATGGCAGGAGTAGACTGAAACCCTACGAAGCTGCAACCTCCACCCCAGCTACTAGCGGAAAACACTGTAACACTGGCATGGGGAGATGTCAGTAGGCCGTGCTGAAACTGATCAGCTTGGGGGACAGACAGCACAGTGCCTCCGAGGTCAGGGATGCCATCCTGGCTGAGATGGCATTTTTTTTTCCCTGCTACACCTGGGGCCTGGCATTTTTGCGCCTGTGATAATGGCTGGAACCTGGTAGCAGATCTGGAGCTTGCCAGACTCAAACACGGTCCACGCATGGCCCACGTTTTCCAACTTGTTGGTGCCATGTTTCTTTGAAACCTACACCATTGTGCCTGATATACAGGTCAAAGTGGGGCCATTTTCGTAAGTGAGAACTAGCCTCTGCTAGGCAGAAAACATTCAGAGCACACTCCTCTCATCTTCGCACCGTTGGCTGGCGGAGGAAGACGAGGGGGTTGGAGTGGCATCTGATGTCCCTATCCCACACGAGGCTAGAGGGTGCACTTCAGTGCATCCCATTGCTTCACCACAAATGGTGTGAAGGGGAGTGGAAAATGGAGGAAATGGAGAGTGACCCTTACAGTTGGGGCCAGCAAAGGCATGCCAAGTAACACACTGGCACACATGGCTGACTTCATCTTGGGTTGCTTTTCAACACATATTTCACATCATGAAGAACAAATAATACTGGATTTTTTCAAGCCTCGAACCCCGGTCTAGGTCTAATGTCTGTTCCTTTCTTATATTAGGGGAGAGGGAAAAAAAATTACTTCAGTGATACGTTTAGCGTACATAGACTGACTATTAATGTGTATCCCACTTAGTGTTGTTAGGGTTACACACCGTCACAACCTGGCTAAAGCTTCTATAGCTGTTAATAAAGTCAACATAACTTTACGGTATCCAAAAAGACAGCTGGTACCGACAGAGAGCAAGACAAATGTCACCCAAAGCTGTGAGCTCTGAACACCCACAGTGACTTTGGCGTCATCATCATTATAAGGGAGTGGGTGGTAATAAATAACTTGGCAGTGCCTAAAACCCAAAAAGCTTATACAACTATATTTACATTAAGATACACAAATGAAACTTTTCAGTAGCATGTCATGAGACAAGCTGATAAGCTCTTCCTTTGTGCAGTGCTATTTGAAAGTTAAACGCTGCCTTTATTTTAATTCTGGAGAAGGTGCAGACATTAGATTTAGAACATGTTGTCTTCATTGTCCAAATCCTCTATATAGGTAACGCGTTTTTCGGGCCGAGCTGTCTGGGAACGAGCTGGTGCAGCACTGACAACCTGGGTGAATATGGCAAGAGCCTGAGATGTAGGGTGAATGAATCCCCAAATTATTTGTGGAATTCCCAGTGAGACAATGGCACTGTATACCAGTATTAAAAATTGTGGGTGCACATAACCCCCATATATTCTTTGAATTCCCAGTCAGACAATGGCACTGTATACCAGTATTAAAAATTGTGGGTGCACATAACCCCCATATATTCTTTGAATTCCCAGTCAGACAATGGCACTGTATACCAGTATTAAAAATTGTGGGTGCACATAACCCCCATATATTCTTTGAATTCCCAGTCAGACAATGGCACTGTATACCAGTAGTAAAAATTGTGGGTGCACGTCACCCCAATATATTCTTTGAATTCCCAGTTAGACAATGGCACTGTATACCAGTAGTAAAAATTGTGGGTGCACATAACCCCCATATATTCTTTGAATTCCCAGTCAGACAATGGCACTGTATACCAGTATTAAAAATTGTGGGTGCACATAACCCCCATATATTCTTTGAATTCCCAGTCAGACAATGGCACTGTATACCAGTATTAAAAATTGTGGGTGCACATAACCCCCATATATTCTTTGAATTCCCAGTCAGACAATGGCACTGTATACCAGTATTAAAAATTGTGGGTGCACGTAACCCCCATATATTCTTTGAATTCCCAGTCAGACAATGGCACTGTATACCAGTATTAAAAATTGTGGGTGCACATAACCCCCATATATTCTTTGAATTCCCAGTCAGACAATGGCACTGTATACCAGTATTAAAAATTGTGGGTGCACATAACCCCCATATATTCTTTGAATTCCCAGTCAGACAATGGCACTGTATACCAGTAGTAAAAATTGTGGGTGCACGTCACCCCAATATATTCTTTGAATTCCCAGTTAGACAATGGCACTGTATACCAGTAGTAAAAATTGTGGGTGCACATAACCCCCATATATTCTTTGAATTCCCAGTCAGACAATGGCACTGTATACCAGTATTAAAAATTGTGGGTGCACATAACCCCCATATATTCTTTGAATTCCCAGTCAGACAATGGCACTGTATACCAGTATTAAAAATTGTGGGTGCACATAACCCCCATATATTCTTTGAATTCCCAGTGAGACAATGGAACTGTATAGCAGTAGCAAAAATTGTGGGTGCACGTCACCCCAATATATTCTTTGAATTCCCAGTTAGACAATGGCACTGTATACCAGTAGTAAAAATTGTGGGTGCACATAACCCCCATATATTCTTTGAATTCCCAGTCAGACAATGGCACTGTATACCAGTATTAAAAATTGTGGGTGCACATAACCCCCATATATTCTTTGAATTCCCAGTCAGACAATGGCACTGTATACCAGTATTAAAAATTGTGGGTGCACATAACCCCCATATATTCTTTGAATTCCCAGTGAGACAATGGAACTGTATAGCAGTAGCAAAAATTGTGGGTGCACGTCACCCCAATATATTCTTTGAATTCCCAGTTAGACAATGGCACTGTATACCAGTAGTAAAAATTGTGGGTGCACATAACCCCCATATATTCTTTGAATTCCCAGTCAGACAATGGCACTGTATACCAGTATTAAAAATTGTGGGTGCACATAACCCCCATATATTCTTTGAATTCCCAGTGAGACAATGGAACTGTATAGCAGTAGCAAAAATTGTGGGTGCACGTCACCCCAATATATTCTTTGAATTCCCAGTTAGACAATGGCACTGTATACCAGTAGTAAAAATTGTGGGTGCACATAACCCCCATATATTCTTTGAATTCCCAGTCAGACAATGGCACTGTATACCAGTATTAAAAATTGTGGGTGCACATAACCCCCATATATTCTTTGAATTCCCAGTCAGACAATGGCACTGTATACCAGTATTAAAAATTGTGGGTGCACGTAACCCCCATATATTCTTTGAATTCCCAGTCAGACAATGGCACTATATACCAGTATTAAAAATTGTGGGTGCACATAACCCCCATATATTCTTTGAATTCCCAGTCAGACAATGGCACTGTATACCAGTATTAAAAATTGTGGGTGCACATAACCCCCATATATTCTTTGAATTCCCAGTGAGACAATGGAACTGTATAGCAGTAGCAAAAATTGTGGGTGCACGTCACCCCAATATATTCTTTGAATTCCCAGTTAGACAATGGCACTGTATACCAGTAGTAAAAATTGTGGGTGCACATAACCCCCATATATTCTTTGAATTCCCAGTCAGACAATGGCACTGTATACCAGTATTAAAAATTGTGGGTGCACATAACCCCCATATATTCTTTGAATTCCCAGTCAGACAATGGCACTGTATACCAGTATTAAAAATTGTGGGTGCACATAACCCCCATATATTCTTTGAATTCCCAGTCAGACAATGGCACTGTATACCAGTATTAAAAATTGTGGGTGCACATAACCCCCATATATTCTTTGAATTCCCAGTCAGACAATGGCACTGTATAGCAGTATTAAAAATTGTGGGTGCACGTAACCCCCATATATTCTTTGAATTCCCAGTCAGACAATGGCACTATATACCAGTATTAAAAATTGTGGGTGCACATAACCCCCATATATTCTTTGAATTCCCAGTCAGACAATGGCACTGTATACCAGTATTAAAAATTGTGGGTGCACATGACCCCCATATATTCTTTGAATTCCCAGTCAGACAATGGCACTATATACCAGTATTAAAAATTGTGGGTGCACATAACCCCCATATATTCTTTGAATTCCCAGTCAGACAATGGAACTGTATAGCAGTAGCAAAAATTGTGGGTGCACGTCACCCCAATATATTCTTTGAATTCCCAGTCAGACAATGGCACTGTATACCAGTAGTAAAAATTGTGGGTGCACATAACCCCCATATATTCTTTGAATTCCCAGTCAGACAATGGCACTGTATAGCAGTATTAAAAATTGTGGGTGCACGTAACCCCCATATATTCTTTGAATTCCCAGTCAGACAATGGCACTGTATACCAGTATTAAAAATTGTGGGTGCACGTAACCCCCATATATTCTTTGAATTCCCAGTCAGACAATGGCACTATATACCAGTATTAAAAATTGTGGGTGCACATAACCCCCATATATTCTTTGAATTCCCAGTCAGACAATGGCACTGTATAGCAGTATTAAAAATTGTGGGTGCACATAACCCCCATATATTCTTTGAATTCCCAGTGAGACAATGGCACTGTATACCAGTAGCAAAAATTGTGGGTGTATATAGCCCCAATTCTATTGCTAGGGGACTTGCAGGGTATTTCTGAGGTGAAGGTGGGGGGGCACACCGTTGGAACGGGGATTTGGGGTGTATATATGGGGTATACGGGAATACACTGTCAGTGTGTTCCATTCAGGATCCTGGGAAAGCTGGGTTGCGGCGATTGAGCCCGTCAGTGCCACGTTACACTGACAAGCTTCTCCCTGGAATTGAAGTTATATGTAAGCCCAATATATTCTTTGAATTCCCAGTGAGACAATGGCACTATATGGCAGTAGCAAAAATAGTGGGTGTATATAGCCCCAATTCTATTGCTAGGGGACTTGCAGGGTATTTCTGGGGTGAAGGTGGGGGGGCACACCGTTGGAACGGGTATCGGGGGTATATATCGGGTATACGGGAATACACTGACAGTGTATTCCATTCAGGATCCTGGGAAAGCTGGGTTGCGGCGATTGAGCCCGTCAGTGCCACGTTACACTGACAAGCTTCTCCCTGGAATTTAGCTCTTATAAGAGCTGTTGGTTGTCTTCTCCTTCCTATCCTAGCCTGTCCCTGCCTACCCAGAATCTAACCCCTAGCTAACTGGACGGAAACCTCCGTCCTCGGTGAATTGCAAGCTCAGAATGACGCGAAGCTGGGCGGCGCTGTTCTTTTAAATTAGAGGTCACATGTTTTCGGCAGCCAATGGGTTTTGCCTACTTTTTTCAACGTCACCGGTGTCGTAGTTCCTGTCCCACCTACCCTGCGCTGTTATTGGAGCAAAAAAGGCGCCAGGGAAGGTGGGAGGGGAATCGAGTAATGGCGCACTTTACCACGCGGTGTTCGATTCGATTCGAACATGCCGAACAGCCTAATATCCGATCGAACATGAGTTCGATAGAACACTGTTCGCTCATCTCTACTGCGGGCGCCAGGGAGCCGGCACACAGTGTCGGGCCAAAACTGCCCCCCCCCATTTTTCAATTTGGCCAGGCCCCTGACGCCAGTAGCAGTAATACTGGCCTATCGGCAGCCCTGCTCATGGCCCTGGGGTGACCTGTGGGCACCTTTGGCTTCTAGGCTTAGTTGCTGCTGGGATCCCTATAGTTACACCAGTGAGAGAAGGTTAAATTCTAGTGGACAGAGGGATCTGGTCGTTTTGTTTAAAAATAACTATTTCTAGTGGGCAGTAGGACCTTCAGAACTGGATATTTTATGATGGACAGAGGGATCTGGTTCTTGTGATCAAAACCAGCTATTTCTAGTAGACAAAAGGACATGTATATAGCATTGTTACATAGAACAGACTAAATCCTGTTATTAAATAGCATTGTTATATACTGTATAGCATTGTTATATAGAACAGACTAAACCCCACTTATTAAACCTGACAGGGCACACGTGTGAAGTAAAAACCATTTCCGGTGACTACCTCTTGAAGCTCATCAAGAGAATGCCACGAGTGTGCAAAACAGTAATCAAAGCAAAAGGTGGCTGCTTTGAAGAACCTAAAATATAAGACAGATTTTCAATTGTTTCACACTTTTTGTTTAGTATATAATTCTACATGTGTTAATTCATAGTTTTGATGTCTTCAGCATGAATCTACAATTTTCATAGTCATGAAAATACAGAAAACTCTTTGAATGAATTCCCATTCAAATAGTTTTCTGTATTTTCATGTGTGTCCCAACTTTTGGTCTGTACTGTACATATTGTTAATGGAAAGTGGCCTGGCAGGCCATCTCTGTTGCCGGTAGAGGAAGACCAAAGAAGATAATAAAGAGATCCAGAAGGAGTGAGGATGCCCAGGAAAGGCGAGGCAATGTGAGTATAAGTGTTTGTTATTTTTAATCACTTTCCCTAAACTTCTACTTATTATACTATGAGGTCTGAGGAGATCCAACAGTTTAACAATAGCATTGAAGCGGAGCCTCAAATCTCACAAATATTTGTCAAATTTCTCTAGGGGTCTATTGTGTGGGGCCACTGTGGGTAGGCTATTATACCACATGGGGGCCACTGTGGAACATATAATACTGTTTGAGGTTGCTGTGGAGCAAATAATACTGTGTGAAGGCCACTGCAGAACACATTATACTGTGTGGAGAACCACTGTAGAACATATTATACTGTGTGGGGGCCACTGTGGAGCATACAATACCATGTGGGGGGGGGGGTAATGTGAAGCAGATTACACTGTGTGGGACATTGGTGAGCATATTATACTGAGACCCCTTCACTATTCACATCAGCAGCCGTGCACTATTATTACAGGCTGCAATAACATTGCTTGGTGATATAAAACAGATAATCTGCAATGTAAATAGTGAATGAGTCATAGCACTCACAAAAGCATAAACGTACCTTCAAACAGTTGCCCAACAGGGACCTCAGGCGTTGAACCCCCTCTAATATCTCTTAGAGTGTTAGGACCCTGCAGATCAGCTGTTTCCCATGGGATACAGCTCCCAGTGTTGTTTACTTGCCGGGCACTGCGATGCTCACTCACTTTGTTCTTGACAACTGCAATTGTGGGTACTAAAGTTGTATCCCTTTCAAGTATCTGAGCGCACCCATAACCATCACTATCAAGAATTCACTGGAGGTAGGGGACCACAGACAAAAGTTTGCATCGGGGCATCACAAGACTTTGCACTTTTTACTCTAGTTGGACTAAAAAGTCCCCTATTAAGTGCAGAGCTTTTAGGTCATTTGCACAAATGTGCCTGTTGCAGATCTTTTTGCTGAATACAGCATGACGACCCTTAAGAGCTTTGCACTTTTGTCGCTTTTTCAGACAGTACATTTGATCATTATCTTTATTGTCCTATACTTTAAAGGACTTTTGTTGACAATGTTTTATTGCTGCACTTTTAAGTTTACTTATTACTTTTCTCTCTTACAGGAATTAATACTATTTTAGAAACTCAGGTTCCTAACCTTTTTGATTGTTTGACTCCAAAAGTAGACTTTGAGCATGGTTTATACAGTGGGTTTATACAGTCTTCAAAGGGTCATACCCTTCCAAGGAAATTGACATCAGAAGAGTATTGGCAGTTTGTAGAGAACATGGGCAACATGAAAACTGAACTTTGCCTTATTAGACACCTGAACCCAGAACGGAGTTGCTGATTACCGTTGTTGGGGTACAGACACAATTGTTTTCGGGTATTATATTTATATGTGCCAAGAACTAATGCATACTTCACATTCTATACCCTAGTTGGACTAAAAAGCACTCTGTATTAAGCGTCAAATTTTTATTACATTTCCCCAGTTGTGCACTGTCTTGCTGAGACCTGCAATATCACCCTGAAAACTACCTAAAGAACTTTGCACTTCTGTCAACTTTTCTTTCATACATCTGAGCTGACACTTTCGCTGCCAGTGGAAGACATTTTACACCACTGATTTCCATTTTTGAGGTATAGAAATACAACCTAAATTACAACATTAAGAAAAAATACCATACCTATGTACTTACTGAAAGTAGACACCTGCTACATTGTCAAAATGCCACTCAGCACTGTATATGAACAGGCACCTTAACACAAGTTTAAAATGCTGTGGGAGAATAGCAGCAGCAATGCGGACCCAAACAGTCAGAGAAAGGGACTCTGGTGAAAACAGGTTTTAAACTGTTCCATTTATTAAGAGAAACAGCAAAATAAAATAAACCTTAGTTTTTTTTATTGGAAAAATGCCTGCATTTATTTGCGCAAAAACACATTGTCATATTTCCCCCTCCACACACTATAATGTCCCATAGTGGCCCTTCCACACAGTATAATATCTCATAGTGGTGGCCCCTCCACGCAGTATAGTATCCCATAGCAGACCTGATGAATTTTTTGGGTTCACTTCTCACAAGTCATTATTATACTCTGGGTTGTCTTCAGACCCTAGAGTATAATAAGCGAAGGCCCATGAATTGTGCTCAAACAAAAATTAATGTTACTCATCTTCCCTGGACTCTGGCATGGCTCCCTGCTGTATTCAGCACTTCTGACTGATGTCAGCAACCGCTGATTGGGTCACGTGTCTGACAAGAAACAGGTAGCTGGGCAGGAGTCCAGGGAAGGTGAGTAACATTATTGACCTCTTCTGAGCCTCTGATTATTATACTCTGGAGACCTCAGAGTATTAGAATAACAGTTTTGTTTCGGACATTTTCACTCTGAACAAAAATCCTGAATGAGGTCACCCAAGTGCCGCCCCAACAGGGAGTCAGGCTTTGGTGTATAGTACAGGTGCTGAATTCAGGTAACAACCCATTTAATATTTCCTATCAATGTAACATAGTTACATAGTAGAGGAGGTTGGATAAAGACCTTTGCAGCTTTGCAAAAGAGAATTCAACCAAAAATCGTCCAAAAATGTAATTTTGCAATTAAAGTGTGTGCTTAAACAAACACTTTATGCAAATAAAATGTGCATAAAAGGAAATAAAATGCACCAACCAATTTTTGCATGCTGATTAAATTTCCATTGCATAACAATATCATTTTCCATCTCTGCTTTAACCAGTGATCTCTCTAAATCTAAGTGGGCTTGACCTTTAAACAAGATCAAGATTGCAGCTGTAGCCCCTGCGGCTCCAGAGTTACAACCTTTGATTGACAGTGTTCCAGACTTTTAGGCAGAGGCCCCACATTGCGGAAACACAGTTTTTTTTGTTGCAGAGTTTGTTGCAGTTTTTGAGCCAAAGCCAGAAGTAGATTGAGCAAAAGGTAGAGTTATACGTCGCTTCTATATATTTAACATTCCTTTTGTAGTCATTCTTGGCTTTGTTTAAAAAAAAAAAAAAAAAAAAAAAAAAAAAAAAAGCAACACAATCTGCAACAAAAAAACAACGTGGGGCCTAAGGCTAAGGCCTCACGTTGAGGAAACGCAGCTTTTATTGTTGCAGATTTTGCTTCAGTTTTTTGAGCCAAAGCCAGGAATGGATTGAGCGGAAGGGAGAAAGAACGTCCTATATATTTCCCATTCCTTTTGTAGCCATTCTTGGCTTTGGCTCAAAAAACTGCAGAAAAATCTGCAAAAATAAAAAGCTGCGTTTCCGCAACATGGGGCCTTAGCCTTAAAGAGTTATCTACATTTGTATCCTATAATTCAGTGCAATTTCAGTTTATCAGTTTAGGAAATATAGGGCTTTTTTCATTGTGGTATACCTTTCAACTTCATCACATATATATGACCAATAAATTTTTATAGCTAATCTGGGTACACTCCTAGATTACATATACACAATTTTCTAGCATCTACAACAATTAGAGCTATTTTTAATTACCAAATTACATAGCGGTACAGCTGTGTAAAACAATCTGTGTATAATATTGAACTGAACGAATTGACACTTCTTTTGTATTCTTTTAACTATTAACCCAAGAATCCTGATCAACTAGAACCATATCTCTAGCCCATGATCTTTGACTTAAAAATCCATGCTATTAGAAAGCGCTCCATTAATAATTCTGTATAATCATGACATTACTGACATTACCCTCTTACCCAGTGAGCTGCTGATAAAGTTACCAAACCTTGTGTAATTATACACCATATATATGTTTATATAAACAAACATGGAATCAAGGGCACAACAACATCCAAGAAAAGCATAAAGTGCCCCTAATTAGGGTCGTAACTGTACGCACGTATACAACCTACTAAACGAATAAACAAAGAAAAATGGTTGGAAAATGCTAAGAAATTTATTCAAAAATAGATAAATGACATACAACATACAAGGTTAAAAAGGTGACATAGTACTACCATCAGGCAGGTGTGAAGGAACCGAACCAGTAGGAAAGTATCAGGTTGTAAGTAAAAGTATGCTGGGTAAGTTAGCCCCAAGAGGGTTCATGCATCATACATTTGTCCAAAAACCCGTAAATACATGGCAAAATTCGGATGTATTCATTACAAATGACTCCCAAAGGTAAAGCAATAAGGAGTGGGGCGGACAACAAGTACCACAATAGTGTCACAAGTAAATGACAATCAAATGCTAGCCCAAAAATAGTACACCAATTATACTAAGTTAGTTCAGTCCATCGATTGGACTGATATGAAAAGTGGGCTAAGTACTTGGAAACCAAGATATAATTAAACAAGTGTTTACCATAACTCCTAATTAAAAAGGGGTAGTCACAAAAGCCATAAATGTATATGTAGGCTTCTCTCAAAGAGAAGTGACAAGGAAGATCATAGTATAAATCATTTAGACAAAGGACAAATAAGATAGACATAACATACCTATGAGACAAATAACCTGTTGGACCGGTCCCACACCCGTCCCCAACGCACGTTTCGGCGCACAAAGCCTTGACGAACAACCAGAAATACATCACAAAACATACCAGCACATTGATGGATTATGCAATATATTAACACAAAGCTGTGTGTTTATACCAAGGATTAATGAATAATCACTGAAAAGGAAAAATAAAAAGGAGAAGAGAATTGAAAAAGTGAAGAAAGTAATTTTTAAACACAAACAATCACAAAAACAGTGTGAAAAAGTAAAAGAATAAGTAGAAAAAAAACACAGAACAGAATGAACAATAATGTATGTATAATAAAAGTGTAGAGTACCGGCAGTATGCCACTAAAAAAGTGACAAAAATCAACAATAATGTGGTATACATAAATTGTAAACTATAGGTAAGGTGCCAGTAAGGAAATGGTACAATAAATAGTGAATATATTAAAAGACTAGAAGTGCAAGCTAAAGAAAATATACACAAGTATATAGAATATTCTGAACAACCATAAATATATTTTATAGTGTTACATGCAAAAGTGTACACATAGACCAACAAGACAACAAAGTACAAATAAACAATACCACAACCAACAAAGGGTTAAGTATTTAAGTTTCATATAATCAAAAAGGTTTTTATGCCATAATGTAGAGTGTGTAAAACCATAAGAAATAATCTGTATGGAGTGTCTCCAATGAGACTGATCTTGCTTTGTTAATTTTCCAGGTGGTCCAACCAGCACAGACGTCCAACAATAACACAGGATGGGTAACATCCAGTGAGGACACAGGTCAGTGGTAAGTAGCTATGATAACATGGATCTGTCCAAAATAAACATTGAATTAAAATCAATTGTGTTTAAAGGGTCCTTCTACCTGCAGCTCCAGGGGTCAGCAATGGGGGCGGCATGCGCCCCCTCATATGCTAATCTGTTCCTGGGGCTGTGGGAGAGGGACCTCACCCTGGACGATCGGGGGTCGGAGATGGGCCGCATCCTCTTTTGGATGCGGTACATCGACGACATCCTGATCGTCTGGGGCAGCACTGAGCAGCAGCTGTTACAGTTTGTTGGTGACCTTAACAACAACTCTAGGAATATTCATCTTACTTTCAAATACAGTCAGTCATGTGTTGATTTTTTGGATGTTGGTATTTATTGGGATTGTAATCATATTTTACACACTGAGGTCCACAAAGAAACCTCTGTGAATGCATTGCTACATGCAAAGTCATCACATCCAATACAAACCATCAATGCTATAGCCATGGGTCAATTCCTACGGATTAGATGGATTTGTTCATCCGAAGATACATTCGAATACCATGCTCGTGATCTTAAGGATCGATTTCGCTCTTGAAATTATGGCCGTCGAACTATCAACAGGGCATACACTAGGGCAAAGGCCACACCAAGATTGTCCTTGATTCATTCTAATGAACAGTCTATACGAACTTCCAACCAGCAAGACACGGTACGTTTTATTACTACCTATCACTCGCACTGGCAATTGATGCGTGAAGCCAGTAACAAATTTTGGCCTATCCTATTAGGAGATCCAGGGTTTGAACGATGCATTACCCCCTATCCAAGCATTGCTGCTTGGAGGGGGAAGAACTTACGTGACTGCTTGGTTATGATCCAAGAAAACCTCGGCTATTCGGTGCGTCAGAACCAAAATGGGTATCTTTCCCTTGTAAAAGATGTATGGCATGCCCAAACATTTTACGGACAACGAGCTTCTCCTCAGCGGATGGTAAGAGGGACTTTCAAATTCGTAAACACATTACTTGTTCATCTAAGTTTGTGGTCTACTATGCCACCTGCCCATGCTCACTCATCTATGTGGGCCTGACCTCGAGGAAACTCAAGGTCAGGGTACGTGAGCATATTCGTGACATTCGGGCTACATTAGATGTTGACCTTGCTTTCCTAGATCAGTCTAAGCCCGTTGCTAGGCATTTTGCCCTCCAACATAATAGTGACCCCACTGGGTTTATGGTGAGGGGCATTGATTTGATCCCACCTAATATACGTGGGGGCAACATGAAACATGCTTCCTGGTCCCAGTAACTCTTTAGTGGTGTTGGGTGTGTTTGAGTTACTTTTTAATTTCTGTTTGTTGTGTTTATTCTTGATTTTAATTCAATGTTTATTTTCGACAGATGTCATCCATCTCGTGTCCTCACTGGATGTTACCCGTCCTGTGTTATTGTTGGATGTCTGTACTGGTTGGATCACCTGGAAAATTAACAAAGCAAGATCAGTCTCAGTGGAGACACTCCATACAGATTATTTCTTATGGTTTTACATACTCTACATTATATGAAACTTAAATACTTAACCCTTTGTTGGTTGTGGTAGTGTTTATTTGTACTTTGTTGTCTTGTTGGTCTGTGTACACTTTTGCATGTAACACTATAAAATATATTTATGGTTCTTCCCAACATTCTATATACTTGTGTATATTTTCTTTAGCTTGCACTTCTAGTCTTTTAATACATTCACTATTTATTGTACCATTTCCTTATTGGCACTTTACCTATAGTTTACACTTTATGTATACCACATTATTGTTGATTTTTGTCACTTTTTAGTGGCATACTGCCGGTACTCTACACTTTTATTATGCATATATTATTGTTCATTCTGTTCTGTGTGTCTTCTCAACTTATTCTTTTACTTTTTCACACTGTTTTTGTGATTGTTTGTGTTTAAAAAGTACTTTCTTCACTTTTTCAATTCTCTTCTCCTTTTTATTTTTCCTTTTTAGTGATTATTCATAATCCTTGGTATAAACACACAGCTTTGTGTTAATATATTGCATAATCTATCAATGTGCTTGTATGTTATGTGATGTATTTCTGGTTGTTCTTCATTTGTACGTGCTTACTTCGCTCTCCTGGTGACATGCTCTTGTAATCCACTGATCGTGTACTTCCTAGCTTACACTATACTCGGAGGACGCCTGCGCACATGGGACCTAGAGGATAAAACTCTGACCATGGTCATGTGATGTACGGTCCATGGTCATGTGAGGAGCACACAGGTGCACAGCTGATTACCAGGCAGATGTCTGATTACTGTGCTGTGACTGTAACAAGCAGCACCTGTGTGCTCATCACATGACCATGAGTTTTATCCTCTAGAAGTAACAGAATGAATGACAGCAAGCCGAAATCTAGAAAACCGTGAGGAATTGATACAGAAAGTATATTGGAAAATTGTATATCTTTTTATTGCACATTTATTTATCAATATTGATCTGAAAGTGGCCAACCCCTTTAAGTACCTATAAATTAAATATATCTTTTTCCTTTGTTTTATTTACCACATGTTGGATTTACAGATATTTTAAAAAAATAATAATTACACCATATCATACTGTTACGGTTCTGTCTATATATATGAAAATAATATTTTTTAACGTCGACAGAACCGCTAGACTGCAAGACACTGCAGTGAGGTCCACAAGCCCCTGGGGGGCGACCGTGTGCCTGAAAAGCTAACCACCAGTTAACTGCACTGGCAGTGGTGTTAGTGCGGTTCCAATGTGAACAGACTGCAACAACTCTCACCAGTTAACCTCACTGGGAAAGTGCACCTGTGTATAGCTGCTGGATGAAGTAGAGTGAAGCCTTGCAGCAGACCTCTGCTAAACAGTAAAGGCTGACAGAGGTTAAATGACACCCCTGGTCAATAACACAAAAGGGCTCCAACAACAGCTAGGAGCTTCAATGTAACTTAGACAGTTCAATAGGATTTTTGGGTCCCTAACGGCAGTGCCCTGGTAGGCCAAGGAATCCTATCCTGAACACCCTATCTGGAAACCTGCCTACTCTGGAACCTAGTCCTGACCTCCTGTTTCAAAGTATTTTAGTCAAAGTGTGAGCACCCGGTGGGCGTCGGCTCACACTATAAAAAAGGCAAGTCCCCGCCCACAGGGCGGTGGCCATAACTTCACTGAACATGCTCAGTATGGGCAAAACGGGACTTAGCCTCTGAGTGCCTCCAAAAGGTCTGAGCATGCTCAATGAAAAGCTAACTGCACTGGCAGTGGTGTTAATGTGGTTCCAATGTGAACAGACTGCAACAACTCTCACCAGTTAACCTCACTGTGAAAGTGCACCTGTGTATAGGGACTTAGCCTCTGAGCACCTCCAAAAGATCCGCGCATGCTCAGTGGGCAGAAAGCTGGACTTAGGCTCCAGACATCTCACTGCATGACGCCAAGGGCAAGAGTTGGATTAACCCGCAGGTGGCGCAGTGCGCTGGGAAGGGAACCTGCGGGACCCCAGCCTAACAGATACTCCTCATACTCCTTTTAGATTCCTATTGTGCTGTATTGGTGTACAGTAAATTGTTCCCTTAATATCCAAAATCCCTTTAATGCTTGTCCCCACAGGATGACCTACAGCCAAAAAATGTTGCGTAAAAACTACGGTGGCAATGCATTGCGATTCTTCCCGCAGCACTTTGAACAGAAAGTTCACAGAGTTTTCCTCCGCAGACTTTCTGTTGTAATTATATCTATGGGGAAACCGCCAGCATTTCCATAGATATAATTGACATGCTGCGATTTCCAAAACCGTGATGGTTTTGGAAATCGTGGCGTGTCCGCACTGCGGTATTTACCGCAAAGTGGGCATGGGATTCTCTTGAATCCCATCCACTTTGCCCTTACTGTAAAATGCCTTGATTTTTTCCATAGTGTTTCTTCCGTGAGCAAATTGCGGTGTGTCCGGCCCGTGATGCCCCAGTCTTAAGGATTGCATTCCTCAAGGCACTATATAGTGGTCACGATACCAATTCTTTCAGTTGAAGTACCAGAAATAAGTTCACTTTAGTTACTGCACTCCCGTTCCTAGATTACCGTATATACTCAAGTATAAACCGACCCGAATATAAGCTGAGACCCCTAATTTTACCACAAAAAACTGGGAAAACTTATTGACTCCAGTATAAGCCGAGGGGGGGGGATCCACCATTGCAGATAAAAAGTCTGGTCATGTGCAGTACAGCTCAATAACTCCATGTGCCTCATATTAATAGCAGTTAATCCCATCATGTCCCTCACATTAACCCCCTGTGTGCCTCACATAAGAGTTACTGATATGTGGGACATATACGAGAGCAATTACACCCATGCGTGCTCTATTATGTCCCTCAGTGGCCCCTGCACACAGTATTATACCCCATTGTGGCCCCTGCACACAGGATTATGCCCCATAATGAACACCCATGAACAATTATCATACTCTGGGGTATTTTCAGACCCCAGAGTATAATAATCGGAGACCGAGGGGAGATACAGACATAAAAAAAAAAGTTACTGGCTCCGGCTCCGCTGCAGTCTTTGGTGGTGTTGGCCATCTTTAAGACTTCCTGTGGCGTCACTTCCGGTCTGAAGATTACTTGGAGCCATTTGTACCTTTTTAAATCCATCATCTACTCCTTCTTGGTCCACTGCTCCTTTTATCCACCTAGATGTGCACCCTACTCTGAATCCGGTAAGATTGTACAGGCTACATTCCTTTCTTAGATGCTTATTTTATTAGCAAGCTGGGCACCACCCTCCAGCCTGAAGTTGGAATTCTTGCATTTTGTTAACTGATATTTTGTGATTTATTATTGCACTTTTTCTCAAGTTAAAGGCCGCTTTGTTTGATGTCATATGTCCTTGATAATTATTTCTTGCCATTATTCTTGTGCTAAACGATTGTTGTGGTTGTACCCCCTAGTTCCTATGTGACTTTCAATCATATATTTATGCTCTTCCATTATTATTATGGTGAATTTTCATTTTTATTTTTATTTTTTCTATTGTTCGTAGAGACAATGTATGATATTTTGTTTGTTATCTATTTTTGCGATCCTTGGACTTATCTATATATGATTCACTGATTTGCTTTTATTTTTCTTGTATTATAGTTATACTGATGAAGGTCATGCTTGACTGAAACGTTTATGTTTGGATGCTAATAAACACATGATTTTCCTTCATTCCACTTCAGTACCAGAAATTCTTTCTACTTCAATATGGCAGCGAGATGCCTTTTCTGAGCACCTGAAGTATATCAACTGAGTGACAGATCATTATATTCAACCTCTATGTGACAGTCAGAGATCAAAAGTATAGTATGCACCCTGATTGATAGGAGATGGGATAAAATGGACAGACATAGATGAATTATCTTTGTCTCTGCAGTCTGCAGCTCTGCTTCTTCCCTTCCTTCATGCAGCTTTAAGACACTATCTGAGGCAGGAGGGGGAGGACACTTTAGAGCCCGTATCTCAGGATCAGTTAGGGTTATGAAGATGACCTTGGATTCATGTTAAACATCAGATCCTTGCATGTCTAGAGCGATTTCATTGCTCTGAATCTGTAAGAATTATACATTGACCAGCCTTGATTGGCCGAATGCTATACAGTGTACAGCATTCGGCCAATCAACGCTGGTTCTGCCACAGGCTCGTCTGTGACGAGGCAGAGTCTAAGATCGGACCACAATGGAGACTGCTGTGGTCCGATCTTAGACTCCGCCTCCTCACAGATGAGCCTCCGGCAGAACCAGCGTTGATTGGCCGAATGCTGTACACTGTATAGGATTCGGCCAATTAACGCTAGTCAATGCATTCCTATAAGAAAAGGTCAGCTCCCACATAACTGAAAGCTGCCAGCTCTCCCAACTAGCAAAGAAGAGCCTGCTGAAGAACCAGCATTGATTTGCCGAATGCTATACACTGTATAGCATTCGGCCAATCAATGCTGGTTCTGAATCGAATCTTTACTGCAAATAGGAGTAGTATTCAAACAAGTACAGGTATTTTGAATACCATAGTATTTTATCAAATACCTACTCGATCGAATACTACTTGCTCATCTCTAATAATAACCATTGTTTCACACCTGTTCTAGGCTCTGATGTTGCACCCCCTACTGTGTGTTGGGGCCACTATGGGACATTATACTGTGCGAAGGGGCCGCTATGGGACATTATACCTTGTGGAGGGGCTTCTATGGGACATTATACCGTGTGGAGGCCACTTTGGGACATTATACTTGGCGAATGACCACTGTGATATATTATAGTGTGTGTAAATGGGATGTTATAATGTATGGGGGCCACGAAAGGGGACAGTATGCTATGTGGGGGTGTGGGGCCCAAGTCAAAAGTTTGCGATGGGATCCAGTCTTTGCCAACTATTATTTATAAATATAGATAGTGTCAGGGTCTGGGGTTGCTAGGTGGGGTGGCATAGACACACAAGTCCAGATTATTTAGTCCAAAACAAAGGTAGAGTTTATTTTCACTCGTAAACGTAGTGCAGCAACAAAAGGAAACAATACAAAAATAAATCCCTGCCCGGCTAGGCTCTAACTAAACATAGAATAGGTTACCTCACCTAGAATAACAGAAATCCAAAAAACAGTTGAATCATTCAGGACAGAGCTCCACAAATATGACCTCTGTTTGCTCTCCAGCCAAGCTCTGCCAAAGTGTTGCTGCTGGAGCAACTTCTTAAGCCTCCTTGACGAGGAGACTCTCTGCAGCTGAGTCGTTGCTGGAACATCCCCAAAGTGTGGACTGGGGGGTGTGTGGAATGACAGGTTCCACTGCCAATCCTAAAAATCCGGCCAAGTACTGAGCATTTACCAGAATGCTCAGCAGACGAAAGTTGTCTGCTGAGAACAAACATTACTGGAGTTTTCTCATCTCACCCACCTGAGTAGTCTGGGTGAGATGTACACCCCCTCCATTACCTGACCAGCCATCGGCTTACAATAGATAGATCGATAGATAGATCAATAGATAGAGAGGATCTCCATTGAGCACCTCCATTAATACAGATGTAAGTGTTCATTGCACTGTTAACAGTATCACACTCACATGGTAGAATCTCACAGTGAACTTGTGGCTGATTTTGACCCAAAATCAGCAGCAGATTCTTCCCTCATTCTGCCTCCCATTGTTTTCAATAGGAGGCAGAGATTGGAGAAAGATGATGAAAAAAAATCAACCTGCTTGATGTTGCTGTTGATTCTGCAGTTGATTCAGCCATGAAGAGTGTGTCTTGAGACTCTCCACTCATTCATTTGGGTATAAAAAATAGTGGAAAGCCATAATGGAATGCTGATGCATCCACCACCCAAAGCCGTAGGGCAGAAAATAAAGTGGAGTCTGAGGCAGATGTCCACATTTATGATGTTTGAAAAGGTTCTATCTACTTATATGGAATAAACTGTATTACAATCCACTCCAGTAGGTCTGCCTCCAACAGGAGCCCACTTAGCCTCTGTCGCCAAAGAACTCACACAAACCTGGAGCCGGCCCTGCCAAGTCAATTATTTGATTTTTCAGCTGTTTTCTTTCTATATAAGCAGTGGTAACCCACTGTTACATTTCTCTGGCCAGAATTGTGATTTGATCTTCTGCTTCTTTCACTCTATCTCTAAGTGGGTGTTCACACTGCTAACATCCATTTCAAAATATTACAAACGGACACTAACACCTCCATCATAAATCTGTTAAAAATATCATTGATTTCAATGGGATTTGATCTGTTTTTTGTTATTGCGCGTTTTCACCAAATCTATCACATGTCCATTTTTTAGCACACATAATGCAAAGTGCAGGACTTTTCTGTCCGTTCAATATACGGTCGTTAAGTGTCTGGTTTTATTTTTTAACATTATTGTCTATTGCAAACGATCAGTAAAGTACGGTCGTCTATTGTACTGTCCTTTATTTCTCTTCTTTTTTTGTGGACACTAACTGATGCTAATGTGTCCATTTTTTTAACTGATTCATTGAAGCTCTACAATTGGAAAAAAGTCATTTTTAGCTAAGCACATATTTGCATAGCCTTTAGAAAGACTATTTCACACATACCTTTTATATGTAAATTGCTTCTTTAGTCTTTGAATAAGTCAGTTTTTATTCATATGCTAATTATCCTTCTCCATGCACCGGAAGTCTCACCGTGCACTCCTCTCTGCTATTCTCTATGGGTATGTACAGCAGAGGATACTGTGCTGATGACTCATCTCTCTGCTCTCATACAAAGAGAATAGCAGAATGTGATCACAGACACTTCCTGAGTGCACTGAGAAGTCTAATTAGCATATGAATAAAAACTGACTTATTCAAAGACTAAAGATTTACATATAAAAGGTACGTGTGAAATAGCCTTTCTAAAGGCTATGCAAGGATTTGCTCAGCTAAAAATGACCCCCCTTTAAATGGATCAGTTAAAAAATGGACACACTAACATCAGTTGGTGTCATGTAATGTCTGTTATGAAAGGCATCTGCTTTTGTTTTTTTAAAGGACACTATCCAACGGTAGTGTGAACGCCCCCTAAGTTTACCTAAAGAGGACCTCAGAGCATATGCGGTGTAATACACTGCTGAATTCAGCGCAGTTCGGCTTTCCCATTCTGTGCCCCCGCTGAAGAGCTATCGCTGCCATTACCGTAGCTCTTCAGTGTCAGAAGGGCATTTCTGACAGTCAGACAGGAACGCCCTTCTTCACAGCAGCATCTATTATGCTGTACTGTGAGATGGGGCGTTCCTTACCACTCAGCCATGACGCTGAGCGGTGAAGAACACCCCCTCCCCTCCTAATAGTACTCGTCCATAGACAAGTACTGGGGAGGCGTTCCCCACTGCTCAGCATCATAGCTGAGCGGTAAGGAACACCCCCTCTAACGGTACAGCGCAATAGATGCTACTGTGAAGAAGATCGTTCCTGACTGACTGTCAGAAATGCCCTTCTGACACTGAAGAGCTACGGTAACGGCACCGATAGCTCTTCAGCGGGGCACAGAACGGGAAAGCTGATTACACCGCATTACACCGATCTGTGCAGTCCAAACTTCAAGTGAAGAATTATCATACTTAGATGATGCGTTGGACTTAGATGCAGCCTTATCTATATGGGACGCAGCACCAGTCATTTTGATTCATCGAATACCTTGTAACAAACTCTAAGCAGTTCTTACAGGTAATTTGATCAATAGGAACAATATTAATCAGTCTTGAGCTGACTTAAACAGGTAAGATAGCATCACAGACTAAAACATGAAAGTCTTTTCTCAAGAACATCCCTCTGAAGTTCACATTACCAACCTACAATCGCCAGTGATAACAGCAGCCCACACACATAAATCACATAGTTTGTCAATAATCCAGCAAGGAGAATAAACACTTGTGTCTTTTGTCTCTCACCCAATCAGGGCCACAGAGTCAAATATTTTTATGGAGCAAAGATAACATAGCAAATCTCAAAGTTGAGTAATATAATGAGTTCTCCATAAGAAACATGAATCATAAATAAAACATAAATCATTGAAACAATACTACAAACAAATAAAGGGGGAATCAAATAATCATAAAAAGGGTATGCAAGTTATATTACATTGGAAAGAATGGCAAAAATCAAGACCTCAGGAATAACTTGTACATAAATGAGTATAACAACAAACAATAGTAGTCCAAGGTACATTCCAGAGAAGCAGGAAAACAGCCATTCCAAGTTGCACACTTATACAGTTAGGTCCAGAAATATTTGGACATAGTGGCATAATAACGGCCGTAGCAGCAGAGGCATCTGCCACAGGGACATTAGGGGCACGGCGACAGCCTTTTCATTTTTTTTTTCTTAATAGGCCATTACCGGCTGGAGTTACTCCAGCTGGTAACGGGTCCTATTTACTTACCGATCCTGGCAGGGCCGGGATCAGTAAGTGGCACCGCGGGCCCCACAAACTCTATCATTATACTCGGGGGTCTTTTCAGACAAATATCTGGTATATAGATCCATGATAATTTCAAAAAATACTTCTATATGTTCCCAATACATATCATCACAGACTAATAATCATATAAGCATAATAGCTGGACAAAATAGCAATTCAACAGATCAACAACCCACAGGAAAACTAGGCCATTGTCGGGGGGGGTATCAAAATATACATCGCATAGTTATTAGTAAAGGAAAAATGAAAATACCACTACCTGACATCATGGCCATGCTGCATAAGCCCAAAGTTAGAGAGCACAGAGACCTCAACACGTTTCCTCAGGAGGTGTCAGCGATTACGCTAACCTGTGAAGAACACTCCACCTGATAGTACTCATCCATAGACTAGTACTGAAGGGGGGGGGGGTGTTCCTCACAGCTCAGCGTCATTGCCGGGTGGTAAGGAACGCCCCCTCTGACAGTACAGGGCTATGGATGAGTACTATCAGGAGGGGTGTTCCTCACAATTCAGCTAGACTGTCTGGAACACCCTTCTGACAGTGGGCAAACATCGGTAACGGCACTAATAGCTCTTGCCCTGGGGCACATAACAAGACAGTCGACAGTTCACTGAATTCAGAGCACTGTCGGCTTTCTAGCGGTGTATAAAACCACATGTACCCGAAGACATGAAAGGTCCTCTTTAAAAAACTCAGTGCTGTCATTGCTGAACTCCTGTGCTCAATTTTTAGGGATTCTCTTGTGACTTGTACAGTCCCAAGGGGCTGGCACAAGTCTAATGTGGTTCCTATTTTCAAAAGGGTCTCTAGATCTTCCCCAGTTAATTAAAGACTGATGAGCTTAACATCCATTGTGGGGAAACTGTTTTAGGTCCTCAGCAAGAACCAAGCAGGATTCATGCCAAACCACCACACCACAGACCATATCTACACCCTGCACAGCCTCTTCAAGACCCACGTCCACAACACCAGAAGAGGTAAGATATTCGCCTGATTCGTGGACTTTAAGAAGGCGTTCGACTCAGTATGGCACCCAGGCCTGCTCCTAAAACTTCTAGAGAGTGGAATAAGAAGAAGAACGTATGACGTCATCACGAGCTCCTACACTGGAAACCAATGCAGTGTGAAGGTGAATGGGAAAAGGACAGCATACTTCCAACAGGCCTGAGGGGTCAGACAAGGCTGTAGCTTGAGCCCAATGCTCTTCAACATCTATATCAATGAAATGGCTGCAGCCACCAACCCTGAACGACCATAAGGTGAAGTTCCTGCTATATGCCGCAACCTCCTACTCCTGTCCCCCCACCGAGAAAGATCTCCAAGAAAGCCTGTCAGTGCTGGAAAAATTCAGCACCACATGGGCCCTACCCGTCAACCAGAAGAAGACCAAAGTCATGGTATTTCAGAGGAAGGGCCACAACAAAGCCCCCACCCCACAATTCACACTGAACTTCTCCACACTGGAGAAAACCAACAGCTACACCAACCTGGAGCTGGAGCTCAGCCAATCAGGAAGCTTCAAAGCAGCAATAGAAACCCTGAAAGGAAAAGCCTGCAGAACCTTCTACGCCATCAGAAGACAATTGTACCACCTCAAACCACCGGTGAGGGTCTGGCTGAAAATATTTGACGCAGTCATCGCTCCGATCCTTCTCTATGGCAGTGAGGTTTGGGGCCCAGCCACCTACCCAGACTAGTCAAAGTAGGATTCCAGCCTAGCAGAGACCTTCCACCTGGAGTTCTGCAAGTACCTGCTGCATGTCCATCGCAACACCTCCAACATGGCCTGCAGGGCAGAACTAGGCAGACTCCCCCTATGGTTCACCATGCAGAAGAGGGCGCTATTATTCTGGACACACATACATGGTAGCAGCCCTGGCTCTTACCACCAACAAGCCTGGCTGAACCACAGAGCCCTGAGAAAACCTGATGCCCCCCAATCAAGCATCAGCCATCTGCCAAGCCAAAACCCCCAACATGCCCTGAACAAGGCTCAAAAGAAGTCTGTCAGGATACGGAGTCGCCGCGGTCTCCTTGCTGCGCGGCGTCTCCCTGGGAGACGTGTTAGGAGTTCTATTGGGTGTGCTTAGGTCATTAAGGGTTAATCTTTTCCTTGCTCTCAGTCTCCATGTCATTAGCCATCAGGTGTGTTCTCTGCTGCTATTTAAACCTCACCCAGGCATGGATCCTTGCCAGCCATTCACTTTGGGTTTCCTGGTCCCCCTGCTCAGTCTGTTTCCCTGTCTGTTTGTATTCAGTCTGTTCCTTGGTTATATACCCGGCTTGTATTTTTGACTATCCCTTGTCTTTTGATTCGGTACCTTTATTATATCTCCTGGCTTGACCTCTTGCTCGTCTGACCTCGCCTTCTCTTCTGTGTCTTGCTGGGACTTGTGGTCCTCCCTGGTTCCATGCTGTTTAGTCTTTTGTTTTGCATTGCAGTTACACTGTGCTTTCTGTTTAGGTGTGACCCCCGTGACTCCAGTCCCTAGGACTTTCAGGGCCTCCTCTTCCCTTATCCTAGCCGCCGGGATAGAAGCGTAAGGAGTCGTGGTAGGCGCACTTCAATTAGGAAGTGCATTGGTCTGCCTCATCTCAGATATTACAGCATAGTTATAGCTGCAGGGCCTACGACCCCTTTTGTCATTAGTTGCACAGTGTTGCTTTCCCAGCTGTATCACTTTGCACTGCCTGACCCTGACTCCAATCCTTACAAAGTCATTGAGAGAGACAAAGAGCGGTACATCGAGGAATGGAGAAGCACAATAAATAACTCCAAGAACTTCACTGTGTACCAGTCATTTCAAAGGGACTACACCATGGCCACTTACCTGGAGAGAACACAGACAGACCCTGAGCCGGTACAGACTGAGCACCCACAACCTGGAGATGGAGACAGGGCGACACAGGCAGACGTACAAGCCACGGGAGAACAGACTATGCCAGCACTGTAACCAGGGGGCCCTAGAAGACGAGACCCACTTCCTGCTACACTGCACCAAATACTTAGCTGTGAGGGCCGTCTACTTCCAAAGACTCTCTGCCCACATCCCAGACTTCATATCTGCAGACGAGAAGAGGAAACTCTACATCCTACTGGAAGAAGAAGAAGCCACTGTGGAGATCTCTGCCCAATATCTGTCCAGCTGTCACCAAACAAGAGGAAGATGAGACCCCACGGACTGTTATAGCCTAAACCACCCACCCCACCTCCCCATATAGCGGTCACCAACTAAGAGGAAAATGAGACTCCACGAACTGTTATACCCCAAATCAAAAACCCCCCCATACCCACCACTCCCCCCCCCCCAGACTCCAACTCCCCCCACTTTACTAGCTTTGGCAATGCCAAATATCTATTCGGACGTGCCAATAAAGCCTGTTTGATTTGATTTGACTCTTAAAGGGGCTCTATCAGCAAAATCATGCTGCTAGAGCCCCACATATGCTATAAGGCTATTCAGGCACCGCTAAAGTTATATTAAACTACCCCCCCCCCCCCCCCCCGTTTTAAAATAATAACCTAAAAAAGAATGTGCTCTACTTACGGATCGTGCACGCTGGGCAGGCATTCAGGGTGTGTCTTCATCTTCTTCCACGCCTCTTCTTCCCGCGATGTCCTCCGGTCCCGTCTTCCTCCAGCGCTCACGAACGGACAGTTACTGCACATGCGCCCAGGCCGTTTTTTTATATCAGTGTCCGCGAGCGAGCGCCGGAGGAGGACGGGACCGGAGGACATCGGAGGAAGAAGAGGCGTGGAAGAAGATGAAGACACACCCTGAATGCCCGTCCAGGGTGCACGATCCATAAGTAGAGCACATTCTTTTTTAGGTTATTATTTTAAAACGGGGGGGGGGGGGTAGTTTAATATAACTTTTACGGTGCCTGAATAGCCTTTTTAAAAGCTATTCACGCATATGTGGGGCTCTATCAGCATGATTTTGCTGATAGAGCCCCTTTATGCGACTATATACAGGAGTATGTGACTGTGCATATTATAAGTAAATCTGTCTCCCAAGATGTAAATAGGGAGACAGTGCCTCTGTTATGCTGCCCTCTATAGGAAGCACCCTGAACATCATGCCTGACTTTTCCAGAAGCCTTTACTGCATAATGTGGGATTTTTACCAAGTTAGTTTCTCAGATACGGACGACCATTTCAGTCTGATTGGACCTCGTCAGCGCAGCGTAGAGAGAACTGACTTGGTAAAAGTGAGAGGCTGAGAGACCAGATTTATGGGGATAATGTCACTCCATAAGGAGAGACCACCTATTAGGTGTGTGGAGACTTATACAGCCATAGTCGCTCCACTGTAAGGGATCATGGGAAGAATATGCAACCCTGTCTCCCAAGATGTAAATAGGGAGACAGTGCCTCTGTTATGCTGTCCTCTTACAGTGGAGGGCAGTTACTGTCTTACATGACTACATAACCATCATCATCCATCCAATATAAAACAAGCTACACATGATATATTCTGCAAATATTTCTTCCAAGGAGATGATTTTTAGCGTCTATTGCTGATGTGTGAAAATGCTTACAGCTGACTGGTATTTCTTTCTATTACTTTGGACACGTGGGACTTTGTTACAGCCGGGGAACCTACCATCACCCACTTACCCCATGAGTTAATGGAAGCTTGGCAAGAGAGCAGCACCCTGTCTACCTGGATGGCTTCAGACTTCTTTGGGCAGTAGAACGCAGTGGTAAGAAGAAAGGAGGAGGGCTTGTGATGAAGGACATTTGGGGTTAAGGAACAATAGCACTGATGCAAGATATCAAACTATCAGCTGTGAGCATGAGATCTCACTACCTACCAAAGAACTACCACATGTTATCGTGATGCATGAGTGTCACAGCAAAGGGTCTGTATACTTATACCATGTGATATTTCAGTTTTTCTTTTTTAATAAATTTCCAAAAATATCTACATTTTAGAGGATTTTTTTTCTGTCAAGATGGGGTGCTTAGTGTACATTAATGAGAAAGCAAATGAACTTTTTGGCTTTTAGCAAATGGCTGCAATGACACAAAGAGTGAAAAATTTAAAGGGGTCTGAAAATTTTCCGTACCCACTGTATGCAAGAAAATTCACACAGCACTTCCCATTGCAAACAGGTGCAAAGCTATACATAAGAACAAAAAAGTATAGCAGCAATCTGACACTACACAAAGGCTACAAAGAACAGAGATAAAAACTTCATTACTGCCATAATTGGCACATAAATAAATATTTAGTGGGGGAGGTTATAAGAAAATGGTAGCCAAAATTAATATGTGAGCTGAAAATCTGTATCAATCCTAACATTATTGTTATATATATATATATATACACTGTATATATATAACACACACAGTTATTTAGGAAAACGCCTCACACATTAATTTTTGAATAGCATTCAAAAAATTTGAAAAACAATGAAAAGAGGTTAATAGAAAAGTCCAGGTAAGTGTTGAAAAACAGTTTAAGTTCAGATCATCCGTTCTTGCCTATCTACCCATCCAGCATTGGACAGGAAGAACTTGGTAAATTGGTCCTACATCTGGTTGACTGCAATAGTTGATCTTGGTCTTGAATCCAGGCTTTTAAGTGTGGAGTCCATTTCCTCTGGGTCTATTTGAAGAGACTATTTGCAGGACATTGGAAGCCTTGACCACCCCATCGGCTCCCTGAAGTGTAAGCAGAGTAGATCAAATGAACATTTATTAAATAATTACACCTGACTCCCCTTACAATACTCAGCAATGCCAGTATTTCCCACTTACTTACAGTTAGGTCCAGAAATATGTGGACAGTGACACAAGTTTGGGCATTTTAGCTGTTTATTGAAACATATTCAAGATACAGCTATATAATTAATCTGGGCTTAAAGTGCTGACTCTCAGCCTTAATTTCAGGATATCCACATCCTAATTGGAGGAAGTGTTTAAATTACAGTTCTGTAATATGGTAGCTGTCTCTTTATCAAGAGACCAATGGTAATTGGACAATTATCTCACTACCTTTTGTGGTCAGAGGATAATCGTACACATCAGGGAGAGTGTTTGCCTACATAAGCAGTACAGAGACTTACAAGTCATTCCTGCTCCGCTAGGGATTCTGGGTAAAAAATATGCAAATCTATTCTCCAGGATGTAATTAGGAGAACAGTGCACTTTGCACGCCGCCCTCTAGAGGGCAGCATCCTTAACATCATGCATGACTCAATTACAAAGTCTAATTAATCATGATGTGGATTTAATTGCCAAATCAGTTTTTCTATTCCAAAAGGAACAGACTCCCAGCTATGGACAGCGCTGCTTTGGTCTATTGGGCCATCCTCAGCATAGCGTAGGGATACTGATTTGGCAGAGTGAGAGCCTATAGACCAGGGTCAGGGGATAATCGTACACATCAGGGAGAGTGTTTGCCTACATAGGCAGTATGGAGACTTACAAGTCATTCCTGCTCCGCTAGGGATTCTGGGTAAAAAATATGCCAGGATGTAATTAGGAGAACAGTGCACTCTGTACGCCGCCCTTTAGAGGGCAGCATCCTTAACATCATGCATGACTCAGTTGTAAAGTCTAATTAATCATGATGTGAATTTAATTGCCAAATTAGTATTTCTAATACTAATAGTATTTCTAGCGGAGCAGGAATGACTTGTAAGTTTCCATACTGCCTATGTAGGCAAACACTCTCCCTGATGTGTACGATTCAACAGACTGGGACCAAAATCTTCAGCAGATTTGGCAAGGAGAAGCGCTCACCCAATTGGATAATGATATGTTTATTAAGGCACGACGCGTTTCAGGCACTTAGGCCCTTTATTAAGTGCAAATCACCTTCCCAGAGCAGTTGGGAGTCTTAGTGGTTCCGAGTTCAGGCTATGATGATGTGTACGATTGTCCCCTGACATTAGAGCCAGTTGTCTACTGCTTAAAACTGTAGACACCCGGCGGCTATGGCGGCCACCCGGCTCCGGGGCGGTCGCCATAGTTACACACCCCACATGCTCCGTACTATTACGACGGATGTCGGGAAGGGGTTAAAAATAGAAAGGCCGATTTAGATTTTGACAAAAATATCTAAAGAAGTCAGCCCAGTTTTGGAACAGCTTTTTTTGGATAGGTCAATCTGTACCAGAATGATGGGAAAAAGAAAGTATGGAGAAGGCGTGGAATGGCTCATGATCCAAAGCAAACCACATCCTCTGTAAAACATGGTGGAAGCAGTGTAACGGCATGGGTATTCATGGCTTCTAGAGATGAGCGAGTAGTATTCGATTGAATACCTCCCCCGCATAGTTATTGGTGCATAAAAGTGCTAGGAAAGGTGGGAGGGGACTCAAATTTTTACTGCATTTACTGCGTGGTATTCGACCGACTACAGCAATAACTATGCAGGGGAAGTATTCGATCAACTACTACTCACTCATCTCTAATGGCTTCCAATGGCACTGGGTCACTAGTGCTTATTGACTATGTGACAGAAGGCAGATGGAGCCAGATGAATTCTGAAGTGTACAGGGATATACTATACTATGCTCAGATTCAACTATATGCAGCAAGGTTGATTGGATGGCGTGTCACAGTACATTGCAAATTACTCAAAACACACTGCGAAAGCAAGGCTGAAGTTTTTTTTAAGGCAAAGAAGTGGTTCAGTGTATTGTGAGTCAATCACCAGATTTCAGCCCGATCAAGCATGCCTTTCACTTGCTTAATCTCCTCCCACCGCAGCCAGCTTTTGACTTCCTGACAGAGATTGATTTTTCAAATCTGACATTTGTCACTTCATTATTATCTTTGGAACACTTTAACTCACCAAAGTGATTTAGAGATTGTTTGGGTTTTTTTGTGACACATTGTACTTCATCTTAGTGTGAAATTTTAGTTGATATGCTTTGTGCTTACATATGGAAAAATAGGAACTTTGGTGGAAATTTTGAAAAATATGCAATTTAAACATTTTGAAATTATGTGCTTTTCATAAAGATAGTCATACCACCCAAATTAGTTCATTAATCTCACCATAGCTCTGCTTTATATTGGCATCAAACTTTAATCACTCTTTCATTTTTATGGACATTATAGGTAAAAATTAAACAGTAAGTTTCAGAATTTTCAAGAACATTTCCAAAACTCATTTTTCAAAGTCCTGAAGGGGTTTTGAGTGGCCTCTGTATTTTAAAATGTTACCACTTAAACAAGTCAATACAGCATATACAAAGTATTTTAACCCTGTAACAATTTAACAGGACAAAATGGAGATAAAATTTACACGTTTCAATTTCTTTTACTAATATCTTTATTTAGCACTAGACTTTACACATGCACAAGTGGTTAAAGGAGACAATGCATCACACAATTTCTTATGCAAGTTTTTACGACTACTATAGTACCTGTGAATGTAAATGGGGAAGGAGCACCAATGAGCTTTTGGAGGGCAAATTTTGCTGGAATTAGTTTCAGGTACCATGTTGCATTTGCCAAGCCCCTAAGGTGAGAAACAGTGGAATCCCCCAGAAAGTGACCCAATTTCACTAAAGGAATTTTGTCAAGGGTACAGTGAGTATCTTTCACAGAATTGAGCCATGAGAACAGGGCATCTTTAACCATAGGGCCAAAGGTGCACTTGCACCGGCCTCCATAGTAGTGGGCGGCCCCATTGGGATAGCGGTACAGTCCTGCATATGCTGTCCTATTGTTCCCGGCTTCCCCAGTTTCATACAATGATGAAGCAGAGGGCTGTCCGGAGATCCTTCTTCATCATTCTTCCCCACTCTTATTCTCCAGAACTGCAGATGCAACGTGATGACATGACTTACATCGCATCTGCAGCTCACAGAAGACTCTGGACCCAGACAGCAGGGGAGGGAGGAGAGAGGAGAGGTGAGTATTAGTGTTTTTTTTATTTTATTTTAATTTATGTGGTAGAACATAAAGGGACATTACAATTGTGGGGACAACTGTAGGGCTATGAAGATGACCTTGGATTTTAAAGATGATAATCTCATGTTGAAAATGATACCAAGATCATCATGATAGCCCTTACAGATCCGGAGTAATTCACATGCGAAAACGATGCTCAGCATTGAGATCCTAATTCAGATCTTAATCCCCGACAGTGCTTTTAAGAGCAAATCTCTCCAAATTCATAAGGGCTATCATGATGTTCTTGGTTTCATTTTAAGGATACCAAGAAGAATAATGTCACAGTCACAGGGGTATTATATAGGATATACTTATGTAATCCCCCTCTGAACATAACATAACATAACCAAGAGAGATGCCCAAAAGACGCCAAAAGAGTTACAATGAACACTTGCATAAAACATACACAAATTAAATTTTGTCACTGTCCCTGTCCTGTTCATACCTGATCTTTACAGAGTAAAATACGCTGACCGTCTCTCTAGCGATAATTGTTACATGCTATAAAAATAACTATAATGATTATTACTAGAGATGGGGGTTGCCCACTTATGAAACCTTTGTACTGGCCCATCAAGGTGTTAAAACGGCCTTGCATGCAAATGGAAAATTACCTTCTTTTCTATAAAATGTTGCTTTAATCCAAAAATATTTCATTTTTACAAGGGGTTAAAGGAGAAATTGCACCCCAACATTTATTAAGCAATTTTTCCTGACTTTGACCTGAAATGCTTCACATGTGGATATAAATTTTGTATTGGAACACAGCAAAGAAGGATCACCACTGAGGTTTTCAGAGGGCAGATTTTTGCTGGAATTGATTGTAGGGTCCATGTCAAATTTTATACCAAAAAAGGGCACAAGGGCATAAATATATAGAAAATCTCTTTATTACATATGATTAGAAAATACCTGACATACAATATTCAGTAATACACCCCAGTAAAGATACAATAATGCATCAGATACAACCCCCACCAGTTCAGCTTATTATGACACCTGTGTCTTCTCATTAGTATCTAAGAGACAAAAATGGTCCTATCAAATATTCATCATGCAAGGTCCTTATACAAAAACTACTTCAGTTACTGCCTTACGTGACTATGTAACCATCACCATCTATCATTCGCTGCAGACTTTCTGCCTCAATTATACCTACAGTCCTATGAAAAAGTTTGGGCACCCCTATTAATCTTAATCATTTTTAGTTCTAAATATTTTGGTGTTTGCAGCAGCCATTTCAGTTTGATATATCTAATAACTGATGGACACAGTAATATTTCAGGATTGAAATGAGGTTTATTGTACTAACAGAAAATGCGCAATATGCATTAAACCAAAATTTGACCGGTGCAAAAATATGGGCACCTCAACAGAAAAGTGACATTAATATTTAGTACATCCTCCTTTTGCAAAGATAACAGCCTCTAGTCGCTTCCTGTAGCTTTTAATCAGTTCCTGGATCCTGGATGAAGGTATTTTGGACCATTTCTTTCTACAAAACAATTCAAGTTCAGTTAAGTTTGATGGTCACTGAACATGGACAGCCCGCTCTCAAATGATCTGAAAACAAAGATTGTTCAACATAGTTGTTCAGGGGAAGGATGCAAAACGTTGTCTCAGAGATTTAACCTGTCAGTTTCCACTGTGAGGAACATAGTAAGGAAATGGAAGACCACAGGGACAGTTCTTGTTAAGCCCAGAAGTGACAGGCCAAGAAAAATATCAGAAAGGCAGAGAAGAAGAATGGTGAGAACAGTCAAGGACAATCCACAGACCACCTCCAAAGAGCTGCAGCATCATCTTGCTGCAGATGGTGTCACTGTGCATCGGTCAACTATACAGCGCACTTTGCACAAGGAGAAGCTGTATGGGAGAGTGATGAGAAAGAAGCCGTTTCTGCACGTACGCCACAAATAGAGTTGCCTGAGGTATGAAAAAGCACATTTGGACAAGGCAGCTTCATTTTGGAAACAAAAATTGAGTTGTTTGGTTATAAAAAAAGGCGTTATGCATGGCGTCCAAAAAGAAACAGCATTCCAAGAAAAACACATGCTACCCACTGTAAAATTTGGTGGAGGTTCCATCACGCTTTGGGGCTGTGTGGCCAATGCCGGCATCGGGAATCTTGTTAAAGTTGAGAGTCGCATGGATTCCACTCAGTATCAGCAGATTCTTGAGAATAATGTTCAAGAATCAGTGACAAAGTTGAAGTTACGCCGGGGATGGATATTTCAGCAAGACAATGATCCAAAACACCGCTCCAAATCCTCAGGCATTCATGCAGAGGAACAATTACAATGTTCTGGAATGGCCATCCCAGTCCCCAGACCTGAATATCATTGAACATCTGTGGGATGATTTGAAGCGGGCTGTCCATGCTCGGCGACCATCTAACTTAACTGAACTTGAATTGTTTGTCCAAAATACCTTTATCCAGGATCCAGGAACTGATTAAAAGCTACAGGAAGCGACTAGAGGCTGTTATCTTTGCAAAAGGAGGATCTACTAAATATTAATGTCACTTTTCTGTTGAGGTGCCCATACTTTTGCACCGGTCAAATTTTGGTTTAATGCATATTGCACATTTTCTGTTAGTACAATAAACCTCATTTCAATCCTGAAATATTACTGTGTCCATCAGTTATTAGATATATCAAACTGAAATGGCTGTTGCAAATACCAAAATATTTAGAACTAAAAATGATTAAGATTAATAGGGGTGCCCAAACTTTTTCATAGGACTGTATAGGGAAAACAATGGCATTTCCATAGGTATAATTGACAAGCCGCAATGGTGTTGAAAATAGCAGTATTTCTGCTGAGCATATTTTTATGCAATATGTGGATGGGATTTGCTAGTCACTTTGCAATGTGTTTACGCTGTAACCAAGCCGCAGCATTTACACCACATGGGGTCCCAGCCTCAAACAACCTACAAATGTTACTTACTGCAAATGTGTCTGCCACTACAGTAACTGTGTTATATGGCTACATAAACATTAGCATCTCACCATCACCCATCACCCATTATGAAATAACCTACACAGGGTTCTTACTGCATGTGTATCTGCCACTGGGAGGGGTTGACTGACACTGCCACCTCTAGAAAGATACATTTAAAATAAGATAAGAAAATCCTTTAATAGTCCCACAATGAGGAAATTTCAGTGATACAGAGAGAAACACATACAAGCACATAGCAGATAGAGAAATACTAGGAATCATAGCAACTAAAAAAGAAAGAAACAAAGACACATTGCAGGGGAGGTATTCGATCAACTACTACTCACTCATCTCTAATGGCTTCCAATGGCACTGGGTCACTAGTGCTTATTGACTATGTGACAGAAGGCAGACGGAGCCAGATGAATTCTGAAGTGTACCGGGATATACTATACTATGCTCAGATTCAACTATATGCAGCAAGGTTGATTGGACGGCATGTTACAGTAGTTCATAATAGATGAAGTTGGATAATGACATTAGTCCATTAAGTCCAACCTATAACCCTACAATCCCTACAGTGTTGATCCAGGGGAAGGCAAAAAAACCCCATGAGGCTCATGCCAATTGCTCCATTTCAGGGGAAAAAATTCCTTCCCGACTCCAAATCTGGCAGTCAGTATAAAAACCCTGGCTCAACGTGTCCTTAAAATCTAGAGTTCATAACCTGTTATATTTTTCTCTTCAAGAAAGGCATCCAGGCCCTCTTTGAACTTGTTTAATGAATCCGCCATCACCACTTTCTGGGGCAGAGAGTTCCATAGCCTTGCTGTTCTTACTGTGAAGAATCCCCTTCTATGTTTCTGGTGAAACCTTCTCTCCTCCAGACGTACTGGATGTCCTCTTGTCACTGTCACTGGCCTAGGAATAAAATGATCCTTAGAAAGTTCTTTGTATTGTCCCTTTATGTATTTGTACATTGTTATTATCAGTGCTCAGCAACTGAAAGCAATTTGCAGACAGAGGAAAAAATTGAACATCGTTGACCGACCATCAATCCGACCAGAGAAGTTTCCTGTAAACACTGAGATATTTAGCTGTATGTGGCAAAGAGAGCAAAGTAGATATTGGGTAAAACACCAGTTAGCTTAAGATACAAATTTGATTGAAAAACAAGAGATGAGAATATACATACAGTATAAAGTATTGACACTTTTAACATTAAAGGGGCTCTATCATTGGGAAAAGTCATTTCTAACCAAGCACACACATGCATAGCCTCTAGAAAGACTATTCCACACCTGTATGCAAATTGCCCCAGTGTCTTTTGAAAGTTCCCAGCAGCACTCCTCTGCTATTCTTTCCTATCTGTGTGTGCAAACAGGAAGCAGGAAGTCATTATCAGCAGCAGCAGCCTGTGCTGTATACATACATAGGAAAGAATAGCAAAGAGGAGTGCACGATGAGGCTTCTGGGGTACACCAAGAGGCTAATTAGCATATGAATAAAAACAGGCTCATTTAAAAACCACTGAGGTGACCCACATACAAAAGGTATGTGTGGAACAGACCCCCAAAGGTATTCAAGTATGTGCTTAGTCAAAAATGACTTCTCCCAGTGATAGATCCCCTTTAAGATCTCAGACCTGTGCATAAATGAAAGTGTCATTATTAAAAGCATATTATATATATATATAGTTACACTGAACACTTACATAAAACATACACAAATTAAATTTTGTCACTGTCCCTGTCCTGTTCATACCTGATCTTTACAGAGTAAAATACGCTGACCGTCTCTCTAGCGATAATTGTTACGAGTGTGCACACTCGGATCTGCTACATCAGATGTAGCAATCTGATGTAGCAGAGCCGAGGGTGCACTAGAACCCCTGTGCAAACTCAGCTCACGCTAATAGAATGCATTGGCCAGCGCTGATTGGCCAATGCATTCTATTAGCCCGATGAAGTAGAGCTGAATGTGTGTGCTAAGCACACACATTCAGCTCTACTTCATCGGGCTAATAGAATGCATTGGCCAGCGCTGATTGGCCAGAGTACGGAATTCGACCAATCAGCACTGGCTCTGCTGGAGGAGGCGGAGTCTAAGATCGCTCCACACCAGTCTCCATTCAGGTCCGACCTTAGACTCCGCCTCCTCCAGCAGAGCCAGCGCTGATTGGCCGAAGGCTGGCCAATGCATTCCTATGCGAATGCAGAGACTTAGCAGTGCTGAGCCAGTTCTGCTCAACTACACATCTGATGCAAACTCGGCTCTGCTACATCAGATGTGTAGTTGAGCAGAACTGGCTCAGCACTGCTAAGTCTCTGCATTCGCATAGGAATGCATTGGCCAGCCTTTGGCCAATCAGCTCTGGCTCTGCCGGAGGAGGCGGAGTCTAAGGTCGGACCTGAATGGAGACTGGTGTGGAGCGATCTTAGACTCCGCCTCCTCCAGCAGAGCCAGCGCTGATTGGTCGAGTTCCGTACTCTGGCCAATCAGCGCTGTCCAATGCATTCCTATTGCAAAAAGTTTATGTCACAAAAATCACAATTACACACCCGATAGAGCCCCAAAAAGTTATTTTTAATAACATTCCCCCGTAAATAAAGGTTATCCCTAGCTATCCCTGCCTGTACAGCTATCCCTGTCTCATAGTCACAAAGTTCACATTCTCATATGACCCGGATTTGAAATCCACTATTCGTCTAAAATGGAGGTCACCTGATTTCAGCAGCCAATGACTTTTTCCGATTTTTTTCGATGCCTCCGGTGTCGTAGTTCCTGTCCCACCTCCCCTGCGCTGTTATTGGTGCAAAAAAAGCGCCAGGGAAGGTGGGAGGGGAATCAAATTTTTTTGCAGTTTGCCACGTGATGTTCGATTCGAATCGAACACATCGAACAGCCTGATATCCGATCGAACATGTGTTCGATAGAACACTGTTCGCTCATCTCTAGTTAAAGAGAAAATGCACCCCAACTTTTTTTAAGCAATTTTTCCTGACTTTGACCTGAAACGCCTCATATGTGGATATAAATCTTGTATTGGAACACAGCAAAGAAGGAGCACCACTGAGGTTTTCAGAGGGCAGATTTTTGCTGGTATTGATTGCAGGGTCCATGTCACATTTTATACCAAAAAAAAAGGGCACAAGGAGCTAACATTTCATATAAATATATAGAAAATCTCTTTCTCCATAAAACAGCAGCGCAACAACTGGGGTATTCCTGCTTCTGCGAGCAATTAGGACAGGTGGAACTTTTACTCAATCAAAAGAGGAACCTCCCCTATAAGAGGTCAACTGACCCCCTCCCCCCGTGTTTTTTTTCTGTCCTGCTGGCAGGACAGGTGGTGGTGGGGGGGGGATGGGTCAGGCCCTTTCTCTCCCCATATGGATATTGTGTGGTTCCCCTCTCCCCATCCCCTCTTTGGGGGGGGGGGGTGAATTCTGCACATATCTTTTACCTGGACGGTGGGAGCGGTAGCCGGTCGGCAGGAAGGCTATCTTCAGGCTCGCGGCATTTGGCATTCGGCGCCCGGCATTCCCGAGCTCCTGTACGGAGCATCGGGTTTCGGCGATTGCGCGGGACTTTGGTTCGCGCGCGCGCCGATGCCGGGTGCCTTATGCTCTCCCACTACACGGACATGCGCAGTAGGCATGCGGTTGTCCGACGGTGCCGCGGTTCTACCCTGCTCTTAGACGTGAGCAGGGGAGAGTAGGTTTGGCTAAATCTAGGGGCTCGTAGCTCCCCACCATGATTATGTGAGGGAATTGGGGCTCTATAGTCCCGTGGCCATCCTGGCCCACCCCCTTTTAGGGGGGGCTTGTTGGCTCCTCCCAGTGGAGGCATATTTAAGGAGGCAGTCTATGCCTGACAGTTGCTGCTCAGGCATTGCAGAGACTTCAGGCTGTGCAGAGGCTTGCTCAGCTCCTTTCTCTTTTGTCATCTCTACTCTACGTATCTTGCTAGATTCTCTAGAGTGGATTTAAAGGTATTGATGGAGTGTTTGGTGGATCTCTGTCAGGTAATATGGGGGGGCACTCTGACAATTTTGTTTTCTGTTCTAGATGTCTTCCTCGTCTTCGTCGTCAAGCTCTGGTGAGGGAAGACGAAGAAAGTCTGCGTCCGTGCGTAGGCATGCGCCGTGCAAGGATTGCAATATCCCGTTACCGGACGGATATGAGAACACACGCTGTCGCCAGTGTAGGGTCCCACGGGCGGAGGAGACCCAGGTTCATGAAGTCATCTCCTGGGTAAAAGGCTTTGTGGAAGAGTCTATGCGAGAAATGAAAGATTCCATCACCCATCTCACGAAGAGACCGCGTCTGGAGTCCACTTCCCATCCATTTCCGCTGAACGAGGAATTTCAGATTGTGGACGAGGTTTCTTCGGATGAAGAATCAGTGGGTGCAGGTCCGTCTTTTCCTTTGGAGAAGATGCCGAAGCTGATGAAACTGGTGCGTCCAGAACGTGATGGAGACACAGACCAAAAGGGACAGAGGTCCTTTAAGGTGGAGCCGGCAGTGGCAAGAAACATGGAAGCGGAATGGAAGCGCCCGGTGAGGTCTTTTCAGGTCTTTAAAAAGTTCAGGACCCTCTTCCCAGTGGAGGAGTGTCAGTTTGACCGCTGGGGTCCGCCCCCAAGGGTCGACATGGCCATTTTGAAATTATCGAAACAAACAGTGGTGCTGTCAGAGGACAGTTCGAATTTGCAAGACGCGATGGATCGGCACACGGAGGTAAGTTTCCAGCCTGAGGGGGGGAGACAGTGGATTCCACTGTAGCATACTTAACCCTTTCTTTCTCTCCAGGGTTCGCTTTGCTGTGATTTACACCTCAGCCGCTGCACAGGCCTCCGTGGGTATTTCGACGACCGAGGTCGTCCAATTTTTGAAGACCAATGTTTCAACCCTGTGGAGAAATATTGACTCGGGGGTTCCTCGAGATGAATTATTATCCTTTCTGTCGTCCACCTCCTTGGCAGTGGACTACCTGGCGGAAGCAGCTTCATATCAAGTGAAGATCAAGACGAAGGCTATGGCACTAACCACAGCGGCTAGGCGACCCCTATGGTTGAAGCCCTGGAGGGTGGACAACACGTCAAAATACAACCTCTGCTCACTCCCGTTTGAGCCTGGCAGGCTCTTTGGGAAGGAGCTTGACTCCATTATGGAGGGGTTGGCAGATAGCAAGGGGAAAAGTCTTCCCCAAGGAGCTCGTGGAAGGGCAGACCCTTCATTTCGAGGTCGAGGATTCAGATCCTTCCCCACCAGGGGAGCATACCAAAGATGCCCTGGAGCTCAGGGCAGAGGCTCTGGTTGGCGCCTCACTCGCCGACCTTCTGACATTCAATTTTTCCCTCCTCCGCCTCCCACCCCCATTCCCCCTGTTCCCGTAGGAGGGCGTTTATCCCATTTTCTTCCAGCTTGGGTTCGTTGTATTCAAGATCCGTGGGTTGTGCAGCTGGTTGCTGCAGGATACAAAATAAAGTTTATTTCCAAACCCCCAACAAGTTTGTCAAAACCCGTGTCTTATTGGGTCTCGAGCAGGTTCTTCTAGAGAGGGCCGTCCAGGAGTACTGGACAAGGGCGCTCTAGAGCCGGTGCCTCGGGAAGAGCGTTCAACCGGCGTATATTCTCCAGTGTTCTTAGTACCAAAAAACTCAGGAGTCTGGAGAATGGTAGTAGATTTAAGAGCCCTCAATCGTTATATCCTCAAAACTCATTTCCGGATGGAAACTATCAGGTCAGTACTACCGTTCCTGCAGCCCGGAGACAGGTTTGTCACACTAGATCTAAGGTTATTGAGGATTGTGGTTGTGCTGAACGGTACTCTGTGCCACTTGCGGTTCGCTGCTTTACCATTCGGGATTTCCTCGGCCCCCCACACCTTCACAAATGTGGTGGCCCCGGTCGTTGCAGCTCTTCGGCTCCAGGGTATCTTTATAGTACCTTACCTGGACGATTGGCTGTTGAAATTTCAGTCAGCAGAGGTCCTCGCTGCCCATCTAAACATCACTATCACCTTCCTGGGGGACCTAGGTTGGCTCATAAATTGGCAGAAATCCGTGGTTGTCCCTTCCACTCGGATCCAGTTCCTAGGATTTATCCTGGACTCCCTGAAGATGCAGGTATCCTTACCCCCCATTCAGGAGGAAAAGATTCGTCGGGCGGTACATCACTTGGTGGTTACACGGAAAGTTCAGGTAAGAACATCAATGAAGGTCCTGGGATTAATGTTGGAAGCTGCAGATGCAGTTCCGTGGGCACTATGGCTTATGTGTCCATTGCAGTGCGAGACCCTCAAGGTATGGAGCCGCAGCCAGGTGGGGCTACAAATGCCTATCCAGTTGTCCATCAGAACCCGTCGGTCACTACGATGGTGGTCCCAACTGAAGAACGGGAGGTCCACGGTCCAGCCCGTCTGGACCCTGTTGACGACAGATGCCTCCCTCCACGGTTGGGGGGCGCATCTGGGGGAGACCCTAGCAATCGGAACATGGGAGCCAGAGGAGAGGTCCCAGTCATCGAATTGGCGCTGACTGTGCGCAATTTTCAAAGCTCTGCGATATTTCACCCAATTTCTCTGCAACAAGGCAGTCAAGGTCAGGACAGACAATGTGACAGCAGTCCTTTATCTTAACAAGCAAGGGGGGACGAGGTCCCCATCCCTTCTCAAGTTAGTGGACCAGATCTTCACTTTGGCAGAAGACAACGTAAGTCATCTCACGGCAGTACACATAAAAGGGCATCTGAACACGCTGGCGGATCAGCTGAGCAGAGGCCTGACTGTGGCAGGCGAATGGTCCCTCAACCAGGAGGTTTTTCATCAACTCACCCGAATGTGGGGTCTCCCCGAGGTGGATCTGATGGCCACCCAGTACAATGCTAAGGTGGAGTGGTTCTGTTCCCTCTACCAGGAAGACAACCCCTTGGCAGTAGATGCCCTATAAATACCTTGGAGGTTCAGGCTGGCATACATCTTCCCTCCACTTCCCATGGTTCCGAAGGTATTGGCCAAAATCAGACAAGACCAGGTATCGGTGATTGCGATCATACCATTCTGGCCGAAGAGGGCATGGTTTACCCACCTCATGCAAATGAGTTGAGGGAACTACTGGAGGCTTCCACTTCTTCATAACCTGGTAACCCAGAACAAGTGGCTATGCCAGGACCTGAGGACGTTCAACTTGACAGCCTGCAGGTTGACCACACCTTATACGGACATGGAGGACTATCCCAAGCCATACGAGCAACTTTAGCTTGCTCTAGGGCACACTCAACCAACAGGGCTTATGTGAGAACTGGTAGTATCTACCAACAATGGTGTGTAGAGAACCAGCGTGCTGGTTCAGACATAGAGTCAGTGTTGGAGTTTATGCAGAGTGGCCTGGATAAAGGGCTCTCTCCAGCGACACTAAGGGTACACATGGCAGCATTATCTGCTGTCCTAGGGATCAGGTTATCCCAGAATCCTCTGGTTAGTCAGTTCTTAAAAGGAGCCGCTAGGCTCCGTCCGTCTGTTTACAGCCCAGTTCCTCAATGGGATCTGGCCACGGTGCTGCAGGGACTCTGTGAGGCTCCCATTGAGCCGCTTCAAGAGACAGATTTAAAATTTTTGTCTTATAAAGTGGCGTTTCTCTTTGCAGTTACCTCAGCGAAACAGGCCAGGGAGCTGCAGGCTTTGGCTGCCGCAGAACCTTACTTATTGTTTTTTTCAGATAGGGTCCAGTTGAGGTACCTTCCGGGATTTTTACCCAAGTTGCCCTCGGGGCAGAACATAAATCACGTTATCTCACTGCCCACCTTTTTTCCTTCCCCAGTGACCCGGGAAGAGGAAGGGTGGCATACTTTGGATCTAAGGAGATGTTTAAGAATTTACCTGGAACGTACTAGCGCATTCAGGAGAACCGAGAGTTTATTTGTGAATGTTTCAGGTAGAAACAAAGGGGAAAGGGTAACCAAGGGTACCCTTTAACAATGGATCAAGGGGGCCATTTTTCAGGCCTTCCAAAATCAGGGGTTACCCCCGCCGGACTTTGTCCGAGCACATTCCACCCGCACAGTGGCTACCTCTTGTGCAGAGAGACAATCAGTCTCTTTGGACAAAATCTGTTCAGCTGCGACATGGAGTTCGCACTTGACATTTGTAAGACACTATAGGTTAGAGCGTTTTTCCCCGGAGGCAGTGGCTTTTGGCCATTCGGTCCTTTCATCAGTCTGCCAGGAAGTCCCACCCTAGGGGGGATTTACTTGCTACCTCCCCAGTTGTTGCGCTGCTGTTTGACGTATGGGGAATGGAAGATTATGTAGATAGTACAAACAGCAGCGCAAGCTTCCCTCCCTTATTTTTTCTTGTTCTGAAGAATGTTTTTTTTCGGAATGTTATGCTTTATAATTTACATGGGGGGGAGGGGGTCAGTTGACCTCTTATAGGGGAGGTTCCTCTTTTGATTGAGTAAAAGTTCCACCTGTCCTAATTGCTCGCAGGGGCAGGAATACCCCAGTTGTTGCACTGCTGTTTGGACTATGGGAAAACAGATTATCTACATAATCCTCCATTATTACATATGATTAGAAAATACCTGACATACAATATTCAGTAATACACCCCAGTAAAGATACAATAATACATCATATACAACCCCCACCAGTTCAGCTTATTATGACACCTGTGTCTTCTCATTAGTATCTAAGAGACAAAAAAGGTCCTATCAAATATTCATCATGCAAGGTCCTTTTACAAAAACTACTTCAGTTACTGCCTTACATGACTACGTAACCATCACCATCTATCATTCGCTGCAGACTTTCTGCTTCAATTATAAAGGGTGGCCATAATATAACCTCAGGTGTTTGGAGTCGTGTGCAGGCTGACCCAATGGACAGAATTGCCTGAAAATTTGTATGTGTGCTAATCAAGGCACGGAGAAACGAACGGCATGAAAAAAATAAAAAAAAATAAAAAAAAAAATTTAATACAAAAACTCCCCACCAGGGGATAATGTGGCTCTGTACAGTGAGCATGCGGCGTAAAACCCGTCTGTCGATACTTGGGGATGTCCCATTTGGACCACCGACTAGCATGACTGTTCAATGTGGCCGCTATCATGCACGGTGAGCATGGTCATCCTATGCAGAACGTGCTCAACGCTTGCGTGTAACGTCTCTGGTGAGATGCTGCGCACTTCCAACGTCATGTGGTCTTTGAGGTCAGGCAGGGTTTTGACATTCCCCCGATAAACATGCTCCTTCAAGTGTCCCCACAACCAGAAATCACAAGGAGTGAGATCCGGAGAGCACGGTGGCCACACTGTAGGGAATGAGCGGCTCAAAATCCTGTCATCGGGAAAATGTGGACGAAGAGCGTTCTTCACAGGATTTGCGATGTGAGGATAGGCTCCATCCTGCATGAAGGTGATCGTCTGCAGACACTGCCGCTGTTGGAGTTGGGGAACGACCACTGTTTCCAGCATTGTCTGGTACCTCACTGCTGTGACGGAACAGGTGGCAACCCCAGTTGGGCCCAAATCTTCGAAAAAGCAAGGTCCGATCATGAACGATGAGGTGAACCGACACCAAACGGTCACCGTGGGCGAATGCAATGAAACCAAGAGTGAAAAATTTAAAGGGGTCTGAATACTTTCCATACCCAATGTATGTTTTGGTGTTTCTGTAGTCACAGTGTTTATTGATGTAATGATCATTTGAGAAATTGCAGCTTTTTGTCAGGTGCATGTAATTGATTTAATTAACAAAAGGGAGTGGTTTTAGATGTCTTTACGTGTTTTAAGCCATGTTTTTGTCTTTTTACGGTATGCTATGAGTAAGCGAAGTTGTTTCCGAAACACGTAAGCCCAGTTCTGCTTCCCTTTAATACTTAGCATTTTGTATTTGTGCTTCACCTTGGTTTTAATAAAAGTTAAGTTTTAATGAATTGAAACACATCTGGGCTGCTGGATTTCCGCTTTCCACTTTTTGTTGGCTGTGCTTAGGGTGGAGATGCTTCTCTTCCTTTCTGCTAGCCTGTGCATATCCCGGAAGTGCATTTGAAGTTTGCGGAGTAGAGATGGAGTGTAGAGATGAGCGAACAGTGTTCTATCGAACTCATGTTCGATCGGATATTAGGCTGTTCGGCATGTTCGAATCGAATCGAACACCGCGTGGTACAGTGCGCCATTACTCGATTCCCCTCCCACCTTCCCTGGCGCCTTTTTTGCTCCAATAACAGCGCAGGGTAGGTGGGACAGGAACTACGACACAGGTGACGTTGAAAAAAGTAGGAAAAACCCATTGGCTGCCGAAAACATGTGACCTCTAATTTAAAAGAACAGCGCCGCCCAGGTTCGCATCATTCTGAGCTTGCAATTCACCGGGGACGGAGGTTTCCGTCCAGTTAGCTAGGGCTTAGATTCTGGGTAGGCAGGGACAGGCTAGGATAGGAAGGAGAAGACAACCAACAGCTCTTGTAAGAGCTAAATTCCAGGGAGAAGCTTGTCAGTGTAACGTGGCACTGACTGGCTCAATCGCCGCAACCCAACTTTCCCAGCATCCTGAATGGAATACACTGACAGTGTATTCCCGTATACCCTATATATACCCCCGATCCCCGTTCCAACGGTGTGCCCCCCCACCTTCACCCCACAAATACCCTGCAAGTCCCCTAGCAATAGAATTGGGGCTATATACACCCACTATTTTTGCTACTGCCATATAGTGCCATTGTCTGACTGGGAATTCAAAGAATATATTGGGGTTACATATAACTTCAATTCCAGGGAGAAGCTTGTCAGTGTAACGTGGCACTGACGGGCTCAATCGCCGCAACCCAGCTTTCCCAGGATCCTGAATGGAATACACTGACAGTGTATTCCCGTATACCCTATATATACCCCCGATCCCCGTTCCAACGGTGTGCCCCCCCCACCTTCACCCCAGAAATACCCTGCAAGTCCCCTAGCAATAGAATTGGGGCTATATACACCCACTATTTTTGCTACTGCCATATAGTGCCATTGTCTGACTGGGAATTCAAAGAATATATTGGGGTTACAAATACCTTCAAGTCCTGCCACTGCCATATAGTGCCAGTTTCTCACTGGGCATTCCAAGAATATATTGGGGTTACAAATACCCTCATTTCTTGCTACTGCCATATAGTGCCATTGTCTGACTGGGAATTCCAAGAATATATTGGGGTTACAAATACCCTCATTTCTTGCTACTGCCATATAGTGCCATTGTCTGACTGGGAATTCCAAGAATATATTGGGGTTACAAATACCCTCATTTCTTGCTACTGCCATATAGTGCCATTATCTGACTGGGAATTCCAAGAATATATTGGGGTTACAAAAATCCTCATTTCTTGCTACTGCCATATAGTGCCATTGTCTGACTGGGAATGCAAAGAATATATTGGGGTTACAAATACCCTCATTTCTTGCTACTGCCATATAGTGCCATTGTCTGACTGGGAATTCAAAGAATATATTGGGGTTACAAATACCTTCAAGTCCTGCCACTGCCATATAGTGCCATTGTCTGACTGGGAATTCCAAGAATATATTGGGGTTACAAATACCTTCAAGTCCTGCCACTGCCATATAGTGCCATTGTCTGACTGGTAATTCCAAGAATATATTGGGGTTACAAATACCCTCATTTCTTGCTACTGTCATATAGTGCCATTGTCTGACTGGGAATTCCAAGAATATATTGGGGGTACAAATACCCTCATTTCTTGCTACTGCCATATAGTGCCATTGTCTGACTGGGAATTCAAAGAATATATTGGGGTTACAAATACCTTCAAGTCCTGCCACTGCCATATAGTGCCAGTTTCTGAGTGGAAATTCCCCAAATAATTTGAGGATTCATTCACCCTACATCTCAGGCTCTTGCCATATTCACCCATGTTGTCAGTGCTGCACCAGCTCGTTCCCAGACAGCTCGGCCCGAAAAACACATTACCTATATAGAGGATTTGGACAATGAAGTCAACATGTTCTAGATCTAATGTCTGCACCTTCTCCAGAATTAAAATGAAGGCAGCGTTTAACTTTCAAATAGCACTGCACAAAGGAAGATCTTATCAGCTTGTCTCATGACATGCTACTAAAAAGTGTCATTTGTGTATCTTAATGTAAATATAGTTGTATAAGCTTTTTGGGTTTTAGGCACTGCCAAGTTATTTATTACCACCCGCTCCCTTATAATGATGATAACGCCAAAGTCACTGTGGGTGTTCAGAGCTCACAGCTTTGGTTGACATTTGTCTTGCTCTCTGTTGGTACCAGCTGTCTTTTTGGATACCGTAAAGTTATGTTGACTTTATTAACAGCTATAGAAGCTTTAGCCAGGTTGTGACGGTGTGTAACCCTAACAACACTAAGTGGGATACACATTAATAGTCAGTCTATGTACGCTAAACGTATCACTGAAGTAATTTTTTTTCCCTCTCCCCTAATATAAGAAAGGAACAGACATTAGACCTAGACCGGGGTTCGAGGCTTGTAAAACTCCAGTATTATTTGTTCTCCATGATGTGAAATATGTGTTAGACTCTTGAAAAGCAACCCAAGATGAAGTCAGCCATGTGTGCCAGTGTGTTACTTGGCATGCCTTTGCTGGCCCCAACTGTAAGGGTCACTCTCCATTTCCTCCATTTTCCACTCCCCTTCACACCATTTGTGGTGAAGCAATGGGATGCACTGAAGTGCACCCTCTAGCCTCGTGTGGGACAGGGACATCAGATGCCACTCCAACCCCCTCGTCTTCCTCCGCCAGCCAACGGTGCGAAGATGAGAGGAGTGTGCTCTGAATATTTTCTGCCTAGCAGAAGCTAGTTCTCACTTACGAAAATGGCCCCACTTTGACCTGTATATCAGGCACCATGGTGTAGGTTTCAAAGAAACATGGCACCAACAAGTTGAAAACGTGGGCCATGCGTGGACCGTGTTTGAGTCTGGCAAGCTCCAGATCTGCTACCAGGTTCCAGCCATTATCACAGGCGCAAAAATGCCAGGCCCCAGGTGTAGCAGGGAAAAAAAAATGCCATCTCAGCCAGGATGGCATCCCTGACCTCGGAGGCACTGTGCTGTCTGTCCCTCAAGCTGATGAGCTTCAGCACCGCCTGCTGACGTCTCCCCACACCAGTGTTTTAGCGTTTGCTGCTAGTAGCTGGGGTGGAGGTTGCAGCGTCGTAGGGTTTCAGTCTACTCCTGCCATGAATTTTGGCCTGAGAGAGGAGATAGGCCACCCCAGTTTGCACCCGGGGACCAGACTCCACCACATTCACCCTGCCTGTCATTAAAGATAAGCACTGTAGCATCCCTGACCACAGGCGCTTGTCCATGTGTTGGTGGTCAAGTGGACCTTGCAGCAAAGCGCAGAGCTCTGGGCCCGACTGATGTTATGGGACACATGCAGGCGCAAGGCAGGGACAGCACACCAAGAGAAGTAGTAATGGCTAGGCCCAGCATAGGGAGGTGCCCCAGCTGCCATCTGCTGACGGAAGGCCTGGGTATCCAGAAGCATAAACAAACACCAACATCTCCAGGGCCAGCAGTTTATCGATGAGGCTGTTAAAGGCTTGGGCATGGGGGTGGGTTGTGTTGTACTTCTGCCTGCAATGAAAAGCTTGGGAGATGTGGAGTGGCTGGGAAGAGGCGCATGATGGTGCAGGCCAAAAGGGCGCATGAGGGTGAACTCCCCAATGTGTCAGAGATAGGTGTGTAGGTGTCCTTGCATCATATACTTGCACCATACTTGGCTTTGGAAGTTAATTTTGTGCCAAAAAGTGGTTAAGACAGCGATACCTCAGCTACTCCCGTTACACTGTCTATTGACAACTCCAGCACTGAAATTACCACCTTTGGAAGTGGACCACCACTTCTAAGATCCCAAAGGAAGTAGGCAAGAGATGTGCAGTGCAGAAAAAAAGATGAGAAAATAAGTGTAGGCTGTAGAGCACAGAGGGATCGGAGAGGACAGAGCTGGTGTCGGCCAGATATTCCCACAACATGCGCCTATACTTGTCCCTCCTGGTGACACTAGGCCCCTGAGTGGCAGTAATTTGTCCAGGGGGGGCCATTATCGTGTTCCAGACCTAGGAATAAGTCTTCCAACAGGGTAGAGTTTTGCATGCCTTTGCTTCTACCCACTGTTTTTGCTGCTTAGCTTCCCTCCACATCTACACTGCTTAAGCCCCTAAACATCACCCCAGTTTATGCCTTTGCTTCTACCCTGTTTTTTTGTTGAATTAGCTTCCCTCCACATCTACACTGCTTTAGCCCCTAAACATCACCCCAGTTTATGCCTTTGCTTCTACCCTCTTTTTTTGTTGAATTAGCTTCCCTCCACATCTACACTGCTTTAGCCCCTAAACATCACCCCAGTTTATGCCTTTGCTTCTACCCTCTTTTTTTGTTGAATTAGCTTCCCTCCACATCTACACTGCTTTAGCCCCTAAACATCACCCCAGTTTATGCCTTTGCTTCTACCCTGTTTTTTTGTTGAATTAGCTTCCCTCCACATCTACACTGCTTTAGCCCCTAGACATCACCCCTGTCCATGTGGGGTCGGTGGCCTCGTCATCCACCAACTCGTCTTCCAATTGCGCACTGCCCCCTTACTGCAAACCGCACATGACCACAGCTTGCCCTGATGGCAACTGTATCTCATGATCCCCACTGAGGTCCAGACAAGTCGGTGGCGGGTCCAAAACCCCAAAATTGGAAGGAAATGGCGGATGCTGCAGTATTTCTAACACCTGTTCCTGGTGCTCAGGCCTGGTCTGTGTTGTACCCTGCACCCTGCTTAACGCAGCTGCCATATCCGGAGTTGTGATGAGCGCATGCTAATGTTTCGTGTCCAGTGCAATGGATAGGATGGGATTTCACATAAATCTGCCACCCATGGCCACTCATGGTTGAGCAACTGAGGGAGTTGACTTTGACGAACCCGAGGGTTTTGGAGTTGGAACTACATCAAAGGTCTGTGCTGCTCACACACTCTGCTCAACATATGATATGTTTAGTGCCAGCAGTGTGGAGACGTCACACAACAGCCGTTGTTCCAGCAGGTACAGGCATTGTAGGAGTGCATAGAGGCTAGCAGCGGCAATTATAGACTTTAAAAACTATCCGCACAAGCGCCACACTTTCACCAGTAGCTCAGGAACATTGGGGTACCTTTTTAAAAAGATTAGCAGCAATGAGTTAAAAACGTGGCCCAGGCATGGAATATGTTGCAGGCTGCCAAGCTACACAGCCGATCCCAGGTTACGGCCATTATCACACATGACAACATGCCTGGGCCCAGGTGCAGTGGCAAAAACCACATTGCCGTCTCATCGAGGATGGCATGACTCACTTTGTAGGCAGTGTGCTGTCTGGCCCCCAAGCTGATGAGCTTCAGCACGGCCCGCTGACGTCTCCCCACACCAGTGTTGCAGCGTTTCCAGCTCGTAGCTGGGGTCAATCTAACAGCGGAGGAGGAGGAGGGTGGTGTTTCAGCCCTCCTCCCAGGAATGTTGTATGGGGAGACAAGTCAGTCTACCACATTTTGCGACCCGGTCCATGCCTCATGTACATTCAACCACTGTGCCAAGATTAAAAGTTAGCGTCCCTGTCCGCATGCACTTGTCCATTCATAGCTGGTCACGTGGAACTTTTGGGCAAAGCGCTGAACTTAGGGACCGCCTCATGTTTGGGGAAAAGTGCTGGTGTGGACGGCACAGTGAGGTGGCGCAGTAGCCAGCAGGCCCAAAAAGGGCAGAGTGTCCACAAGCCGGGTCCCCAACATCTCCTGGGCCAGAATTTTTGAGATGAGGCCGTTGAAGCCTTGGGCATGTGGGTGGGTTGTGCTGTACTTTAGCCTGGAATGAAAGGCTTGGGAGATGGGGAGTCGCATCCACACTGCTTTTGCCCCTAGACATCACCCCAGTCCATGCCTTAGCTTGTACCCCCAGTTTTTGCTGCTTAGCTTGCCTCCACATCCACACTGCTTTTGCCCCTAGACATCACCCCAGTCCATGCCTTAGCTTGTACCCCCAGTTTTTGCTGCTTAGCTTGCCTCCACATCCACACTGCTTTTGCCCCTAGACATCATCCCTATCCATGCCTCTGCCCCTAGCCATAACTCTGCCACCCCTGGAAACTCATGGTGCAGAAACTTTGGGAGCTGACTTTGAGGAACCCTTGGGTTTTTGTAGATGGAACTCCATCAAAGGTCTGTGCAGCTCACACACCCTGCTCAAGATATGGTATTGTAGGGTTTCAGCGTGTGTGAATGACGGACAACAGCCTGTGTTTGGACAGATGTAGGCCTTGCTAGAGTGTTTTTAGGCTAGCAGCGACTCCTGTACACTTGCAAAAGTGGGCGCACAAGCGCCGCATTTTCAACAGTAGCTTCGGTACATTAGGGTATGTTTTCAAAAAACGTTGCACCACTAGGTTAGACGTGGGCCAAACATGGAACGTGTTGGAGGCTGGCAAGCTCCAGAGCCGCTACCAGGTTCCAGCCATTATCACAGGTGTAAAAATGCCAGGCCCCAGGTGTAGCAGGGAAAAAAAAATGCCAATTCAGCCAGGATGGCATCCCTGACCTCAGAGGCACTGTGCTGTCTGTCCCCCAAGCTGATGAGCTTCAGCACCACCTGCTGACGTCTCCCCACACCAGTGTTTTAGCGTTTGCCGCTAGTAGCTGGGGTGGAGGTTGCAGCGTCGTAGGGTTTCAGTCTACTCCTGCCATGAATTTTGGCCTGGGAGAGGAGATAGGGTACCTCAGTTTGCACCCCGGGACCAGACTCCACCACATTCACCCTGCCTGTCCTTAAAGATAAGCAGCATCCCTGACCACAGGCGCTTGTCCAAGTGTCGGTGGTCAAGTGGACCTTGCAGCAAAGTGCGGAACTAAGGGCCCACCTGATGTTGAGTGACACGTGCTGGTGCAAGGCGGGGACGCCACACCGGGAGAAGTTGTGACGGCTAGGGACGGCATACTGAGGTGCCACAGTTGCCATCAGGTCCGGGAAGGTGGGAGTTTCAACAAGCCAGAACGCCAACTTCTCCTGGGCCAGCAGTTTAGCGATGTTGGCGTTCTAGGCTTGCGTGGGTGGGTGGTTAGCGGTGTATTTCTGCCGGCGCTCCAATGTCTGAGAGATGGTGGGTTGTTGTAAAGAAGCGCCTGATGGTGCCTTTGATGGTGCAGGAGAAGGAGATAAGACAGAAACAGGGGAGGATGAGGGAGAAGTCAACAAAGTGGCGGAGGCAGATGAAGTGATGTCCTGGCTCGTCCTCTGGAGTGCATCGCCAGCACTGTGAGCAGAGGCAGTGGCATGAACGGCGGGCGACGTTTGTCCTGCCGTTGCTGCCTGCCACTGATTCCAGTGCTTGGATTCCAAATGACGGTGCATTGAAGTGGTGGACAGGTTGCGCTTCTCAGGGCACCTACTCGATTTCGAGAGGCAAATTATGTAGACGACACTATATCTGTCCTCGGCGCATTCCTTGAAAAAACTCTACACTTTCGAGAAACGTGCCCTCGATGGGGGAGTTTTTCTGGGCTGGGTACAAAAGGGAACATCTTCGGACATTCCGGGTCTGACCTGGCTTCGGCAAAGCAGCTGACCTCTTCCTCTGGACATGTCTCTGCCTCTAGCTACCCTTTTTGGTGCTGCACCTGCCTCAACATCCACACTACTTTCCCAGCTTGACATCCGCCTTGTCCAGGTGGGGTCGGTGTCCTCGTCGTCCACCACCTCCTCTTCCAACTCCTGTCTCACCTCCTCCTCCTGCACAATGCGCATGTCAACTGGCTGCCCTGACAGCAACTGCGTCTCATCGTCGTCGATGAGGGTGGGTTGCTGGTCATCCGCCACCAAATCAACCGGAGATGGAGGAGACTCTAGTGTTTGAGCATCTGGACACAGATACTCGTCTGTTAGGTCCGTGGAATCGCGAAATGGAGGGGCAGGTTGCGGTACAGTCAAAGGAAGAGAGAACAGCTCTGGGGAGCAGGGACAGTTGGGGTTATTGTTCTGGGAAGATTGGGAATTTTGGGTGGAAGGAGGACAAGACTGTTGGGTAAGAGGAGGTAGAGGCTGACTGGCTGGTGGACAATGTGCTTTAAGCGTTATCCGACAGCCATTGCAAGACCTGTTCCTGGTTCTCGGGCCTACTAAGGTTTGTACCATTCAGCCTAGTTAATGTGGAACTTTTGTGCAAAGTGCAGAACTTAGGGCCCGCCTGATGTTAAGGGACACACGCTGGTACAAGGCTCAACTCACCCTAAGTGCCAAAAACACTGCTGGTGCAAGGCTCTACTCATGCCAAGGGCCTCAATCTCTGCTGGTAGCTCAGCTTAAGGTCCTGTAACTTTGTTTGGAAGGGCTCATGTTAAGGGCTAGAAAAGTGAATTTTGGAAGGTCTTACCACATCTCTCTCTCACACACACACACACACACACACACACACACACACACACACACACACACACACTCAAAATGACAGTTAGGGGTGAGGGCTTTTGGATTTCCCATTGTCTATTCCATCCGTGGTTGTCATGGGGAACGTGATTTAAAGGGGTGGTTGTTACTGTTTGTTGAGCTTAAATTGGGGTTTGTGTCCATCCATTTGGGGAGTAAAGAAGGTTTCCAGGTATTTTCCCGCTTTGCAAACAATATTGGTATGCATTCAGCCCCTTAATAGTAAGATAGTTTTTGAACAGTCTCCAAAATGAAAAAAAGAAAAATTGTTGACTTACAGTTCCATATCTACGGTGTTCTCCTGGAGAGTCCTCACAGATGCACAGGTAAAAGACTCCCTCCGGTCGGAGCCGCAATGATGCAGTAAAGAAAAAAGGATCCAGCACCCAGAACTCTTGTGTAGGGAGATTAGATAAAACTTCGCTTTTATTTTTCACATTAAAAATTCGGACATCTCAGAGTAATGTAGTCCATATACAGAGGTGGTACTGTTTAACGCCGACGCGTTTCAGTGCCGAAGCACCTTAATCATGGCATGTTAGCAACTCTTCAATGTGAACTTATATACTAAAACAACTAACATGTGCATATGTAGAAAGGGTTAAAAACACGGAAGTACCTGCCTACTGCATAATAGCGGAAGTAGTCACCATTCAGAGAAAAGAAGATAAAGAACAAACAGAAATAAAGTTTTCAATAACAAAATTGCTTATCTTTCTTGCCTAATTATATATCCTAATTTATCTCTTTCCAGGTTGCAAAATTTGCCAGAAAAGTTCATAAGTCAATATGGTCATATTACATGCGTGTGTGGAAAGACGACACCGACACAAGGCAAAAATCCAGCCACTCTACATTGTCAAATTTCCCATCCAGAAAAACACAAAACAAAAATAGAGTAATAGCAATAATAATCACAATCAAGTAGTCAGAAACAATAATAAAAGAGTGACATTTTACTGAAAACATGGCTGGCAGCATTTGTAATTAAAATGTTTAAAATGATACTGAAATGATCAATGTGTAATGAATAAGTTATTTTTCTGTATATATATAGTGGCTAGTTTATAAAATAGGGGTGTATTTAGTAGAAAAATACTGTATAGATGTGGCCGTGTGCTTTTAAAGTTTGGAGCCAATCAGAATAGGGCAGCCGTCCTTAAGCTCCGCCCCTATTTTATATCGATGGCGGATTTAAAAGTAAACATGTGGTCAAATATGTGCCGTGGTTATAGAAGATGTCTGAGTGACCAATCATATGTGAGCCTACATATCCCACTATAGTCTATGAAGGTCCTAACAGCCAATAGGGGGACTGCCTACTATTTGAGTGACATGTGAAATGTCTTTCGGACCTGAAGGAGAACTTATGTATCCAATAGCAAGATCGATCATGTGTTGTTGTATAGCCAATCCCAAGACAGCCTACTTTTGTCCATAGTGTATATAGGAGTGACTGTAGCCAATCACAGAGTTGCCTATTCTCTATGGGTTTTTACTGTAGAAGGGTGCTTGGTTATTTAGCAAAAGATCACATGTTGTTGTGTGGCCAATAGCAGACTGGCCTACCTTTGCCCATAGTGTATATAGAGTTGAACCAGCCAATCACAGATTTGCCTACTTCCTATGAGTCTTGCCATAGTGGAATGCCCACTGCTAGAATATCAGAGGGTCACATGTTGTTATGTAGCCAATCCCAGGACAGCCTACTTTTGTCCATAGTGTATATAGGAGTGACTGTGGCCAATCACAGAGTTGCCTATTCTCTATGGGTTTTTACTATAGAAGGGTGCTTGGTTATTTTGTAAAAGATCACATGTTGTTGCACAGCCAATAGCAGACTGGCCTACCTTTGCCTATAATGTATATGGAGTTGAACCAGCCAATCACAGATTTGCCTACTTCCTATGAGTTTTGCCATAGTGGAATGCCCACTACTAAATTATCAGAGGGTCACATGTTATTATGTAGCCAATCCCAGGACAGCCTACTTTTGTCCATGTTGTATATAGGGATGACTGTAGCCAATCACAGAGTCGCCTATTCCCTATGGGTTTTTTACTGTGGACGGCCACTAAGCAGTTTAACAAAGGTCACATGATGTCATATGGCCAATCATGGAGTGGCCTACTTTTGTCCATGATTGATATAGAAATAAAACCCTACTTCTTATGGGTTTTAACATGATGGAATTATCTGCTGTTTCATTATCAAAAAGTCACGATTTCTTTGATATCGATGATATGGATGATTCAATGGAAGTAGTAACTAACATCTCACATCCAAATGAATTCCGAGATCTTAATTTCAAGGAACAAGTTTGTCTCACTACACTCAAATCAATGCAAACCACCTATACCTTCTCAGCAATACTTTATGATCTAATTAGATCAGGTGTCAACCAGGGATTTTTAACAGAAAAGGAGGCAGAATATCTTCATGTGCAGTACCCTACTACTCCAATCTTTCACAGACTGCCTAAAGTCCACAAAAATGTCTTTCCCCCACCTCTTAGACCCATTATAGCGGGGATAGAGTCTCTCAATGAGCCAATTTGCTCTTGGATTGACGACATATTACAGCCATTAGCCACCAGGGTACCGGGATTTATTAGAGACACCAAAGACCTCCTAGATATATTTCAAAGCTTCAAATGGCAACCACAATATCAATGGCTTACATGCGATGTTGTCTCATTGTATTCCAGTATACCCCATACTACAGCTCTTGATGCATTATTTTATAATCTCTATAATCACTCACAATATACTGAAGACTTCATCGAATATGTTTTGGAGATAATACAATATCTCTTAACCCATAATTATTTCATGTTTGACAATAAATTTTACCTTCAAACGTGCGGGGTCCCTATGGGGGCGAAATTTTCCCCTTCGCTGGCCAACATAACCATGGGCTGGTGGGAAGAACATACTATTTTCACTCCAAACAATCCTTTTCTTGATAATATTGCATATTATGCAAGATACATCGATGATATGCTGCTGGTGTGGTCAGGGGAAGAGAAGACAGCTACTGCCTTCACTGACCACATCAGCAGAAACAACCATAATCTTAAGTTCACATCACAATTGAGTCCTGTCACAGTTGATTTTCTCGACATTACACTTACCGGTGACGCTGTTAAAGGGGTGGTGGAATCTAAACTATATCGCAAACCCCAAAGTGGTAACACTACTTTGCACGCTAGAAGCCACCACCCCCAACACACCATAAAATCCGTTCCAGTAGGTGAGCTCACCAGGGCTAAAAGAATTTGTTCTCAAGAAGACGAATACACGAGAGAAAGTAATGTCATGTCAGAAAGACTCTATGCCAGAGGGTACTCAAAATGGCATCTAGACCGTGCCAAACATAGGGTCACTTCCAAAACGAGAGCAGATCTCCTGTGTCATAAACCCAAAATACTACAGGATAATTCTGCAGTCTATTTTTCCACCCCATATAGCTTAGACTATAAGAACATCGTGAAAATTATAAATAGCAACTTAGCTATTTTAAAACAGGACGATGTCCTTGGTCAAATTCTTAAAGATGGCTGCAGATATGTGGCCAGAAGGGGCAAAACTCTTGGTAACACGCTGTCACCTAGCCTCTTCATAAGTGATAGAAAAAGCCTAAAACCATCCTCCCACATAAAGGGTTTCTTCAGATGTGGGGGAAATAGATGTAACGTTTGCAAACATGCATACAAAACCAATTCTTTCACTGATTCTTCAAAGGACAATACATATCATATTAATACATATCTAAACTGTGACTCAGACCACGTTATTTACCTAATCATTTGTGATACTTGTAAATTACAATATGTAGGTTGCACATCTAGGCCTTTAAAATCTAGAATAGCAGAGCACATCAGAGGCAGTATTAACACCAACATTCTAAATAAGTCAGCAGCCTCTAGACATTTTTCTGAAACACATAATGGCAATGTCGGAAATCTTCGCTTCCACGCCATAGAAGCAGTTGCCAAACCTCATCGAGGTGGCAATTGGCAGCGCAAGCTATATTTGAGAGAGGCCTATTGGATACACACTCTCAATACCAGGTATCCATTAGGAATGAACAAGAGGACAGATCTGTCTTACTTCTACTAATACTGGTTCAAATATACTTATTCACTATTGGGTTTTTTGCCTTACTCAATCATATCACAAACTATACATCATTTATTGATAAAATATATATATGTTTTTTTATTTCAATAATTAATGGCAAAACTATATACTACTGGTTCATTTAAATCACGTGTGAAGGAGTTATCCTATTATATAATTCACAAGATACAGGTATTTCTGTAAGTAGCTGTATTCTGTCCTTTACTTACAATAGACAGAATAGGCCGTTCCGTGATTGGCCATATTTCAACACGTGACCTTCCGACACTGAAGTAGTCGGTAACACACTATGATAAAACCCATAAGAAGTAGGCATTTTTGTGATTGGCTACATTCAATCTCTTATTAATTATGGATAAAGTAGGCCGCTTTATGATTGGTCACATCTTAACACGTGACTTTTTGATAATGAAACAGCAGATAATTCCATCATGTTAAAACCCATAAGAAGTAGGGTTTTATTTCTATATCCATCATGGACAAAAGTAGGCCACTCCATGATTGGCCATATGACATCATGTGACCTTTGTTAAACTGCTTAGTGGCCGTCCACAGTAAAAAACCCATAGGGAATAGGCGACTCTGTGATTGGCTACAGTCATCCCTATATACAACATGGACAAAAGTAGGCTGTCCTGGGATTGGATACATAATAACATGTGACCCTCTGATAATTTAGTAGTGGGCATTCCACTATGGCAAAACTCATAGGAAGTAGGCAAATCTGTGATTGGCTGGTTCAACTCCATATACATTATAGGCAAAGGTAGGCCAGTCTGCTATTGGCTGTGCAACAACATGTGATCTTTTGCAAAATAACCAAGCACCCTTCTATAGTAAAAACCCATAGAGAATAGGCAACTCTGTGATTGGCCACAGTCACTCCTATATACACTATGGACAAAAGTAGGCTGTCCTGGGATTGGCTACATAACAACATGTGACCCTCTGATATTCTAGCAGTGGGCATTCCACTATGGCAAGACTCATAGGAAGTAGGCAAATCTGTGATTGGCTGGTTCAACTCTATATACACTATGGGCAAAGGTAGGCCAGTCTGCTATTGGCCACACAACAACATGTGATCTTTTGCTAAATAACCAAGCACCCTTCTACAGTAAAAACCCATAGAGAATAGGCAACTCTGTGATTGGCTACAGTCACTCCTATATACACTATGGACAAAAGTAGGCTGTCTTGGGATTGGATATACAACAACACATGATCGATCTTGCTATTGGATACATAAGTTCTCCTTCAGGTCCGAAAGACATTTCCCATGTCACTCAAATAGTAGGCAGTCCCCCTATTGGCTGTTAGGACCTTCATAGACTATAGTGGGATATGTAGGCTCACATATGATTGGTCACTCAGACATCTTCTATAACCACGGCACATATTTGACCACATGTTTTCTTTTAAGTCCGCCATCGATATAAAATAGGTTCGGAGCTTAAGAACGGCTGCCCTATTCTGATTGTCTCCAAACTTTAAAAGCACACGGCCACATCTATACAGTATTTTTCTACTAAATACACCCCTATTTTATAAACTAGCCACTATATATATACAGAAAAATAACTTATTCATTACACATTGATCATTTCAGTATCATTTTAAACATTTTAATTACAAATGCTGCCAGCCATGTTTTCAGTAAAATGTCACTCTTTTATTATTGTTTCTGACTACTTGATTGTGATTATTATTGCTATTACTCTATTTTTGTTTTGTGTTTTTCTGGATGGGAAATTTGACAATGTAGAGTGGCTGGATTTTTGCCTTGTGTCGGTGTCGTCTTTCCGCACACGCATGTAATATGACCATATTGACTTATGAACTTTTCTGGCAAATTTTGCAACCTGGAAAGAGATAAATTAGGATATATAATTAGGCAAGAAAGATAATCAATTTTGTTATTGAAAACTTTATTTCTGTTTGTTCTTTATCTTCTTTTCTCTGAATGGTGACTACTTCCGCTATTATGCAGTAGGCAGGTACTTCCGTGTTTTTAACCCTTTGTACATATGCACATGTTAGTTGTTTTAGTATATAAGTTCACATTGAAGAGTTGCCAACATGCCATGATTAAGGTGCTTCGGCACTGAAACGCGTCGGCGTTAAACAGTACCACCTCTGTATAAGATAAGATAAGATAATCCTTTAATAGTCCCACCTTGGGGAAATTTCAGCGTGTTACAGCAGCATAGTAATACAGATACAGGATAATACAGAGTAATATGTTACAGACGTAGACACAGATAAGCTGAGAAGAGAAGATATACTAGGAGTCCATGGCAGCTAAGGAAAAACAGAAGAGAAAGAGGAAGACCTCATGGTCATCCTCATAATCATTAGTTCTCTGTGCGGAGAGCTCTTCGTTTGGTCTGATGTAGATTATACAGCCTGGTCGCGGTTGGAAGGAAGGACCTGCGATAGCGCTCCTTCTCACACTTGGGGTGAAGCAGACGGTCGCTTACAGTGCTGCCAAGTCCCATCAGGGTCCCATACATGGGGTGGGATTTGTTCTCCCGCATGGAGGTCACCACAGACAGTATCCTTCTGTCACCCACCACCTGTACTGGGTCCAAGGGGCTCCCCAGGACAGAGCTGGCCCTCCTGATCATCCTGTCAAGTCTATTTCTGTCCCTGGTTGATATACTGCTTCCCCAGCAGGCCACACCGAAAAAGATGGCTGAGGCAACCACAGAGTTGAAGAAGGCCCTAAGAAGTGTCCCCTGGACTCCGAAGGCCCTCAGACTCCTGAGCAGGTAGAGTCTGCTGTGGCCCTTTCTGTGCAGCGCCTCCAGGTGATCAGCCCAGTCTAGTTTATTATTGAGGAGCACGCCCAGGTACTTATAGGTCCTGACTATCTCAATACATGTTCCTTGGATCTCCACCGGGGTCGGAGCACCTCTCCGTTTACTAAAGTCCACCACCATCTCCTTGGTCTTCCCAGCATTAATCCTGAGCTGGTTCTGCTGGCACCATTCAACAAAATCCCGGTTTAAGTCTCTGTATTCCCTATCATCGCCATCAGTGATAAGGCCGACTATAGCAGAGTCATCGGAGTACTTCTGTAAGTAACAGCTGGATGAGTTGTGCCTGAAGTCAGCAGTGTACAGTGTGAAGAGGAATGGGGCAAGAACTGTACCTTGAGGTGCCCCCGTATTACAGATCACAGTGTCAGACACACAGTCCTGGGCTCTCACATACTGAGGGCGGTTTGTCAGGTAGTCTAGGATCCAGTTGGACAGGTGATGGTCCACACCACCAAGGTTCAGCTTCTCCCTCAGTAGCCCTGGCTGAATGGTGTTGAACGCACTGGAGAAATCAAAGAACATTATTCTCACAGTGTTCCCGGGTTTCTCCAGATGAGAGAGAGCTCTGTGAAGAAGGTGGATGATGGCGTCATCTACCCCAATGCCTGGCCGGTAGGCAAACTGGAGGGGGTCCAGAGCGGAGCTCACTAGGGGGCGTAGGTGTGTCAGGACCAGTCTCTCTAGGACCTTCATTAGGTGTGATGTCAGTGCTACAGGTCGGTAGTCGTTGTAGCCCATCGGGTTGGGTTTCTTCGGGACTGGTACCACGCAAGATGTTTTCCACAGTTGAGGTACCACCCCCAGCTTCAGGCTCATATTGTACATGTGCGTTATAATACCACACAGCTGGTCACTGCACATTTTAAGAACTCTTGCGCTTATACCATCAGGTCCCCCCGCTTTGTTCGCTCTAATGTTCTTCATTTCCTTACACACTTGAGACTCCTGCAGGATCAGATAGTCAGATTGCAGTTGACCGCAGGTCGGTGGGGGTTGGGTCTTGGTGTGTGAGGGGAGGGCGGTTGGCTGACATGCTGGTGGAGGGAGCATTTGCTTGGAGTCGAATCTATTGAAGAATAGATTAAGCTCGTTAAGCCACTTCCTGTCCCCTACTGTTCGGTGCCTTGTCTTTTCCTTGTGTCCTGAAATTGCCTTAAGGCTGTCCCACACCTCAGAGATTCTACCCTCCCCCATCTGTAGCTCCATCTTCCGTCTGTAGTTGGCTTTCCCTTCCCTGATCAATTGTCTCAGCTGTTTCTGAACCGCCCCCAGGCCATCTTTGTCCCCAGACCTAAAAATTCTCTTTTTTTGCTTGAGGAGAGTTTTAATCTCAGAGTTAATCCATGGTTTGTTATTGGAGAAACATCTCACCTTCCTAGTTGGTACCGTGCTGTCCACACAGAAATTAATGTAGTCCGTTATGCAATGTGTGAGTCCCTCAATGTCCTCTGGAAATGAGTCTTGAAACACTTCCCATAAAGTTATATCAAAGCAGTCCCTTAGAGACTCGACACTTCCCTCTGACCAAATCTTCACGGTACGGGTAACCGCCGGTTCTCTGCGCACCAGTGGAATGTATGTGGGTCAAGATGTACCAGGTTGTGATCTGATCTGCCTAGGGGTGGTAGGGCAGATGAGTTATATGCATCCCTTACATTGGCAAAGAGCAAGTCCAGCGTCTTGTTGTCTCTTGTATGGCAGGTTACATACTGTGTGAAGCCTGGTAGAGTGGATGCTGAGACATGGTTGAAGTCTCCAGACACTAGGAGCAGGGCATGGGGGTGAGATGATTGCAGCTCACTCACAACAGCATGGAGGACTTCACAGGCAGCGTCAGCTTTAGCAGAGGGGGGGACATAGGCAGCTAGTACAATAACATGTGATAGTTCCCTTGGCAGGTAAAAAGGTCTCATGCCCACGGCTAGCAGTTCAATATCCTTTCCACACAATTGTTTCTTAACCACAATATGTCCTGGATTACACCATCTCTCATTGACAAATATTGCAATTCCTCCGCCTATTCGCTTACCGCTCTCCAGTGTTCTGTCCGCCCGAAGAAGTTTGAAGCCCTCCACGGAGGCAAGTATGTCCGGAGTGATTTCAGTAAGCCAAGTCTCTGTAAACAGCATCATACTGCACTCACGAAACTCCTGTTGATGTCTGATCAGTGCTGTCAGTTCATCCATCTTATTCACAATTGATCTCACATTCCCCATAATGATGGACGGGATCACATGCTTTTTGCGTTTTCTTCCTTCGCGTCTCAGTATGCCGGCTCGTTTTCCGCGTTTTCTGCGTTTTCTAAGTCTCCTTATTAGTTCGTGGGGGATGGTAAGAGCATGCTTGTCCAGCTTGTCCTGCAGCATGCTTCTAAGGTGTAATAGTGTCTCCTTAGTGTAAACCAGTCTTCCTTGTCTGTGTGGAGGCATGCTTCAGACAAAAAGGCTCAAAAAGGATTTCTTTATAAGAGTTTCTGCATCAAATTCCAGCCCATGGTAAGTTCTTATACTAATACTCCTTATAGTAATAGAAACAAGTGAAGAAAAAAGGACGGGATAGAGAAAGATCAGTTTAGTTTCAGCAGCTGTAAACACATGCAGCCACACTCTAGGCAGGCGCATAGTGTAAATGGACTACATTACTCTGAGATGTCCGAATTTCTAATGTGAAAAATAAAAGCGAAGTTTTATCTAATCTCCCTACACAAGAGTTCTGGGTGCTGGATCCTTTTTTCTTTACTGCATTTTCCCACTTTGATAGAGGTTTTTTTTGAATGTGTAAAGTGTGTAGTTGTTAGGCTGTGATGTTGGGGTAATAGAGGGTCTTTGGTGTGTTAGATGCCCCCAGACATGCTTCCCCTGCTGTCCCAGTGTCATTCCAGAGGTGTTGGCATCATTTCCTGGGGTGTCATAGTGGACTTGGTGACCCTCCAGACACGGATTTGGGTTTCCCCCTTAACGAGTATATGTTCCCCATAGACTATAATGGGGTTCGAATCCCGTTCAAACACACGAACAGTGAGCGGCTGTTCGATTCGAATTTTGAACCTCGAACATTTTAGTGTTCGCTCATCTCTAATGGAGTGCCATGTCTACTGTGATTGTGTTGCAGGCACCTCCAGACTGCACAAGCACTAGCAGAGAAGGAGAGGGGAGGAGCTGTCTCCAAAGAGGACAGAGGCAGTGGCGTAACTACCACGGTAGCAGTGGTAGCAGCTGCCACAAGGCCCGACACCTTAGGGGGTCCGGGCTCCCTCACTAGTTAATATGCCAAAAAAATAAATAAACAATAAACTTTACTTTTTGAGGCCCGAGGCCACCTGAGGTGTGGCGGTGGAGAGTCTCAGCATGCGTTCTGACAGTGGGGAGGGGCGGAGACATTGTGCAGAAAGAAGATAGAGCCGGGGATGGAGTGAGCAATGCTGAGGACTTACGGAGAGTGAGTGCAGACTGGTGATGAGTGTAACCCATGTGTGCAGGGCAGGCTGTCAGCACACAGTACTGTGCTGGCATCTGCCTGCTGCCTAGGGATGAAGGGGTTATTACAGTACATAGTACTGTGCTACAGGGGCCACTATAGGGCATAATACTGTGTGCAGGGGCCACTATAGGGCATAATACTTTGTGCAGGGGCCACTATAGGGTATAATACTGTATACAGGAGCCACTATAGGGTTTAATACTGTATAAAGGAGCCACTATAGGGTATAATACTATGTACAGGGGCCACTATAGGGTATAATACTGTGTACAGGGGCCACTATGAGGCATAATAGTGCATGCAGGGACGCGGGAGAAAAGGGGCAGTCGATCAGGGTCTTTGGAGGGGGCCCCATGTCAAAGGTTCGCTGCGGGGCTCCGCCATTCCTAGTTACGTCACTGGACAGAGGGATACAGCTATCAACTGTAGAGTGTAGACATGGGGTCCCAATCCTTATTCAGTATATGAAGGCAGTTGTCACACTTGGGTGTGCCAGTAAATATGTTTATTCAACACAAATAGTTTGTATGGTAGAGCAAAGTAAAACGTTTTTTGGTCAAACATTGACCTTCATCAGACTCTACAACAGTATAAAAAACAAAGTGTAAATACAGGTCCTTCAGCCTCTACAAGGTATATTAGGTTTAAATTTACTGATGGCAAATTCCCTTTAACTACATCAATGTACAAAGTTTTGTATTAATATTGACACTTTACTTTCTATTCTATTCACAAGATCATTAAAAATGTTTAAAGCGAATGTGTCATCAAGTTGTTTTTTATTTATTAAAACCAGGTGAAATATTTCACTCTGTTTGTAATCATTTTTTATTTTCTGATTGTAATTTTTTTATTCTATTTTCTGCATATGACAGATTATGGGGACTGTCATCAAACTTCTCTACTCTGTTAACAGCATTTAGTGATGAGCTTTACCAGTTTTACTGGTGTCAACAGTGTTTATAAGCAAAATTTAATCTTGACTTTATTACAGCAGTCAGTTGTGGATATTTACATATATTTGTATCATTACTGGTTAATTGTCACAATTGGTTTACTGTTACATTATACATGTGCTGATTGCAAGGGCCCCGCAGCAGTAACATGAGTGATTCCTTGATCATGGAGTATTTCTAGCATCTTATTATTTACATTCTTTCTTTGGGATATAATTTTTACTACTTTGTAGATACTCTTTTAGGGAAAAAGATGGTTATATGTAACAACAGCGGTCTACTATGCCCAGCAAGCACCATCCCCTGGTTATCATGGTTTCTTGCCGTGCAGCCCATGCTTATCCATACAGCCGTTTTCCTTTCCTGCTGCTTATGCTAGGGCCCTCTCTCTCAACAACTTGAGTTTAATGAGTACACATGGGATCCCAGCCTACCAAATTCCAAGCAGCACATATCTATTTAAACCTGCTCAATCCTTTCCCTTGACTATGCTACAGAGTCTGTTCCTGACTTGATGATCTTCCATGTATGAACTGTTGGCTTCCCATGACTAGGCATCTCCGCTGTCTGCCCCTGACCTTTGCACTGGACTTAACCCTGCTTTTGTCTGACCCTCTTGTGCCCCACACTGGCATCTCCCTGGCCTTTGAGTGAGCTACCACCTACATAGGGACTATTTCCCCCTACGCCCAACCAGCAGCACAAGATGGGGTATTCCTGCCCCTGTGTACTGTTAGGACAGGTGGAACTTTTAATAAACTAACTAGTTACCCTCCCATAAAAGGTCCAGGAGACCTCCCCCTCCCTGTGTTTTTTTCTGTCCTGTTACCAGGACAGGTGGAGGGAGAGGTCTCCTCTTCTCCCACACATTCCTTTCTTTTTTGTGGAGGAAATCTCCCTTTTCTAGCCCCCCCCCCCCTCCCCCCATCTTGTGCTGCTGCTGTCGGGTCTTACCTGGGGTTTGGGGCTTTCTTTGTTTTCCAGACGGCGCCTCCTCCCTTCCCTGGTCTGGCGCGGCCCCCGGGGGGGGGGGGGGAGGTGGTGAGAGGCAGCATCTCTGTTCTCGGCGCTGCGGCGCCACACGCTCCCGGCTTCCCCGCTGCCTGAGGAGGTTTTTTCCGGCGGCCGGGGGAGGAACTGTATGTGCAGTTCCTTGTTTCGCCGCGGGCACTACTAGGCCGTCCAATATATCAACAAACAAGGGGGCACCAGGTCCCCCTCCTTGATGCGGGTGACCGACCTGATATTTTCATGGGCGGAGAAGAATTTGTCCCGGCTGTCAGCGGTACATATCAAAGGCCACCTCAACGTCCTGGCAGATCAACTAAGCAGGGGACTAGTGACAACAGCCGAATGGTCCCTGTCCCCGGAAATTTTCCAACAGCTTACCAGGATATGGGGTCTCCCCGAGGTGGATCTGATGGCCACCCAACACAACGCCAAGGTGGGACGGTTTTGCTCCCTGTACCGGGACGGCAATCCCTTGGTGATCGATGCCCTGTCAATACCCTGGAGCTTCAAACTAGTATACGTTTTTCCTCCCATTCCAATGATTCCCAGGGTGTTGGCAAAACTCAGGCAGGACCAGACATCGGTCATTGTCATCATGCCGTTCTGGCCGAAAAGGGCATGGTTTACCCACCTCATGTTAATGAGTCGAGGGACCTACTGGAGGCTTCCGTGTGTCCAAAACCTGGTAACTCTAAACAGTCAGCTCTGCCAGGATCTGGACAGGTTCAACCTCACTGCCTGGAGGTTGACCGCACCGTACGTGGAGACAGAGGATTGTCCCAGGCCGTTTTAAGAACACTGGCCCACTCTAGAGCGGACTCAACCAATCGTAGTTACCAGAGGATCGCCCAAGTATTTAACGATTGGGGAGCCAGGAGGCAGTGCGATACAACATCCATCGAATCAGTCCTGGAGTTTTTACAAGAAGGGTTGGACAAGGGATTGTCCCCAGCCACCTTGAGAGTACATGTCTCGGCGTTATCCGCTCTATTGGGGACTAGACTGTCTCAGAATCCTCTTATAAGGCAATTCCAGAAAGGGGCCTCCAGGCTCCGACCCCCGGTTCGGCCCCCGGCTCCCCAATGGGACTTAGCTGCGGTCCTGCAAGGGCTATGTGGCCCTCCATTTGAACCTTTAGCTGAAGTGGACTTCAAGTACCTCTCTTGGAAGGTGACCTTTTTGCTGGCAATCACATCTGCCAAGCGAGTGGGTGAGCTCCAGGCCTTGGCGGCATCAGAGCCATACACAGTCTTTTTTCCAGACAGAGTCCAGCTTAGGTTTGTTCAAGGTTTTCTGCCCAAGGTTCCGTCAGTGGAAAATATAAACCAGACTATAACCTTGCCCACCTTTTTCCCCTCTCCTTCCTCGGAGTGGGAGGAGAAGATGCACAGTCTGGATCTTGTGCGAACATTGCAAATATACCTGGACCGAACAGGCCCATTCCGTAAGTCAGAAAACCTGCTCATCAATTTTTTTGGTCACAACAGAGGGGTTAAGGCGTCCAAACCTACTCTGTCAAGGTGGATCAGAGAAGCCATCTCAGTGGCCTTGCAGACACAAGGGCTGCAGGTTCCGGAATTTTTGCGAGCCCACGCTACCAGGTCGGTGGCTGCATCATGGGCAGAGAGGCAGTCCCTCTCAGTAGACCAAATCTGTGCGGCTGCATCTTGGTCTTCCCACTTGACGTTCGCCAGACACTATAGGTTAGACTGGCATGTTTCCAAGGCAAAATCTTTTGGTTATTCTATCCTGACCTTTGCTTGTCAGGATCGCCCTCCCTAGAAGGGGTATTACTTGTTAAATCCCCATCTTGTGCTGCTGGTTGGGCGTAGGGGGAATGGAAGATTATGTAGATAATCTGTTTTCCCTTAGCCCAAACAGCAGCACAAAGCTCCCTCCCTTTCTTGTTAAAGGATAAATTATTATAGTCGGTATGGTACTTGGAGACTAACACAGGGAGGGGGAGGTCTCCTGGACCTTTTATGGGAGGGTAACTAGTTAGTTTATTAAAAGTTCCACCTGTCCTAACAGTACACAGGGGCAGGAATACCCCATCTTGTGCTGCTGTTTGGGCTAAGGGAAAACAGATTATCTACATAATCTTCCATTCTAGCTGTAGTGACCTGGTTGACCTCTGCAGAGAAGGCCAGATACAGGGGTTAAGGGTGGAAACCAGGGGATCACTTATACAACGCCCTCAGGAGATGGCACAATGGATACAAAGTCTGTTTTTTTATGGTATTGGTTAGGTTTCTTTCAATATTGTATTTCAAATTTTTTGTATCGATTTTTGTAAAGTGATGTGTAATGTGGAGTTATGTTTTAATGTTTTAACTGTGTGTTGTTTTTTCAAAAAACTTTTTCATTTTCTTTTTTTACAACTTTTGATTTTTAACAAAAACTTCTGATCGCATATAATATATCCGAGGTAGTGCAGTGCATTATACTGCCTGTCTTTTTTTTTTTTTTTTTTTTAACATTAAAGTTTATTGAAGATTTTTCGAATAAATTTTTTACAACAAAGGGGAAAGGGGGAACAGGAAGGGAAGAAGGGAAGGGGAAAAGACCAGGGGCAACAGTCCAGGTCCAAAGGGCTGCCTGTCATTTTCTGACAGACAGTTTATCAAGAGCAAAGGCAATCTTCAAAACAGTGACAGTCTATGGGCCAACGAGTGAGTAACAGACCACTGTAAAATGGTGGCAGAGCATGTGCAGATGCCTATGCTATACGCTGACTGCGCATGCTCTGCCACCATTTTGTGGTGGTCTGGTACATGCTTGTGCTCTGTGAGAGTAATTTGCATATCACAATAAATGGATCTGTATAGAAACGGCAGGGAGAAGAAGAGAATGGAAGGTAGAAGTAGAATAGCCTAACATGCCATTAGTTCATAAGGTGATTTTCTAATGATAGAATCCCTTTAACCCTTTCCCGACATCCGCCATACTAGTACGGCGCATGCCGGGTGCGTAACTATTGCGGCGGGAGCCGGGCGGCCGCCATAGCCGCCGGGTGACTAATGCTTTACACAGTAGACAACCGGTGCTAATGTCTCCAATCGGTCCCTGGACCGATCGGAGGCATTAACTCTTCTGGCACCTCGGTCAAAGCTGACCGAGGCGCCATTTTCCCGGCGGCGTGTGGGTGCCGCCATTTTCTTGCTGATCGCCGGCACTCGGAGTTAGCTCCGGCGCCGACGTCACATTACTATGACAGCTGGAGCCTCGAGAAGGCTCCCCGGCTTGTCATTACATTGCTTCTATTGCAGGCTATGCTACATAGCCTGAAATAGAAGTGCCGGTATATTGCAATGCATTAGCATTGTAATGCATTGCATTAGTGATCAGACCCCCTGGGGTTCAAGACCCCTAGGGGTTCTAAAAAATGCAAAAAAAAAAAAATTAAAAAAACTTTAAAAAAAATATTTTTTTAAAAAAAAGTATTAAAAATTCAAATTAATCCTCTTTCCCTAGAACATATAAAAGTAGTTAAATACTGTGAAACACATACATGTTAGGTATCCCCGTGTCCGAAATCGCCCGCTCTACAAATCTAGAAAAATATTTTTCCTGTACGGTAAACGACGTAGAGGGAAAAATAGTCAAAAGTGCCAAACCGCTGTTTTTTCACTGTTTTGATTCTGATAAAAATTTGAATAAAAAGTGATCAAAGCAATAGCATTTCTCGAAAATGGTAAAACTAAAAAGTACACCCGGCCCCGCAAAAAAAGACGCCCTATGCATCCCCATACACGGACGTATAAAAAAGTTACGGCTGTCAGAATACGGTGACTTTTATTGAAAAAAAATTTAACACGGTTTTGGAATTTTTTTAACCACTTCAGTACCGGGCCAATTTGTGGTCCAGGACCAGACACATTTTAGGTTTATTTTGTATGTGCGGTTTTGAGGGCTGTAACATTTTTCCCGTATGTCTCAGTCAACTAATTTTTGCGTCTTTTTTCGGGGACACATAGGGCTTTATTTTTAATGTTATCTTTATTTTCGAATGTGTTTTAATTTTTTTTATATCTGGGAAAATATAAACAAAATAGGAGGGAAATTGTGTCTGGTTTTCAATGTATTTATTTTTTTAAATTTAATAACACAAAGTGTCACTGAAAAACTTTATAATATAGTTTTTCCTCTCCGTTACGGTAATTTTTATTTTGTATGATGTCGTCGGGGGTGGGGCTATAACCTTTAATAATGGCGTTTTATTAGCGTATTATTTATTTATTTTTTATTATTTTATTTACATTTTTTTTAAACTTTTTTATTATATTTTTATTTTATTTTTTTTCCAGATTGTGTCCCCATAAGGTAATAAGAGACCTTTGGGGACATCTGATGACTTTTTTTTTTTGGACTTGAGGCTGATTTCTCCTATAACTGGGGCTGCTACATTTAACCTCAGTTACAGGAGAAATCCAACCTCCTGCATGCTGTATACACAGTATGCAGAGCTGATCTGAGTCCTGTAGGACCCAGCAGCTCTGGTAAGACTCTGCTCCCGGCGGATCACGTGTCTGCCGGGTCAGAGGGCAGCTGATTTATGGCAGCGTCCATAGCCGTGTATACAGCGCTCATTGAGAGCTGTATACACAGCGATCGAGAAGGCAGGGGAGGTAATAAATCTGCCCTGTCTTCTCTCTGGGAGCTCCGGCTGAAGTTACAGCCGGCTCCTAGTGAAAGCAGCTACACGGTCTCCGTGCAGCTGCTGTGTTCTGGTGGACGTACAGGTACGTCCTGGCAGAATTAGACAACCACTTCCCGGACGTATATAGTCTATGGGCGGTCCGGAAGTGGTTAAGGTGTTAATATGTAAATAAAACCATATAAATTTGGTATCCCCTGAATCGTACCGAAACACAGAATACAGGGGACATGTCATTTTGGCTGCACAGTGAACGCCGTAAAACAGAAGCCCGTAAGAAAGTCACAGAAATGCGTTTTTTCTTCAAATCCATCCCATTCTGAATTTTTTTCCAGCTTCCCAGTAAATTATACAGAATAATTAATGGTGGCATCATGAAGAAAAATTTGTCCCGCAAAAATTAAGACCTCATATGGCTCTGGGAGCGAAGAAATAAAAAAAGTTATGGGGTTTAAAAGGAGGGGAGTCAAAAACGAAAAATGAAAATCAGAAAATGCCATCGGCGGGAAGGGGTTAATAATGTTTCTTGTCACCTAACACTATGGGTTTCCATTCAGACCTATTTTGTCCATGTACGACAAGCAAGTCACATAAAATTGACTTAACAGTGAGGCAGGTCTAGATTTCATTTCTATGAACTGATTAAATGCTATTACAGTACATGACTAGGGCAGACATGGGCAAAATAGCATAACGTATACTTCCTGACATAATGTGAGACTGTATATAAAAAACTATCCGAACCGGGAATTTATGGAGATTCTCTCCGGTAGTTCAGCGTCTGACCATTAAGGGGCAATATGAGCTATTTTCTCTTCACAACTCGTTTCCTAGCAGTCCGTTTGCTCGGCCCTTCACACGACGCCCATTAACATTAATATGCTCATTCTCAGCCCTTCCCACACGATGTGACTTCACCCGGAAGTTAATTGTCGACTCCGCCCACACGACATGCGGTTCTGTATGTGACGGCAATAGAAGCAGGTAATGCTTTCTGTGTGACTTATGTCGTATAACCTGCGGTTTTTCCGAGCGTTTGATTTATTATGGGAATGTATTTTACGTTGGCTTATCTGCTGTAGGTTGCGAACATGTCACAGACTTACATCAGAGAGACAACGAATGAAGTGAGCTGGACAGACAGACAGAAAGAGGACTTCATTGCCAAGGTGAGGTTGCTCTCCTCTATAAAGTGGACGACATGGCAGCTCATTAGCCTGCTGAAGAGCTCCGGGGACCTCATTTAGCATATGGCATACTTCGGACACTTTCTGATTTCAGTCCTGGTTACTTTTGCCTTATCATGGTCTGTTCTTAGTAAGAATTTGCACATCTCTCTCATGAGGTGGCCCATTCTTATGGCAAAGTCTGTTTTTGACCTCTATTCTTTGCTGGTTGAAGGGATTTTTGTCATTAAAGACACCTATTCTGGGCCTGGGGTAAGTGTTAGATTGCTTGGGGTTCCATCATTGTAGAGGGAATGTCTGGTGGTCTCAGTGGTCAAACCCTCAACAGTCTGACACTTTAAGGGGTTGTCCAGGCAAAAATTAAGTTTTTTAATTAGGCTGGGGGAAGTGAAAACAATTAAAAATAAAATCAAATTCGCCTGTCCCCAATGGTCCGGTCATGCCAGTCCGTTGTTGTCTTGCGGCAGAAGTCTCTGCCACACGTGACCGCTCACAGCCGGTGAGGAATTTCACTATAATAAGACAGCTGAGCAGGAGGACTGGATTGCACTGGGAGGACATTGGAGCACTGGGGATAGGTGAATATATATATATATATATATATATATATATATATATATATTATTTTTTCTCCTCCTCTGGCCTAATTAAAAAATAAAATTGACTTGACATCCTCTTTAAAAATGGAGTTCCAAAACCATATAATAAAGGCAAATCTGGAAAATTGCCTTTAAGGTGAGGCCTCGCGTGACGTAAATGCAGCGAAAAAAAAGTGAATCTGTGAAAAGTGAAAAATACATGCAGCAGACACGTTGTGATTTTCAAAACCGTCATGTCATTGTAGTTATAATTGAAGTAGAAATTCTGCAGAGGAAATCTTTGCAGGCTTTCTGTGAAAAGTGCTGCGGAAAGAACCGTGAAGTGTTGCCGCCATGGTCTTTCCTGGAAAGCTTTTCTGCTGCAGAACGCCATGTGGGGCCTTAGCCTCAAATGGTTTTCAAGTGGACAAGATACCAGCACTGTGGGAAAAAAATGTGATGCGTGGCTGCTATGATTTTTCACGCAGAGCTTTTTTGCTGCGGCCAGCAATTTGGGTTCTTAGCCTTACAAGGTACTGTATTTTTAATTTTTTTTTTGTTCTTTCTTGTGCCAAACCCAGGAGAGCATTTTGGAGTAGATTCAAGTTGAAGCGCTTCCTTTATATTTCACGTTCCTTATTGGCTAAAAAAAAAAAAGTAGCAAAATCTACAGCAAAAGATGCAGCTTTTCTGCAGTGTGTGGCAGCTTCCAGGTGTTTTTTTTTTGTTTTTTTTTATTGTTTGTTTTTTTAACATTAGTCAATGGGAAGGGCCGCAGAGGGATGGGGCTCAGTCTGCATTCATCACCATTACAGGCCATTGCTTCCCTCCTGTGATGGATAAAAGCAATGAGTCTTTTACAATAATAGTGTGAACATCTCCTAAAAGAGAAGGCAGCCAGCAGAATCATCAGGTATAAACCAAACGCATAGGAGGGAACTTGCTAATCTTAGTGTTTGGGCTTCTTTGTCCCAAATTCCGCTTAAACTTGGCAGAGAGAAAAGTTTTGCAAGATTCCCCGGCAGACCCCATTACAGTCTATTTCTGCATGCAACCTTTTTTAAGCGGTTAGGGTTTTCATCTTTCGGACAAAAATCTGAACACTAGCGTGAACCTAGTGTTAGGGACGTTTCAGGCTTTTATTTCTTTTATAGCAGTTTTTACTGCAATCTACTTATTGAAGTTTTTTATGTGTTTTATATACGGTATATATTTTTTTAAATTGTACATAATGGAGGATATGTGCATGATAGCGATATATTCCTCTATGTCTTTTTGACCATAATAAAAAGAACTGACATTATTAACCCCTTCCCGCCGATGGCACTTTTTGACTTCCTGACCAAGCTTGATTTTTCAAAACTGACATGTGTCACTTTATGTGGCAATAACTTTGGAACACTTTAACTTACCAAAGTGATTTTTAGATTGTTTTTTTCGTAACACATTGTATTTCATGTTAGTGGTAAATTTTGGTTGATATGTTTTGTGTTTAATTATAAAAAAATTGGAAATTTGGTGGAAATTTTGAAAAATATGCATTTTATAAAGTTTGAAATGATGTACATTACATACAGATAGTCAGACCGCCAAAATTATATCATAAATCTCATGTCCCAGATCTCTGCTTTATGTCGGCATCAAACGTTAGTCACCCTTTTAATTTTTACGAACATTATAAGATTTACAAGTGAAACAACAATATTCAAAATTTTCAAGAAATTTCCAAAACCCATTTTTTAAAGGGCCTAATCCAGTTATGAAAGCGTTTTGAAAGACCCTTGTATTAAAGCCCCCATAAATCACCCCATTTTCAAAACTGCACCCCTTAAATAAGCCAAAACAACATATACCTAGTAATTTAACCCTATAAGTGCTTAACAGGAATTAATACAAAATGGAGGTGAAATTTTCAAATTTGAATTTATTTTACTAATATTTTCGTTTAGCCGTAGAATTTGCACATTCACAAGGGGTTAAAGGAGAAAACGCATCCCACAATTTGTTAGGCAAGTTCTCCCGACTACCATAGTACCCCACTTGTGGGTGTAAACTAATATATGGACGCACAGCGAGACGCAGGAGGGAAGGCGCGCCAAAGAGCTTTTAGAGGGCAGATCTGGCTGTGATCAGTTTCAGGAACCATGTCGCATTTACAAAGCCCTTGAGGAGTCAAAACAGTGGAAACCTCTAGAAAGTGACCCCATTTTGAAAACCGCACCCCTCAAAGAATTTATCAAGTGATGTAGTGAGCATTAGTAACCCCGAAGTGAATGTGTAAGCTGTGCGGAGTAAATTGGGTACACCAAATCCCATTCTATTTTCCCACCAGCTCCTATGACGCGGATGGGGAAGAGGGGCATTCTGGGGGATCAGCGCTGGTGTATTATCTCTCATAAGCTCTAAATATGGGGTGTCCCCTGAAAACGCTCGCACCGCTTACACATTTCCTTCTAGTCGCAGCCACTTATGTCCTAATGATTTGGCGACTTTTGGGGTTTTTGTCTTCACATTGTACAAGGTAGATTTTTATTTTTATTTTCTGGCAATGTGGCCATATGAGGGCTTGGTGTTTGCGGTATTAGATGTACTTTTCAATGCCACCATTTTGGGGCCTGTAACTTATTGACTACATTTTATTAACTCTTTCTGGGTGGGATGTAAAAGGAAACATCAATTCTGGCATTGCTTTTCACCATTTTTGTTTTTTCCCGTGCAGCGTACAGCATAAGTAACATGTTACCTTTATTCTGCGGGTCAGTATGGTTACGGCGATACCTCATTTATATGATTTTTTTAATGCGTTGCTATTTGTGCAGAATAGAATTCAATTCAGGGAAAAAAAATCTATTGTTTTTGCATCGCCATCTTCTGAAAGACATAACGTTTTTATTTTTCGCTAGACAGAGCTGGTTGAGGGCTTATTTTTTGCGGGAAGACCTCTTCTTTTTATTGGTACCATTTTGGTTTTCATCTGACCATTTGATTACTTTTTATTGAACATTTTGTAAGGGAAAGGTGGTGAATAATCATTATTTTGTGCGGTTTTCTACATTTTTTTTTTTACGACATTCGCCGTTCGGGTTAAATAATGTTTTAATTTTATTGTTCAGGTTATTACGGACGCGGCGATACCAAATATGTAATGTTTTTTTCTATTTTTCTTTATTTTACATAATAAAACATTTTATATGGGGAAAAAGGATTTTTGGGGCTTTATTTATTTATAATTTATTTTAAACTTATTTAAACTTTTTTTATTTTGACTTTTTTTTCACTTTTTTTTTCTGTCCCCATGGGGGATTGAAGCAGTGATCGGCTGATCACTGCTTCAATAGATATACGCTGCAATACACGTGTTACACGTGTATTGCAGAGTATAGGAAGCTGTCAGCCTGTGTAGACGCACAGGCTGACAGCTTCATTTACGGCAGGATCGGCCAGGCGCGAGGACGGGGTAAGTGAAGGGGCAGACCCGGGGTCACTGATCAGACCCCGGGCTGCCCCCTACGAACACCGGCACCCCCCGAAACCGGCGCGGGGGGTGCCGATCGGCTTCATATGACATTGTAACCCCGGAGGTGCCGGTGGTCATGTTGATCACCGGCATCTCAGGGGTTAACACCCGTGATCGGACCCGGTTCCGACCGCGGGTGTTACGGGGCATTGTCAGCCGTGTATTACGGCTGACACCCGCTGTGCATGGTGCGCACACAGTTTCTGTGTGCGCACCATGCATCCGCAGTAATAGTACGGCGGTTTGCGGGAAGCCCTTCCCTGCAGCGCCGTACTATTACGGCGAATGTCGGGAAGGGGTTAAGGAACTCATCGCTGAGACTATTATCCAGTTTTTTTGATCAGAGCAGGGGCCAGGAGATCCTCTTGATTGTGAATGAAGTGACAATGTGCAGGCGTGGCTGGCGCTCCATTTACTTCAGTCAGGCAGCCGAAAATTGCCTTCATTCTCTAGAAGTTGTTTGTAATGTAAATAACAATTTATTTTTTAAAAAGTTTTTTTGCTTACGTATATAAAAAGTATAATTCAATGTTCTGTAATTTATTTTCACAAGTATAAATATATTGCTATTCATTTTTTTTTTTTATGTACAGTATAAAGAACAGAAGGTGGTTATTGATGAGCTGTCCAATCTAAAGATAGACAGAGTAAGTGGATAACATTGTATTATACTGAATGCATCTAAGGCTATGCACTGTCTGTCCATCGGTTATAAATCCATCTAAAATAAACCCCAAAAAACTAAGGGCACAAATGGTTACACAGTGCATTCCATAATCCGTCATTTTTGATGGGTCAGACAGAAAGTACCTGTCAAAAAAGTGTCAGTTAAAGTTTGTGGGGGCAGATTTAGGGCAGGCGGCACACGTCAGTAGACAATAAAATCTCATTTCATATGGGGACGAATCACTCTTTAAAGAAATCCTATAATTTAAACTCAATTTTTTCTGCCTCATGTAGGAATAGCCTTAAGAAAGGCTATTCTTCTGCTACCTTTAGATGTCTTCTCCGGGCCGCCATTCAGTTAAAATCCTGTTTTCTGCCGGTATGAAAATGAGTTCTCTTGCAGTACTGGGGGCAGGCCCCAGCGCTCAAACAGCACTGGGGGCGTCCCCAATGCTGCGAGAGAACCCTCCAGTGCTGCCTCCATCTTCTTCAGGAACGGGGTCTTGACACGTCTTCTTCCTGGCAGTGGCGTAACTACCGTGGTAGAAGCTGCCACAGGGCCCGGGACATCAGGGGCCCGGCAACAGCCGCTACCGTTGTTTTTTCACCTGTGGAGAGATCTCAAAATGGCAGTTTGGAGAAGGCACCCTTCAAATCTCAGGGACCTGGAGCAGTTTGCCAAAGAAGAATGGTCTAAAATTCCAGCAGAGCATTGTAAGAAACTCATTGATGGTTACCGGAAGCGGTTGTTCGCAGTTATTATATTAATACCAAAGAGTTTGTGCTTGCAATCATTTTCTGGAAGAAAATGAGTGTTATCTGACAGAATTGCAGGGGTGCCAATACTTTTGGCCAACACTGTACTTTGCAGCCAAAATGACATGATACCTGTATTCTTTGGGTCATTATGATAACAGACATACCTTATGCATTTTTATTTCCTCTTAACCCCCTTTCTTAAAGTCACCATATTCTAAGGGCGGTAACTTTTTTTTTTTTCTTTTTATATTTTTGTGTACAGGGCTACATAAGGCATGTTTTTTTGCAGGGCCTGACCTACTTTTTATTTATACCATCTAGTTGAGTAACTGAGGTTTTGATCACTGTTTATGTCTAGTGAAACAGCTAAAAAGGTGGTTCGCTTAAAAATAAGTGGTTAGACTGGGTATCGTTCAACACGCTGATAATTAGTGTGTGTGTGTGTGTATATGTTTTAATTATTTATATATCTGATCTAGGAAAAGGGGAGTGTCGTCTCACTAATACAGTGCACTACAATGCTAATAATCGAGGCCTTGGGAGGGTTAATGCCCACAATCTGTGTGGTCATTGAGGACATTGTTGCTGGATCTTTGCTGTATAATACAGCTCTTGAGTGGCCGCTATATACACTCACCGGCCACTTTATTAGGTACACCATGCTAGTAACGGGTTGGACCCCCTTTTGCCTTCAGAACTGCCTCAATTCTTCGTAAAAAATATGCAAATCTAGTCTCCTGGATGGAATTAGAACAGAGTGCACTCTGTACACTACCCTATAGAGGGCAGCATCCTTAAACATCATGAACGACTCAGTTATAAAGTCTTTTAATCATAATGTGGATTTAATTGCTAAATCAGTATTTCTGTCCCAAAAGGAACAGATTCCCAACTATGGACAGCGCTGTTTCGGCCTATTGGGCCATCCTCAGCATAGTGTAGGGATACTGATTTAGCGTGGTGAGAGACTATAGACCAGGGTATGGGGGCACTCGTCCACATTAGGGAGAGTGTTCGCCTACATAGGCAGTACGGAGACTTACAAGTCATTCCTGCTCCGCTAGGGATTATGGGTAAAAAATATGCAAATCTAGTCTCCTGGATGGAATTAGGAGAACAGAGTGCACTCTGTACACCACCCTATAGAGGGCAGCATCCTTAAACATCATGAACGACTCAGTTATAAAGTCTTTTAATCATAATGTGGATTTAATTGCTAAATCAGTATTTCTGTCCCAAAAGGAACAGATTCCCAACTATGGACAGCGCTGTTTCGGCCTATTGGGCCATCCTCAGCATAGTGTAGGGATACTGATTTAGCATGGTGAGAGACTATAGACCAGGGTATGGGGGCACTCGTCCACATTAGGGAGAGTGTTCGCCTACATAGGCAGTACGGAGACTTACAAGTCATTCCTGCTCCGCTAGGGATTATGGGTAAAAAATATGCAAATCTAGTCTCCTGGATGGAATTAGGAGAACAGAGTGCACTCTGTACACCACCCTATAGAGACTTGTAAGTCTCCGTACTGCCTATGTAGGCGAACACTCTCCCTAATGTGGACGAGTGCCCCCATACCCTGGTCTATAGTCTCTCACCATGCTAAATCAGTATCCCTACACTATGCTGAGGATGGCCCAATAGGCCGAAACAGCGCTGTCCATAGTTGGGAATCTGTTCCTTTTGGGACAGAAATACTGATTTAGCAATTAAATCCACATTATGATTAAAAGACTTTATAACTGAGTCGTTCATGATGTTTAAGGATGCTGCCCTCTATAGGGAGGTGTACAGAGTGCACTCTGTTCTCCTCATTCCATCCAGGAGACTAGATTTGCATATTTTTTACCCATAATCCCTAGCGGAACAGGAATGACTTGTAAGTCTCCGTACTGCCTATGTAGGCGAACACTCTCCCTAATGTGGACGAGTGCCCCCATACTCAATTCTTCGTGGCATAGATTCAACAAGGTGCTGGAAGCATTCCTCAGAGATTTTGGTCCATATTGACATGATGGCATCACACAGTTGCCGCAGATTTGTCGGCTGCACATCCATGATGCGAATCTCCCGTTCCACCACATCCCAAAGATGCTCTATTGGATTGAGATCTGGTGACTGTGGAGGCCATTGGAGTACAGTGAACTCATTGTCATGTTCAATAAAAGAGTCTGAGATTATTCCAGCTTTATGACATGGTGCATTATCCTGCTGAAAGTAGCCATCAGATGTTGGGTACATTGTGGTCATAAAGGGATGGACATGGTCAGCAACAATACTCAGGTAGGCTTTGGCGTTGCAATGATGCTCAATTGGTACCAAGGGGCCCAAAGAGTGCCAAGAAAATATTCCCCACACCATGACACCACCACCACCAGCCTGAACCGTTGATACAAGGCAGGATGGATCCATGCTTTCATGTTGTTGACGCCAAATTCTGACCCTACCATCCGAATGTCGCAGCAGAAATCGAGACTCATCAGACCAGGCAACGTTTTTCCAATCTTCAATTGTCCAATTTCGATGAGCTTGTGCAAATTGTAGCCTCAGTTTCCTGTTCTTAGCTGAAAGGAGTGGCACCCGGTGTGGTCTTCTGCTGCTGTAGCCCATCTGCCTCAAAGTTCGACGTACTGTGCGTTCAGAGATGCTCTTCTGGCTACCTTGGTTGTAACGGGTGGCTATTTGAGTCACTGTTGCCTTTCTATCAGCTCGAACCAGTCTGGCCATTCTCCTCTGACCTCTGGCATCAACAATGCATTTCCGCCCACAGAACTGCCGCTCACTGGATGTTTTTTCTTTTTCGGACCATTCTCTGTAAACCCTAGAGATGGTTGTGCGTGAAAATCCCAGTAGATCAGCAGTTTCTGAAATACTCAGACCAGCCCTTCTGGCACCAACAACCATGCCACGTTCAAAGGCACTCAAATCACCTTTCTTCCCCATACTGCTGCTCGGTTTGAACTGCAGGAGATTGTCTTGACCATGTCTACATGCCTAAATGCACTGAGTTGCCGCCATGTGATTGGCTGATTTAGAAATTAAGTGTTAACGAGCAGTTGGACAGGTGTACCTAATAAAGTTTTTTCCTGGTATCGCTGGCACCCAAACCAAGCTCCGGGGCCAGCGTCCCATTTCCATGACAGCCAGGAGCCTTGTGAAGGTTCTCAAATAATAAAACTGTAGCAGTGTAGCACTGTAATGCATTGCATTAGTGATAAGACCCCTAGGGGGGGTCTAATAATTGCAAAAAAAATAAATTAAAAAATGCTAAAAGTTCAATTCGCCCCTCTTTCCCTAGAACACATATAAAAGTACTTAAATACTGCGAAACACCTACATATTAGGTATCTGTGTCTGAAAATGCCCAGTGTACAAATCTATAAAAATATTTTTTCTGTATGGTAAACGCAGTAGTGGGAAAAAAAAAAATCAAAAGTGCCAAACTGCTGTTTTTTCACTGTTTTGCCTCTGATAAAAAAATTGAATAAAAAGTGATCAAAGCAATAGCAATTCTCCAAAATGTTATAACTAAAAAGTACACCTGGTCACAAACAAAAAGACACCATATAGATACCCGTACATCCTACTAATATTATAAGTGTGAAAGTTTGTGTGTTTGGATGTTTGATCACGCTAAAACGCCTGGACGGATTTACGTGCAATTTTCCACAAACATACCGTATTTTCCGGACTATAAGGCGCACATAAAAACCTACGATTTCCTCAGAAATCGTAAGTGCGCCTTAAAGTCCGGTGCGCCTTATATATGGATGGAAGCGGCGGCAAAGTCTGCGTGCCGCTTCCATACATACATAAAAGGCACCGTAAGGGTGCATTCACACTACGGAACGCCGGCGTGTATCACAGCCGTACACGCTGACGTGACAGCAGGGCTGCCGGACACTTCCCATTCATTTCTATGGGAGCCGGCATGTGAGCGCTCCCCATAGAAATGAATGGACTGCTTTTTTCCATTCATTTCTATGGGGAGCGCTCGCATCCCGGCTCCCATAGAAATGAATGGGAAGTGTCCGGCAGCCCTGCTGTCACGCCGGCGTGTACGGCTGTGATACACGCTGGCGTTCCGTAGTGTGAATGCACCCTTAAAAGTTATATTAAACTCCCCCCCCGTTTTAAAATAAAACCCTGAAACAGAACGTGAAACTTACCGACCGGTGCAGGGTGGGCGGGCAGGCGGGCATTCAGGCCTCCTCTTCCTCCGATGTCCTGACCACTTCCTCCGGCGCTCGCTAACTGATAATGGCCTGGGCGCATGCGCAATATCATAATGCTTCTACTACGGCTACTGCGCATGCGCCCAGGCCATTATCAGTTCGCGAGCGCCGGAGGAGGAGGACGGAACATCGGAGGAAGAGGAGGCCTGAATGCCCGCCCGCCCTGCACCGTTCGGTAAGTTTCACATTCTGTTTCAGGGTTTTATGTTAAAATGAGGGGGGGGGGGGTAGTTTAATATAACTTTTACGGTTGGGCTCTATCAGCATGATTTTGCTGATAGAGCCCCTTAACTCCTCGCCTGCCGAGCGCTTCCAATAGAAGCGCCTGGCACGCGGGGAGTTAAGCGGCCGCTGGCAAAGTCTGCGTGCCGCCGCTTTCAATAACATATAATGCGCACCGGACTGCGCCTTATAGTCCGGTGCGCCTTCTATATGAACCGAGACGGACTATAAGGCGCTCATGGGCAATGCGCCTTATAGTCCGTAAAATACGGTAGTTTTCCCTTAGGATTGAGTCACAGGCTACTTTTGGTGCCACTAAACAACATGGCTTCCTAGCAGGAGACTCACAAAAGCAGGACTCCTAGCCCCAGCTATAGACTCACACACACTGCCTGGCATTTCCTGCCTCAACCTGCCTGCACACTCCTTACTGTCACTCTACTCACTCACATTTACATATAGCTTTCCACTATATAACACATCACATTGTCTGTATCACTGCATACACAATACAACACGTCACATTGTCTGTATCACTGCATACACAATACAACACGTCACATTTGCTATCCCACCAAACTTTTTAAAGCACTTTTACAGTTTCACACGTCTGTGTCCGCCCAATTCTCAAATCACCGCAGACGAAGTCTAGTAGAATTATAAAAAAAAAAAGTTACGGGGGTAAAGCGAAAATTTAAACACCCATCATATAGCAGATGCTGAGAAGTTGTTAAATGTTAAAAAGAAAATTAAAAGTGGGGCATTTCTTTCCTTTCTGGGGCTTCATTTTTTGCTGTATATAGCTACCCCTAACTACCACCTGGCTCTCTTTCTCTATTGCTTGAGTGACAGCCTCCCGTTAGGGGTGGTTGTCTAGAGCAGAAAGTGAAACACTTTTAGCTAATTTACATACAAATAAAACATTCATGTTCATGAAAATAGAGCTGCAATGCATAATATTAAAGGTATCTTTGGCAAGTGTAGAAGGAGCCCTACAAGATACTGATTTTTCCAGCTGACAGACTCCCTTTAAAATAAAAAAACCAAACAAAAAACAACATCCTGTAGTGGAAAAAAATCAAAATGGCTGGATTACCTTTTTTTATTTATTTTTTCTTAAAGGGGCTCTATCAGCAAAATCATGCTGATAGAGCCCCACATATGCGTGAATGCCCGCCCAGCGTGCACGATCCGTAAGTAGATCATATTCTTTTTTAGGGTTTTATTTTAAAACTGGGGGGGTAGTTTAATATAACATTTACGGTGCCTGAATAGCCTTTTTAAAGGCTATTCACGCATATGTGGGGCTCTATCAGCATGATTTTGCTGATAGAGCCCCTTTAACAGTTTTGCTTTCCAAAAAATGGAATAGAAAATGATCAAAACATTTGTTTTAGCCCTAAAAAAAATTATCCTTTCACTGTAATATTGTAATCCTTTACATATGCTATCTTTACATTCACTCACAAAAAGTTTCATTTAGTACCAACAAATCCTTTTTGATGTGTAATTTATTTTTTTTTTGTCTGAGTATTTTTTTTAATAAAAATACTTCATTGATGGGATTGTTTTACTGCATGATATTGCAGTCCCCGATCCTCTAATATCTGGAGAATGACCTAAATGTTTAGATTTTTTTTTCTTTGCAATTTCTGGTTCATTTCAACTTTTATACATTTTATAAAATATTTTAATTTCTGTAAATGATGGTAAACTGATAATGTGACCATTTTGTGTTTCAGCGTGTATACAGACAGCAACCTAACAGCAATATTTACTTTCTCGCCGATCGATCAAAAACACTTAGTGATTGTAAAAGTAAGTAATTTTTTTTTTTTTTTTTTGGTAAAAGAAATAGTAGTAACATTTTTCTGTTAAACCTATAAAATTGCCACTTATTATATTGCTTTTTAGCAGTCTTCTTTTTAACATGTCTCTCCATGTTTGTCAAACAGTATGCTGAAAAACATTTTCTCGCTGAAAAACATTTTCTCACAGAAATCAATGTCTTCTTTTTTTTCTTTGTACCTATGACTGCTGTATAGCAAAGCTTTAAACTGATTGTATACAGAGGGGGGGGGGGCACTCACCAAGGCTGATATTCCTTAAAACACGGATTCTTTATTCATAGTAGTATAAAAACATCGGGAAAGAAGAAATGCAGCTGGTCAGCGAGAGTAGGCAACAGCTGTTTCACGCCTCTAGCGCTTTCTCCAGCCATCTGCAGATGGCTGGAGAAAGCTCTCTCTCTCTTACATGTCTCTATCATAACTTGCAAGCTGAGCAAAGCCCATTTTTGCCCATGTATGTGAACAAAAATATGGCTAAAATGGCAGCACATCAAAAAAAGTAGTATTTAAACTAAGGGAAAAAGGTGTTTGGGTGTTTAGGGGTTGTATTTTCCACTAGACACTGGAAGTCCAGTGCCTAGGTCTGTGGTGGCGAATCTATGGCTCGCATGCCAGAGGTTACTCTCAGAACCCTCTCTGTGGGCATGCGTGCCATCGCCTCAGCCAGGCTTCTGGATTGCTTACTAACAGTTGACCCAGATCCTCGGCGATCAAGTGAGCACTTCTTTCAGGTGTATGTGCAAATGCCCCAATCTAGTCCCTTAAAAAAAAAGTGCCGTAGGTATTGCCATTCACGGTAAAAAAAAAAAAAAAAAAAAAGTTGCAAGTGTCAGAAAATGGCAATTTTTAAAAAAAATATTTTTAGAAACTCAATTTTTTTTTTCATCCTTCTCTCCAGGGCTTAAATCAGTGATTGTTAGATTGCTTCTAGCATGGACATCAATACTACTGAATAGCAGTCTATGATAAAATTGTTGTTTAAACTGTTGCAGGCAAACAAATGGTTCTCGTGATCTTAAAGTGTGGGAGATATTCGTAAGTTGGGGGTGGTGTGTAATGAAAGCAACAGAACCCTCATGTCTCTGATCACAGAACAACCTCATCTGTTGTGTGTTTTCAGATTGAAACTCCTGATGTAAATGCTATATTTAAAGCCCGACATCCACCGTACAATTATCATAGCTGTCATGAAAATCGACTTAAACAAAATTCTGTTTAAAAACAGAATCTTCTGAACCACACTGGATGAACTGAATTCAATAGCCCATTTTTTTTTCAGCTTATTTACATCAACCTATTAAATTTATGCTAAAGCAAATGTTCCCTTCTCCATTCAACTGCTTTGTCGATAATCAGCATTTTTTATACTGCTGTATTCTGAATTAACGCTCTGTCTTTAACAAGGACAAGATAATAATCAACTAAATGTTGTAAAGTAAAAATGCTAGTGGCATCCCATCTTGTGTCTTTAGCTCTAGAACAGTGATAGCGAACCTATGGCACTGCATGCCATAGAGGGCACGCAGAGCCCTCTATACTGGCATGCGTGCGGTCGCCCAGATTGCTCACTAATGGGGAATTCAGTACAGGATTTACCGTTGATGAGTGATCGCAAAATGCACATACAGCTGAAAGCTGTCAGTGTAGGCCACGGATTGCGCGACCACGGCCTACACTGACTGCAGAGTTTGACCTCTGCCCCGACACAGGCGCGATGACGTGAGTCATCAGCGCCCGCAGTCAAAAGGAGGTGGACGCCGGCGGCTCTTCATGGGTGTATGAATGTGTGTCACTCAGTCATGCCAGAGAGCGTAGAATACTGTGTGTGGGAGCGTACTAAGGGGCGTATAATACTTTGTGTTTGGGAGGGTACTGAGGAGCATATAATACTGGGGGGGATACGTACTGAGGCGCATATAATACTAGGGGGTACTGGGGAGCATATACTGGGGGTACATACTGAGCAGCATATAATACTGTGTGTGGGGGGCTTACTGAGTAGCATATAATACTAGGGGGGGCGTATTGAGGAGCATATAATACTGTGGGGGGGGCCACTGCGGAGCATATAATACTGTCTGGGGTCCCCTCACTATTTACATCACACAGTATCTGTCTTATAGTAGACGTAATATTAGTACAGGATGTAATAACATTGCTCGGTCACTGTAAAACAGATCCTGTGTGATGTAAATAGTGAACATTAATTGTTCAAAAGTACTAAATGCAGAGACCTTTCCATTTCAGTACAAAGTTGCTTGTATAATTGAAAGCCCCATTCACACGACTGTGATTTGAGGGTCTGTAGCTGTCCACAATTGTGGATCCGCACAGTATTAAGTTTAAATTGCCGCGTTTGCACTTCGTGATAATTTAGTGGGTTTTGGGTTGCAGTTTGGGCACTCGGTCTCTAAAAGCTTTGTCATCACTGCTCTAGGATAAGGACACGTTAACATTTAATTTATTTTATAAAGGTGTATAAAGTCAAATACAGGTGATGAACATAAAAGATAGGAACCTATAAATGACAGATCTGCCCTAACACCACAGTATCTTTTGATACAAATACAGTGATCTCTTTGAGAAGACCACTTACTTACCCTGACTAGATTTTATACCAATATAACCGATATTAACCATCTTATTTGTTAAGACAATTCAACTAGAAGGTCACTGTATATTTTACTTAAAGCTAGAAATCCCCTTTAATCAAGTGAGATGTGTATATTTGTAGCTGTAGTCAAATGAATAGAAAATTTTAACCAAACATTATTATTATTATTATTATTTTTTATTACAGAAAAATTAGATGACATGACGCCTACTCTTCAGGAAATCTCTAAAAGTATGTGAGGCATAAAAAAAAATAACAAAAAAAAAAAAGACTTTGGTGGGGCAAAATGTGTGGGATATGCTGCATTGTCAGTTTGTCTGGTACTGCAGTTAATCCCTCCAACCTTGATGAAAGTAACTTGCGACGCAGAGGCCCTGACAGCAGCCATCAGGTGTTATTGACTAAGTATGCTGACAAATACAGCTGTTTTTTCTCTGGTCATGTTCTTCATTTACGAGGAGAACTGACTCCTCAACCCTTGCAAGATAGCAATGGTAATATATTTCTTTGGAATGGAGAAGTTTTTGATGGAGTTGATGTTCCAGATACCGATAACGATACTCAAGTAATGTTCCAGCATATAACATCCTGTGACAATGATCAAGATATACTGTCACTTTTTTCTAAAATACACGGTCCTTGGGCTTTTATTTACTATCAAAAGAAAACGCATAACCTCTGGTTTGGAAGAGATTTTTTTGGTCGCCGAAGTCTTTTGTGGAGATTTGGCAAGAGCCCTGAGCAAGCATTGTGTCTCACTTCGGTCGCTGAAGTGCACTGTGAAGATGTCACACAGTTGCATGAGGTCCCAGCATCTGGTATTTTTAAGTGTAACTTAAGTTCATGCGCAGAATCAACGTCAATAAAATTAACATTGTATTCGTGGATGTCTACTACAGAAATAGGGCAACTTGAAAATGAGCAGAAAATTGTTTCTGATGGCCTGGAAAATTACCTATTCCGAACTGAATATGGGGATGGCAGGCTTATTTCTCCAGTCACTCCATTAAATAGAAAGATTCCTGAATTGTTGGCAGAGTCAAACAGCCAAACACTTTCTAATAGTGTTGGCTTGGAAGATCTTAAAATGCTGATGTCGGAAGTACATAATGAAAATGCCAAATCTTTTATCAAAGTTTTAAGCTCTGCTGTGAGGAAACGTGTTTTATGTCTACCACGAGGAAAGAATGTTGTGACATCAGAGGCTAAACGGGCAAGTGTTGCAATTCTTTTTTCTGGTGGGATTGATTCAATGATGTTGGCTGCTCTTGCAGACAAGCATATTCCATCAGAGGAACCGATTGACCTACTCAATGTGGCATTTATGATGAAGATTGAAAATACAAAGATTCAAAACAGCAGTTTGAAGAAGAAACAAGCCTCTGTATCTTCACACCAGGGTGATGCTAAGGCTCCTGGATACTTTAATCCTTTTAATGTTCCGGATCGAATCACTGGAAGGATGGGTTTAGAAGAACTTAAATGTCTGAACCCCAGTAGAATTTGGAATTTTGTTGAAATTAATGTTCAATCTGAAGAACTTGAGCAAATGAGACAACAATACATTGCACAGTTGGTACAACCTTTAAGTACAGTTCTTGATGACAGTATTGGCTGCGCTATTTGGTTTGCTTCTAGGGGAATAGGCATGCTGAGGTGCAGTGATGAAATGAAGCCATACACCAGCACATCTAAGGTAAGAGAGAGAACAGTAAAAAAAAAAATGCCGGGTTTCACAACACTGCATTTTATTTAGCCTTAAAGCTGTCAACACTCTTACGATAGTTGTTAGTTGACAGCTATTTCTTCCTTCTCCACTATAAGCAAAGGTCATGTATTAGTTGCCATATGGCCTCTGTGTAGACATAAGTCAAGCTGCCTCACCTGTAAATGGCTAAAGGCAATTAAAGCATTTGAAAACCACACTGATGTGGGGGAAAAGCACGTATTTATTTTATGGGTCATTGTGGCATACGTTATTTAGTTTATGAACATTTTAACCCCTTAGAGAGACAGCCCAAAAGTGCATTAAGGACCAGGCTTTAACTTACACAAGTGATTGAGATTGTTTTTCGTAACACATTGTACTTAATGTCAGTAGTAAATTTTCATCGATATGTTTTGTCTTTGATTATTAAAAAATAGAAAATTTGGAATAAAAATGCAGTTTTCAAACTTTGAAATTGCAAGCCTTTCAAATGGAAAGCCATACTGCCCAAATTTTTTCATAAATATAATTAACCATGTCTGATTTATGTAGAAGTCAAATTTTAATCACCCTTTCATTTTTTTCAGATATTATAAGTAGAGATGAGCGAGTACTGTTCTGATCAGCCGATCCGAACAGCACGCTCCATAGAAAAGAATGGATGCACCTGGTACTTCCGCATTGACGTCGGCCGGCCGCTTAATCCCCCGCGTGCCGACTACGTCCATTCTTTTCTATGAGAGCGTGCTGTTCGGATCGGCTGATCCGAACAGTACTCGCTCATCTCTAATTATAAGGCTTACAAGTCAAGCAGTAATTTTCCAAATTTTCAAAAAAATTTCCAAAACGTTTTTTTCAAGGGACCAGTTCAGTTCTGAAGGGAACTTGAAAGGCCTCTCTAATAAAAACCCTCATAAGTCACCCCATTCTAAAAACTGCACTCCTGAAAGAATACAAAACAGCAGTTAGAAAGTTTCTTAACCCTTTCAGCATTTCACAGCAATTAAAACAAAATGGAGGTCAAACTTACATTTTTAAATTTCTGTTACTAATATATTCATATAGCCCTAGAATTTACACATTTACTAATGGTTAAAGGAGAAAATGCACCCCACAATTTAAGAATTTTCTCCCAACTACAGAAATGCCCCACATGTGGCTGTAAAGTGGTCTATGGGCACGCTATAAGGTCCAGAGCGGAAGGAGCAATATTGGGATTTTGGAGGGCAAATTTAGCTGGAATCTGTTCCAGGCACCATGTTGCATTTGGAAGGCCCCTGAAGTGCAGAACAGTAGAAACCCCCCAAATTGACCCCATTTTGGAAACTAGACCCCTCAAGGAATTTATCAAGGGGTATAGTGAGCACTTTTACCCTACAGGTGTTTCACAGATTTTTTTTTACCATTGAGATGTGAAAATGAAAAATTACTTTTTCTTTCCAATAAATCGTCCAATTAGCGCCAAATTTAAAATTTTTGCAAGAATTAAAAACGCAACACAATTTGTTACACAAATTCTCCTAAACACAGCAAAACCTGGTGGGAGCGCTATTTGGTAGGGCTGGTAAAGTTTTCAGGTGCCATGTCACATTTGCAGAGCCCCTAAAGTATCAATACAATGGATGGAACAGCCTGCACGTGTCTCACATTGCATTGCAGGATGTCAGGCTGTGCAGACGTCACAAGGTCCTGGCAGGATCACCAGGTAACGGGTGGGCCCCGGGCAGTCTGGGGTCACTGGCCAGACCCCAAGCTGCATAATACAGATACCGACTCCCCCCTGGAGGAGGAAAGTTCACGGAACCCTATGGATGCGATGGTTATCCTTGACCATCGCTTTCAAAGGGTTAAAACCTCCGGGGAGCGCAGCTCCGACCGGAGGTAATTGGAACCAGGTGGAATACAGGTTGTACTGTAGTATATTTGCCAGTGTTAAACTGAAATACTACAGCCTATTAGGCCCTGCCATAGTAAACCTACAGTGTATTGAGAGAATGTGGATAAACTAACCTGCCTCTGTACATATAAAAGCATGGACACTGAAAAAAAAAAATACATATATAATACTGTATCATTATAAATTAACCTGCCTCTGTACAACCAACTTCAATGCCACATTGCTATTATGTCCTGCCTGTAAAGGCTTTCTGCTTCCAACCATTAGTGAGTAATTGACTGTATCATAGAGGCAGTAATTACAAGTGATGGTATAGGTATGGCTCTTTTACCCACACAATCATATCACTGTAATAATATTGTAACTTACAGGCAAGACACTCTTACCATGATGTACTATTATGACATGTAAATGGTTAATGAAATTACATGAATATGTTAAACCATGAAAATATACCTAGTCTAAACTATTCACGGTATTCACCCTAGGGCAGATAACGGCAATGTTATATTTTTTCCCCCTTAATAGGTTGTACTTACAGGTATTGGTGCAGATGAACAACTTGCTGGCTATTCTCGTCACAGAGTAAAATTTAATAGAGAAGGTTACAGAGGACTTCTTGAAGAGCTGAGCATGGAGTTGGGACGTATCTCTTCCAGAAATCTTGGCCGTGATGACCGAATTATTGGTGACCATGGCAAGGAAGCAAGGTATTTGTTAATATCACTGCTTAATGTAGGAATTGTTCATGAAATATTTAATGTTGCCCCTTTTCACCTTATGATTTCTACCCATCTCTCCTGATCCTGGTTGTCTGCTAATTTACTGTAGTTCTCTAGTTTGGCTCTAAACCTGATTGTGTGTATATTGGATTGATTTTTTGACCCTCGACTTGTTTTTTGGTTATTTGTTTGCCAGCTGATTGTGCCGTTGGCGTATCCGTTCCATTTCACCCTTGGCTTCCTATTGGATATTGCTTTTGCCTCCTGCCTACTGGTTTTGACCCTTTGCCTAAAAATTTACTCTACTGTTTTTGATTTGCCCTGCAAGTTAATTATGAGTTCTGATTTGGTTTCAGTTAGTGAAGTTTCTGTTTCCTATACAGTTCCTGGTGGTGATACTTTGGATGCCCAGATTTAGCAAAGCCCATCTGGCCTTCTGGCTACTGCTGGTGAAGGCGTTTGGGGGAGGAAGGAGGAGTCTGTCTCGCTATGCTGGTTTTAAATAGATTGTTATTCTGCTTGCTGTTATCGGCTTGTTTCTGCTTTTGCTGTAATTTGCCCTTGCAATTCAACCATAACAGTTACTAATGTATTTGCAAAAAATATGGGGGTTGGAAGGGGGGGGGATGGGAGTCAAAATGATATAATGATAAGAAGCTTGCAGGTGTTCAATAAAAAAATAAGTTTGCAAGATTACTGCTTGCACTCCATTGAAAAGCAAGTGATAAGACAAACAATACATGGGAGATAAAGTGGATTTCAGCATAGGATTTCATGGAATGGAGCCAAAATCTATTAGTAAAGCATATTAATATATTTATTAATTTCACAAATGCTGCTAGAAAAATACAAAACTTGTATCACAGTTTAGTTACGCTCTAATGATATGAAGCTTATGTTAAAGTTTGCAAGCTTAGGTACGCTTTAACCTTTGCTGTTTAAACAATATTTAGTGTGGCCGGGGTTTATGATGTTTACATTTTTTTCCAGGTTTCCATTTCTGGATGAAGAAGTGGTTTCTTTTTTAAACTCTCTTCCAGTCTGGGAAAAAACAAACTTGTTGCTAGCCAGGGGACTTGGTGAAAAGTTACTTTTGCGAATGGCAGCTGTGACACTTGGACTTGGCAACTCTTCAGTTTTGCCCAAAAGAGCCATACAGTTTGGATCCAGGATTGCAAAAATGGAAAATAGGAACGAAAAGGCATCAGACAAATGCAGCAGACTCCAGACAGATTTAATTCAGTAACCATTTTTTGACATTTTTCCTTGTAGTTGGAGTTTAAAGAACTATTTTAAGCTGCTGTGTATTTAGGCTGAAAAAATGGACACATTTGACTTCCAAGAAAAATAAATCCTACTTTTGCATTTATCATTTCAGTGTATTTATAAAAGCTATATTATTGAAGGTAATTCAGTTTGCTTATTTTCTCTTGAAAATATTTATCGCAGTGAAGGTAGGAAGCCAAATTTCCAACATCAAAACGGCCTGATATACTGTAAAAATATACTGGTTTCCTGAAATAAAGAACATTGTGAATTAGCTAAATATTCATGGAGTGCGTTAGGTTTAAAGGGTTAATCCATTTCATACAATTCATGACTTGTCCTTTAGATAAAAAAGACAAGCAAACTCACCCTATGGTAAAAGGGCTGCAACAAGGTTCTAAAAAGTGCTGAAAATGTAAATAAATACGGTAATGTATACTTTATTTGTTATGCTCAACTCTGCAAAACACCTCCGATACCAGCTTTTATAGTGAGTCTGGGGGTACCTCCTTCCTGCCATATAAGGTGCTTACAGTAGCCCAGTAAAGAATGAATAAAGAGGTGTTCATACTTCAGCAAGCATTGGAGTTGTGGATAGAGCCAAGCAAGCAGCTAACTCTCCATCCACATGCAGTCACTTAAGGTAGGATGGAGGTCGGCTGCCCACAGTTCTGACAGTCAATCTGAATTACTGACATATATAATAGTTTGGGGTTTTAGTTTTTTTTTTGTCTTTTTAACTATCTCTTCAAAAAAAAAACCTCCCCCTGAATGAAGTCAGGGATTACTGACCTTTTTTTTTTTTATATATATATACACTGTTAGCCTTACCACACATCTTTCAACTTGATATAAAATGGAGGTAGAAACAAGCTGCACAACATAGGTATAAACTATACCATTCCAATAGAAACCTAACACAAACCAACAAGTATAAATTGAGGAAAGACTTGAACTATGACTTAGCTGTATCATGAAAGTGATGCCTATCCCATCTCAGAGTATTCTAACTAGGATAGGTATAATTGGCTCTAAGTCCCAAACACCAGTACAGGACATATAATACGGCTGAACACTGCTGCCCTACCTGGTTTCTGTAACTTCCATAGAGATGAATGGGAGCAAAGAACCTCAGTGAATGTATACATACTTTGCAGGCTTATTACCTTGTCACAAGCCAAGATAAAAAATGACCTGGGGCATCTTTTTCAGTAATTGGTGAATTCTGAAAGAAATTTATATTTGGACAATTACACCAATGACAGTACATGTATGTGAAATGTAAATTTTTAGAAAAAAAAGTTTGTTGTAGTTTATGGTAAACAAAACATTACAGGTGAGTACTGGCAATTGCCATCCTTTAACACTTTCTTTAATTCTTTAGTCCTGCATTGCAGCTTAATTTTCATGAAAATCAATGTTTTATTCTTATGCAAATTAGGTGAAAAAGGAAATTAGGAGCATTACTTCTACTGTGGCTTCGCTCTAGATAACGGCACCTAACTGCAGACAAAATGGAATGGCAGATGCAATGAGGGCGGAGCAGGGAGGCAGTTAGTAGCGGTTATCTAGATGAAATAGTGAAACCCCAGCCAGAGAACAAACCTTCTAAATCCCTTTTCAGCTCATTTGCATAAAGAATAAATGCTCATTTTCATGAAAATGGAGCTGCAATGCAAAATAAAGGCATTTTTGGAAAGTGTGGCCAGGCTGGGTACTGAAAACAAATAGGCGCCATACACAGCCCCATATACAGTGTGTTAAATTGTGAAGACTCCAATAAAAATTTTTTTTAAATATTTTAGTTTTTTTTTTTTTTTTTTTTCCAAAGGTGTTTAAACGTAACCAAAGCTCTGTATATGAGTTTGGTATCACCATGGCATCTAATTCCATACTGAATGTTTTGCCCAGATTCTCAGTATATCATATGGAATATTAAATGGAATCAGTGAGAAGAGAAATTAAAAATTTTAGGCCTTTGTAAGCAGGAAGTAAAAAAACAAAAATGGCTGCAGCAGGAAGAGGATAAAGCCCTTCCACGGCATACATGTAGTTTAGAAGTAATTTTGATGATGATAAACTCCGTTTAAGGCTAAGGCCCCATGTTGTGAAAATGCAGCTTATTTTGTTGTGTTTATTTGAGCCAAAGCCAAGAATGGCTACAAAAGTGATGGAAAAGATATAGGAAGTTCTTATACTTCTCCCATTTTCTCAATCCACTCCTGGCTTTGGCTAAAAAAAAAAAAAAAAAACTGCAACAAAATCTACAACAAAAAAAAGCTGCATTTCCGCAATGTGGGGCCTCAGCCTAAGGGAGTTATATGATATGTAATTTTCTGATGATACATTTCTTTCAACTTTTAAAGATGCATAACTGATTGTCTGCTTAATGTCCTACATGCAGTGCTGTAATACTAATATAAGAATTCGTGAACAAGAAAATAAAAACCCGGGATATCTATAGAACGCTACTGTGTGGCAGTAAAAAAAAAAAAAGCCAAATACATGCAAAAATAAAATCAAATAAAAGTGTCTTTATTGATTCCAAATGACAGTAGAAAAGTAGGCTACGCGTTTCGACGCCAAACCGGCGTCTTCCTCAGGCCAAGTGGGGGGGATTAAAACACACTCACTGAATTCAAAAAATATTGTGCCCACCTATCAAAACTATACTCACTGAGAAATCCTAGGAGGACTCTGATGCAATAGTATAAAACTTAACTTTTAATAAGATAAATAATTAAAAATGTAGTTCAGAATAAAGAGTGGTCAATCTTTCTTTGTCACACTCAAGACCAACATGATTGCCGTAGCAGATCAAATGCCTATGGACTTTGGCATACCACTCCCACTCACTGCACTCACAGCAACTAGGGGGAATGAAAATTCAATCACAGGGATAGGGATAGGGGCTTTGACCAATAGTCATTAATGTCTAGAGTTAGATATATACTCTAAAGTAGGTACAGACCTCTAGCCCTTTCCTCCCTGTAAATACCATGTCATAGCTAATCCAGTGGGAGTGTGATCAAATAGCATGGGATTCCAAATAAATGATACAGCCTTCAACACAGCACTTGCACCTGAGGATACTGGCCTAATGCCACACCAACAGGACTCATGCCAGATGAAAAGCTGAATTTGGATCCACTAAACTCCCCACAGAGAAGCTATATATGACAAGTAGCTAAATAGCCCTGCCACCATTCAAATGCCCAACGCGTTTCCACTATTCAAAGTATCATCAGGGGCTGTCTCAGGGTATTTTCTGCAACAGTTGATGCCATTGCTGGGAAATAAATTGTGTAGCGTGACCGCAGCGTGACCGCTCTGATGTCGGCGGTAACCTCCGCTGCAAATGAACCACTATATAAGGCACCCAACTCCTCCCCTCCTCACACCCTCCTCCAATCCGAGGGCTGGCACAGACGCAACGTCAAATGATTTCACGCATATTGATCTTTTTGTAAAATTGGTGACAGAGGATCTCAAGAAGTTGAACCTAGGTTATACAAGGGGTTCAAATTTGACTAGGGAGGAATTGGAGGTGATGCTAACATTGGAGAAAAAACAGGATTTGATCCTGAAACCTGCAGATAAGGGGGGGAACATTGTGGCCCTCGACAGATCCCACTATCTAGAGATTTGCCAATCAATTCTTGGTAATAAAGAATGTTACATGATGGTACCAAGGGAAACATTGGGGAGGTTCAAGACAGAATTGTTAGGTATTCTAGAAGAAGCTTACGAGTCCAGGTTGATTGATAGAAATGAAAAAGATTTTTTGACACCACATCACCCTATCATGGCATGTTTTTATATACTCCCCAAGGTCCACAAAGGGGTAAACCCCTTAAAAGGACGTCCGATTGTGTCCCAGATAGGTAGTTTGACCCAGAACGCGAGTATATATCTTGATCAAGTGCTCAGGCCCTATGTTTTGGGTTTGTCTTCATATATAAGGGACACAATGGATGTCTTGAAAAGGTTGGAAGGTATTACATTGGAGGAGGATATATGTTTTGCCAGTCTTGATGTGGAGGCATTGTACTCCTCTATCCCTCATACACAGGGGATAGAGGCTGTACGCTACTACCTAAGGTCTAGAGGAGTAGGGCTGAGGCCACACAATGATTTTATCATCAGACTTTTATCATTTGTGTTGGAGCGCAATATGTTCTCCTTTGAGGGGCGGTCCTTCCACCAGCTGAGGGGTACAGCTATGGGGAGCCCTGTGGCCCCCACATATGCCAACCTGTACCTCGGCTGGTGGGAGGAGACCGTAGTTTTTTCAGAGGAGAACCAATTATGGGCTATGAACATCGAGCTTTGGCTTCGATTTATTGATGACGTGCTCATCCTGTGGCGAGGTTCCAAGGAGGAATTTGAATCCTTTGTAGGGGAGCTTAATGTGAATAATTTAGGTTTAAAGTTCACATCGGAATTCAATAGGCACACCCTGAGTTTTTTAGATCTTAGATTGTCCAGAGCGAAAGATGGAAAGATTGCAACAACAATGTTCCGTAAGGAGACTGCTACGAACAGTTTATTGGATTGGAATAGCTATCATCCGGTCCCTCTAAAGAGGGGGATCCCTGTAGGTCAATTCTTGAGGGTCAAAAGGAATTGTTCGGAAGAGCAGGATTTCAAGAGAGAGTCCTTGGAATTATCGGGCAGGTTTGAAGAAAGAGGCTTCCCCACTGATACCATTAAACAAGCCTATGAGAAAGCGAGAAGTACTGATAGGAGAGATCTGTTGGTTCCTAAGGATAGAAAGAAAGAGGAGGGAATCATGAGAATAGTGGGTACCTTCGATGATCAACATAGGGGGGTACTAGAAGTACTCCATAATCACTGGCGGATCCTTCAGGCTGATATGGATCTATGCCAAGTAGTAGGGTCTAAACCCCAGGTCACTTATAGGAGGGGTAAAAGCCTGAAGGATAGGCTGGTGCACAGTTTTTTGGTACCAGAGGTCACTAAGGAGACTTGGCTGGGTAGGAGTAAGATGTCGGGTACATTTAGGTGTGGAAATTGCACTGCCTGTGAATTTATTGACACATCGAAGGAATTTGTGAATGCCTCTACGGGCAAGTGCTTTAGGTGTCGAGATTTTGCTAACTGCCTTACAATGGGTGTTATTTACCTACTGACATGCCCGTGTGGCATGGGCTATGTAGGGAAAACTATAAGGCAATTCAGACGACGGATTCGTGACCATGTCTGTGATATCCAAAATGAACGTGATACACCAGTGGCACGGCACTTTGTACGATATCATGGAGGTAATATTATGGACCTCAGGTTTAAAGCGATTGAGGTAGTTAAGCCGCCCAGGAGGGGTGGCGACTGGGACAATCTAGTGCTACGTAAAGAAACTGAGTGGATATACAGGCTAGATACATTACAACCAAAAGGCCTAAATGAACAGATTGACTATACTTGCTATATTACCCAAAAATAGTATTGGTTTAACACTCTACCCAGTTTGATAACTGCCAGTCTTGATTCCCTAAACATGTTAACAGGGGTCTGTTCTGAGAAAGGGGTATTATGCTGTGTGAATTGTGGTTCCACATTCACACGTTTTGTTGTAAATGAGTATATATCTGTAAGAAAGGGGTGGTGTGTCTAGGAGGGGTTAACATCTACAGGGTAATAGCTGATCATTTTTTGAGTAACGGTTTTTTCAGCACTGAAGTCTGCCATATAGGGACTGGAGATATTATCTTATAACTTGGCTCCCCCAAGAGATCCTCTTGCTGGCACATTGGCAGTACGTTTGGAGAATGGTATGCAACTTGTGGCAGAAATCTGGTGATGTACAGTGGGGAGATAGCCTTGATCTGCTACCCCAAGTCTTTGAGAGAAGGAGGTGAACCAGTGCCTTAGTGCGTACATTGCTTAGCTCATACGGACACTGTAACATGGGCACGGCGCTTTGGCCTTAGTAGCGCATGCGTGTGAGGCATGCTGACGTGTATGTAGCAGGCTCCGATGTAGTTTATGTAGCAGAGCTTTCGTTCACGCATGCGCGAGTGTCCCGCACGGAGTTAGTGTGAGGACGCACGAGATGGGTCTAGCGCGCATGCGTGACGTTGCGTCTGTGCCAGCCCTCGGATTGAAGGAGGGTGTGAGGAGGGGAGGAGCCGGGTGCCTTATATAGTGGTTCATTTGCAGCGGAGGTTACCGCCGACATCAGAGCGGTCACGCTGCGGTCACGCTACACAATTTATTTCCCAGCAATGGCATCAACTGTTGCAGAAAATACCCTGAGACAGCCCCTGATGATACTTTGAATAGTGGAAACGCGTTGGGCATTTGAATGGTGGCAGGGCTATTTAGCTACTTGTCATATATAGCTTCTCTGTGGGGAGTTTAGTGGATCCAAATTCAGCTTTTCATCTGGCATGAGTCCTGTTGGTGTGGCATTAGGCCAGTATCCTCAGGTGCAAGTGCTGTGTTGAAGGCTGTATCATTTATTTGGAATCCCATGCTATTTGATCACACTCCCACTGGATTAGCTATGACATGGTATTTACAGGGAGGAAAGGGCTAGAGGTCTGTACCTACTTTAGAGTATATATCTAACTCTAGACATTAATGACTATTGGTCAAAGCCCCTATCCCTATCCCTGTGATTGAATTTTCATTCCCCCTAGTTGCTGTGAGTGCAGTGAGTGGGAGTGGTATGCCAAAGTCCATAGGCATTTGATCTGCTACGGCAATCATGTTGGTCTTGAGTGTGACAAAGAAAGATTGACCACTCTTTGTTCTGAACTACATTTTTAATTATTTATCTTTATTAAAAGGGATTAAAACCCAGTCTCAGGGAAGGGGCAGTTAGATAACTTTTTTTTCCCGCTACGACATTTACCATACAGGAAAATTGTTTTTATAGATTTGTAGAGCGAGAGTTTTCGAACACAGGGATACCTAACGTGTATGTGTTTCACAGTATTAGTTATTAATTATATGTGTTCTAGGGAAAGGTGGAGGATTTGAATTTTTAATACTCTATTTTTTTCTTATTTTTTACTTTTTTTTAAAAAAGGGGGTCTTGAACTCCAGGGGGTCTGATCACTAACACAATGCAAAAATCGTAATTTTTTTTGCAGGCTGCATAGAGCAGCCTGCAAAAGAAAAGCACTGCAGGCCGGGGAGTCTTTACAGAAGTGCTGAGGGGAATCCCTGGCAGGAGTGCTGAGGGGCAGACCTGAATGAGAACCTCGGCCTGCCGGACCCGAAGGGCTCTGGCCTCAGCGATCCTGCTGACGGCAGGGGATCTCCCTCAGTAACTCTTACAGCGGAGATGCCGGAGCTCATGAGCTCTGGCATTACCGCTGTAACAGTGGAGGTGCCATTTGCCATGGTGACTGCTATGGAGCAGGCGATGCTGTGGCCCGGCACCCGTCCTGGTGTCTGTATGCCAGGTCCAGATGCCGGGTCTGTAAGTATGATATTGAACCGTAATGACCCGAGTATAAGCCGAGGCAGACTTTTTCAGCACAAAAACTGTGCTGAAAAACTTGGCTTATACTCGAGTATATACTGTATATGGTTTTCTCGGAAAAAAACAACAGTAAACCAGGCCTTACCTTTTTTTCATTCAAAAACTCCTTTACACATGGTAGTGTGTGTTTAGAAAACATATAAAAGCATGGACACTGGAAAAAAAAATTACATATATAATACTGTATCATTATAAAACACCGAAGATTAAAAAAAACATCTAGAAATGTATGTAATAAATAAGAATATTTGTTTACGAAACTAAACTAAGACGTGACCAAAAATAGTGATGCAGGTGAAATATTTCCCATGTTTATAAAATTATGGACTGGCAAGCTCAATACATTATTTGCTTGATTGGTTGGCGGCAGCTCAATGCACTCAGACCCCACTAAAGATAGACAAATCCTGGAGCAACACAGCTTAGCCTCCTCCTTGCATGCAATAATAATAATAATGATACATTGTTTTTATATAGCGCCAACATATTTCACAGTGCTGTACAATTTGTAGGGTTCAAATCCAGACAGAAAGATACATTACAAAGAAAGTCAATTCACACAATGGGACTGAGGGCCCTGCTCGTAAGACCTTACAATCTATGAGGTAGAGGGGGGGTGATACAAGGTAGCAGGGGCAGCATTGCTTATACAGTGGTCAGACAATTTTGTAATAGAGATTACTGTCATTACACAAACATAAAACTTTATGAGCCATCACCAGTCGTGTCCTTTAACATGTGGATGGTGCTTGGACATATAACATTAGCCTGAAATGGCATCATATCATGTGGGGTAATGTGGGAGCTGGAACAGAGGAGGGTTAAATTTTGGAGATTCTAATGACGATACAGAACAGTTTACATTAGGAATTGTGATTAGGTCTGTCTGAAAAGATGTGTCTTTAGTTTGTGCTTGTAGCTGTAGCAATTGAGAGTTAATTGTCCGGGGTAGAGTATTCCAGAGAAGTGGTGCAACTTGGGAGAAGTCTTGTATACGAGCGTAGGAGGTTCTGATAATAGAGGATGTAAGTGTTAGGTCATTAGGTGAATAGAGAGCACAGGTTGGGTGGTAGACAAAGATGAGGGAGGAAATGTAGGGAGGTGCGGCATTATGGAGAGCCTTGTGGATGAGGGTGATAAGTTTATATTGTATTTTGTAATGAATAGGCAGCCAATGTAGCGACTGGCACAGACCAGAGGCATCGCTGTAGCGTCTAGACTGATAGATGAGCCTGGACGCTGCATTCAGAATAGATTGTAGAGGGGAGAGTTTAGTGAGGGGAAGACCGATTAGTAAGGAGTTACAGTAGTCAAGGCGAGAATGAATCAGAGAGACAATAAGTGTCTTTAGTGTATCTCTGGTGAGGAAAGGGCGTATTCTGGAGATGTTTTTGAGGTGGAGGTGACATGAACGTGCGAGTGATTCAATATGAGGGGTGAAGGAAAGGTCTGCGTCAAACATGACCCCGAGGCAGCGGGCCTGCTGCCTAGGAGTTATAGTAAGGCCTGAGACTGCAATGGATATATCAGGGACAGATCTATTAGATGGTGGAAACAGTAGTAGTTCAGTCTTAGGGTGCATTCACACTACGGAACGCCAGCGTGTATCACAGCCGTACACGCCGGCGTTACAGCAGGGCTGCCGGACACTTCCCATTCATTTCTATGGGAGCCGGCATGCGAGCGCTCCCCATAGAAATGAATGGAAAAAAGCAGTCCATTAATTTCTATGGGGAGCGCTCGCATGCCGGCTCCCATAGAAATGAATGGGAAGTGTCCGGCAGCCCTGCTGTAACGTCGGTGTGTACGGCTGTGATACACGCTGGCGTTCCGTAGTGTGAATGCACCCTTAGAGAGATTTAGTTTCAGATAGAGCGAAGACATGATATTTGAGACAGCAGAAAGGCAGTCACTGGTGTTCTGTATTAGTGCAGGGGTGACGTCACGGGAAGATGTGTATAATTGGGTGTCATCAGCATAAAGATGGTACCGGAAGCCAACTCTGGTGATGGTTTGTCCAATGGGGGCTGTGTAGAGAGAAAAGAGCAGGGGGCCTAGCACCAAGCCCTGAGGAACACCAACAGCAAGGAAAAGAGGGGAAGAAACAGAGCCTGCAAATGATACACTGAAAGTGCGGTCTGAGAGATAAGAGGAGAACCAGGAGAGCGCAGTGTCATTGAGGCCGACTGAGTGGAGCATAGTGAGGAGGAGTTAATGGTCAACAGTGTCAAAACCTGCAGAGAGGTCCAGAAGAATAAGAAGAGAGAAGTCACCATTAGATTTAGCCGTTAGAAGATCATTGGAGACTTTTTGAGGGCCCTTTCAATAGAGTGCAGAGCGGGGAAACCAGATTGTAAGGGGTCAAGCAGAGAGATAGCGGATTAAACGAGAATAGACCAGGCGTTCCAAGATTTTAGAGATGAAGGGGAGGTTAGAGACGGGTCGATAATTAGCAGCACAGGACGGGTCCAGTGACGTTTTTTTCAATAGCGGGGTTATGACAGCATGCTTGAAAGAGGATGGAGGGAAAACCCCTGCTTGGGTAAAGTAAAAGGAAGAGGACATATGAGGGGTGTACAGTAAGTTATCATATAAGTTAAATTGAGCTTTCTACTTTTCAATGTAACCCCCTTGACTACAACACACTTATTCCAACTCACCTCCGGTCATTATCTACAGACAATGCTTCTCTGGACAATGCCCCAGTGGCCATCAAAAGTAGGTGGGAGGCACATGTAGGGACTATCACAAAGGACCAGTTGTCTGTTAGCTGCGCTGTACATATGCAATTTCACCCTATTATTTTCCCTCCCATGAGGTACACACAAGTAGGGAAACTGATGCAAGAATGGATCTCAACACTGCATTTTTTTTCCATGCGGCTCCCTTAAAATTTCTTCATTGTCAGATGCACGCCGAGTGCTGCCTGAAGATAGACATTCCTCACAGTTTATGTACAGTAGTGAAATCAGAAATTGCCAGCTTCACTACTGTACCCAAGCAGGGGTTTTTCTCCTGTGCTCAGAGGCTCCTATTGTAGGTGCTGTGCTGTGGCCCAAACCTCTGCTCATCTAGTGGTGAAGTCAGCAATTGTCGGCTTCACTACTGTGTAGAAGTAGAGGGCCGTCTGCTGTCTGGAACCCTGTGTCCGAAACCTTTATTTTGACAGCAGGCAGAAAAAAAAAAAAAAAAAAAACTTTTTCCCCCATGCTCTCCCTCTCCAAGCCCCAATCCCCTGCCCTAGCAGCAGCCAGGAATAGTAATCATTCCTGCTGCCTTCACGCATTTGAATTGATGTGCAGGCAGCAGGGACAATTCCTGCTGTCATTTAGTTTTATTAAAGATGAGGACTGTGGGAAAGCGGATGAATGTTCCTCCTGGCTGCTATTAATGTATGGGTGGCACTAATGAGGAATTACACTGTGGGAGGTGGCGATACTAAGGAGGCATAATAATTAAGCATTATACAATGTCCTTATAAGTGCCTCTCACAGTATAATGCTCCTTAATGCCCACACCCTCAAAATAGTACTGTCTACAAGCTGCCCCTGTCTGAGGAGCCAATTGTACTATTACAAAGAATAGGAATCCGACTTGACACTAAAAACCCCAGGTATGGCGTGGATGATGCTCACCTGTTGCATACGGTGCAGGAATGCACACATCTCGGGAGATATTGACATGGAATTTTGCAGCTCATAAGACAGATATACAGTGGGGCAAAAAAGTATTTAGTCAGTCACCAATAGTGCAAGTTCCACCACTTAAAAAGATGAGAGGCGTCTGTAATTTACATCATAGGTAGACCTCAACTATGAGAGACAAAATGAGAAAACAAATCCAGAAAATCACATTGTCTGATTTTGTAAGAATTTATTTGCAAATTATGGTGGAAAATAAGTATTTGGTCAGTAACAAAATTTCATCTCAATACTTTGTTATATATCCTTTGTTGGCAATGACAGAGGTCAAACGTTTTCTGTAAGTCTTCACAAGGTTGACACACACTGTTGTTGGTATGTTGGCCCATTCCTCCATGCAGATCTCCTCTAGAGCAGTGATGTTTTGGGGCTGTCGCTTGGCAACACGGACTTTCAACTCCCTCCAAAGGTTTTCTATAGGGTTGAGATCTGGAGACTGGCTAGGCCACTCCAGGACCTTGAAATGCTTCTTACAAAGCCACTCCTTCATTGCCCTGGCAGTGTGCTTTGGATCATTGTCATGTTGAAAGACCCAGCCACGTTTCATCTTCAATGCCCTTGCTGATGGAAGGAGGTTTGCACTCAAAATCTCCCAATACATGGCCCCATTCATTCTTTCATGTACCCGGATCTGTTGTCCTGGCCCCTTTGCAGAGAAACAGCCCCAAAGCATGATGTTTCCACCCCCATGCTTTACAGTAGGTATTTGATGGATGCAACTCAGTATTCTTTTTCCTCCAAACACGAAAAATTGTGTTTCTACCAAACAGTTCCAGTTTGGTTTCATCAGACCATAGGACATTTTCCCAATACTCTTCTGGATCATCCAAATGCTCTCTAGTAAACTTCAGACGGGCCCGGACATGTACTGGCTTAAGCAGTGGGACACGTCTGGCACTGCAGGATCTGAGTCCCTGGCGACGTAGTGTATTACTGATGGTAGGCTTTATTACATTGGTCCCAGCTCTCTGCAGTTCATTCACTAGGTCCCCCTGCGTGGTTCTGGGATTTTTGCTCACCGTTCTTGTGATCATTTTGACCCCACGGGGTGAGATTTTGCGTGGAGCCCCAGATCGAGGGAGATTATCAGTGGTCTTGTATGTCTTCCATTTTCTAATTATTGCTCCCACAGTTGATTTCTTCAATCCAAGCTGGTTGCCTATTGCAGATTCAGTCTTCCCAGCCTGGTGCAGGGCTACAATTGTGTTTCTGGTGTCCTTTGACAGCTCTTTGGTCTTCACCATAGTGGAGTTTGGAGTCTGACTGTTTGAGGGTGTGCACAGGTGTCTTTTTATACTGATAACAAGTTTAAACAGGTGCCATTACTACAGGTAATGAGTGGAGAAAAGAGGAGACTCTTAAAGAAGAAGTTACAGGTCTGTGAGAGCCAGAAATCTTGATTGTTTGTAGGTGACCAAATACTTATTTTCCACCATAATTTGCACATAAATTCTTACAAAATCAGACAATGTGATTTTCTGGATTTGTTTTCTCATTTTGTCTCTCATAGTTGAGGTCTACCTATGATGTAAATTACAGACGCCTCTCATCTTTTTAAGTGGTGGAACTTGCACTATTGGTGACTGACTAAATACTTTTTTGCCCCACTGTATGCTGCGGATGAACTGACGGAACCGAAAACTTGCCTTCTAAATAGGTTGGGTACAAAGCCACCCACAACTTGTCCCCTCCATACATTTTTTTCCTGCTACCTGCCCACATATACTCCAATACTTCAAAAGACCTCCTACCTTGCTCTACTCCTATCTGCTCTTCACACAACCGTCTTCAAGATTTCTCCCATGCATTCCCAGCACGGTAGCTCAGTGGTTAGTACTGCAGCTTTGCAGCACTTGAGTCCTAGGTTCAAATCCTGTTCTCCGTGGGTTTGCTCCGGGTACTCCGGTTTCCTCCCACACACCAAAGACACACTGATAGGGAATGTAGATTGTGAACCCTATATGGGACAGTGACTGACAATATCTGTAAAGAGCTGCGGAATATGATGGCGCTATATAAGTAAGCATAATAAATAAATAATTCCCCATACTGGAACTCATTACCAAAACACATAATACTAACCCCCACAATCACAAACTTCAAGAAGGCCCTGAAGACCTATTCATGAAGGCCTACAACCTCCAATAACGTTACTGTCACCATCACCATCTGAACAGCCTCTCCCCTCACCTTCTGTCTCTATCCCTCATTGACTGTAAGCCCTTGCAGGCAGGGCCCTCTACCCCACTGTCCAAGTCGGTCACTGTTAGTAATATATTTGTTTTGTATATTTATGTGCACTGTATGTAAGCCCTCCCTCAAATGTACAGCACCATGGAATTAATGGTGTCATAAAAATAAGCAATAATAATAATTAGCGTTATGGATTATATGACTGCTCTGAGGACTTCTAGGATGTATCAAGTGAGAAAAACAGTGAAAGAAAAGTTGATTCACATGAATCCATCAACAGTTGCAGAAAATATTTCAAGAATGAATATGATCAGAGTGAGGTGTCTTACTGCAGTTTAAGTACTCAGCCAAGTTTCGGACTATTGGGAGAAAATTGATGGGTACCCCAGGCATACTTAGCACAACTCTGCGGACCCTTAAAAATAGTGTTGGTTATATAATCCCAGGGCGGACAGATATGGCATGGATTTTGGACACTAAGTCACATGTGCATAAAGACATTACGGTAGTTTAGTGTCTCCAAGCCTGGTGACAAGTTCCCTAATTTATTTTTTGTCCTAAATCCCCAAGGGATGTTGTATTTATCCCATTCCTCTGCAACCTGGACCTCCAGAGCTATTTCATTAAATCTTTCAGTGACATCTGGGATGGTGGCTATTCCTTTATACTACTCTACACCTTTAAGGATGCAAATACCTGTTATCTAAGAGCTGCTGGTTTATTACTAAATATCAAAAGAAATCTGCTTATTTTTAAGTCACTTGCCCATTTTTCCTACTGCAATATCAGATAAAATTTGTATACAGTCTGATTCATATAGGGATTCTAACTTCTGGTACCTTTATATAGCAATTCCTTTATTGATTAAATACAAAAAAAGATTTCTAGTTTGAAAAGAAAGAAATTAAAATTAGGTAAATAAGTCTTACTGCTTGTCTTGATGATGTATCTGTTGGCAGTGGCTTTTCCTTTATTGCTCTGATTCTGTGGCTTGCATCGACTTCCAATATACCATAGTTCTTTGTTTCTGTTAAAAAAATAACCTCTGATAATTAATATACAAACAATTTACTAATTCATTTTTTAAGAAACAATCACTTAATTTGTTTTCAGAACTCTTGGGCTCCGATGCAAAATGTGAATACCGCTCTCGGACCTGGAACAAGTCTACAGTGTGAACACAGGGTGAGTAGGGTCCACCAGTAGTTTGCCCTGTGTTCACAGTGTAGACCTGTCCAGGTCCAAGAAAGGTATGTCTGTTTAGTGTAGGTTCCCATATAAATGAGGTCGCCTTGTCATGGCAGGTGGGCTTCATACTATTTGATCAAATTTGTACAACTAAGTGCCTCTATATTATATAGCATATTAGGTGTTTTTATAGTAGTATAATTATATATATATTTTATATTATATTTTTAAATATATATATATATATATTTTTTTTTTTTTTTTCTTGACAATGAGAATACACAAAAAGTTATGTTCACTACACAATTTAATCCTTCACAGCCTGTAAGTGGCTTAGAAGACATTTTACTGGTGGTATAGTCTTAATAAAGCTTGAGGTATGAGATAGAAATAATGCAGTTAGTTACCTTCATCCTTGCAGATATATGACAACACCAAGTTTGACTGATTATTGTCCTCATACAGAGCTTCATATTTTTTCAGAACCTCTTGTAAATGAAAGTCTTCATAAAACAAAGTGTCTCTAAATAATAAGAACAGTAACATGAAATGAACATGTCTTTATATTGTTTTCCTATATTCTAGTATAATTCCATTTTCTTCATTTATATTTTTCTAAATATAAATGAAGAAAATATATAAAATATATAAATATGATTTTTCTGACCTTCTCTTATCCCTATATCTACTAATCATACCCAATAACCCAGGGAATTCATACACTTACGTTTCAACACACTAATAATAATAATAATAATAATAATAATAATAATAATAATACATTTTACTTACCGTATATACTCAAGTATAATTTGACCCGAATATAAGCCGAGGCCCCTAGCTTTACCGCAAAAAACTGAGAAAACTTATTGGCTCGAGTATAAGCCTAGGATGGGAAATCCACCATTGCATATAAAAAGTCTGGTCATGTGCATTACAGCTTAGTAACTCCATGTGCCTCATAGTAATACCAGTTAACCCCATCATGTCCCTCACATTAACCCCCTGTGTGCCTCACATAAGAGTTACTGATACGTGGGACATATGGAGGTAATAATTAGGTATCTTCATAATTAAGGTCCTTTATTTGTACCTCCATGTGTCCCACATATTAGTAACCGTTATATGGGGCACACAGGGGTTAATATGAGGGACATGATGGGGTTAACTGCTATTAATGTGAGGCACATGGAGTTATTGAAACTAAATTAATAACCCCAAATGTCTGACATTACTAGGAATAGTAACACCACCTATGTGTTTTACTTTCACTTTACTGTAGCTTCCTCTCCTTGATACAACAGACATCTTCTATAAGACACAATGAATCCTGCACATAATGGCAACTGACTTATCTGCAGATGTTACATTCTAGTTTCTACAGGACTTTCGATGACAGTCACGTGACCTACATGACAAGCCAATCACAGAGCAGTAGCACTAAAGGTTCTCCCTCTTCGTTTAATTTTTGCAGGTCCTTGCAGTTCTCTGTGCTCCGTGGATCCTGACTCGAGTATAAGCCAAGGGGGGCTTTTTCAGCATAAAAACTGTGCTGAAAAAGTCAAAACTCAAATATATACGGTATATAGCACCAACACATTCTGGAGGACTTTACAATTTGTAGCGTTCAAGTACAGACAAAAAGACACATTTGTTAGGGAATAGCCAGATGATAATTCCCCAGAAGCTGCTGGTGAACCCTGGAGGGAGGGGCACAAGAGACAGTGAGCCCTAAACTGAAGCCCCCCGCTTGCCCTTCCTATTGCCAGACCCTATCCTAGGTAATAGGCGACAACCACGAAGACAATCCCTCCCTGAATACGTGAAACACAAAACGCAGACAAGACATACAACAACAAAGGGAGGTCAGGTAGCCAGGGTTCGGTAACAAGAGAGCGATGCAGTGCCAAATCGGAGTCAAGAGAATAGTCAGTAGGAAAGCCAGAGGTCAAGGATTAGCATACAAGTAAATAACAGCAAGAGATACCAGAAAGCAAGGGCAATAACCGGCACCAGTGTGACTGTGAGCCAAGACTAAATAGGGAAGGAAGAACCCGCCCAGAACCTGACAGGAAGAAAAGCTGTCAATCACAGGAAAGACAGATTAACCACTTAATGAACAGAGACAACCTTGGCAGAAGACGGGTGTGGTGCAAATCCAATTAAGGACTAGAGCCATGTTCACACAGTGCAACTAAAAACCTTAAGCAGATTGTCAAACTGCACACGCCTCCGGTGCCGCAGCATGCGAGCAGAGGGTGGCGCAGAGGCCCGAACAGGCAGAGATGTTACAACATTACAAAGAAATAGTTACTTCACACAATGGGACTGAGGGCCCTGCTTTGCAAGAACTTACAATCTATGAGGTATAGAGAGTGACACAAGAGGTAGCAGGGGTTATACAGTGGGCAGTCAATTTTGTAATTGAGGTTACTGTCATTACACAAACATAAAACTGTATGAACCATCGCCAGTCGTGTCCTTTAACGTGCAGATGGTGCCTGGAATGTATTAAAGGGGTATTCCCATGACGCTTGTTCACCAACCTGCAGGCTGTTGTGCTCTATTCACTTCCTGCTTTTCTCGGCACATTGGTGGGCGGGGTTTAACTTGCACAGGATTGGTTGTAAAGGAATTACCACAGTGTGAAGCTGATGTAGCAGAGCTGGATTTGAGTCAGTTTGCATTACATGTAGTACACACTGGATCCAGGGTTACCAATTATCTACAAAAATTACAAAAAGGGGTACCCCCACTAGAAAGGATAAAACTTAACCTTTATTTGTTATGTTTAAAATTTAAAAGCCCCAAACAAAATTTCAGCCCCTATGATATTGACACAGGGCTTATGTGCAAGTGTGTATGTCCACCTTGACAATTGTATATTGTAAATTTATATAAATCCCATACAAGCAAAGTGTGTTTTGTCTTAGGATTCACACATCATTGTTTTCAGGAATGTAAATATAAATAGTACCTCTACCACAATAGACCATTCAGTCATGGGACAGGCAATTATAGTGCTTAGACACTGTTGAATTGTGTCTTAACAATAAGCCCCAATTTGCATTTACAAGTTGTTCTTTGAATAATATCAACTTCAGTGTGACAACTACAGCTAAATAGATAGCCTGAACACCCTTATTGTTTATGGGCTGGTCAGCCTCTATGAGAATATCGGGACCCACCATCAGGGTCCTGAGAACTGCGGTTTTGACCGCACACCGCTACATTGTCTAGGGTGTTAGGTAGTGAAAGCCTTAACTATAGGCAGTTTGTTTGAAATGTCTCCTGATGATTGAAAACAGATGAAACGCGTAGAGACAAGGGACTAAGTGTAGTTGGTATATACTACACATGTAATGTGCTGTGGCCCGTAAAGATAGCAAGTAGAAAGTACACAGGCTCTAGGTGAACAACAAGCTTAAGCCTGAATCTGCAATTAGGAACCACAGTTGTATTACTACCTACTAGTCTAAATGAACCTTTAGACTGTGGGCTGTGCTTTTGTGTAAATGTAATGCAGTACCTGCAAGGAGTACCTATAGACAATAGGAATGTTTGGGCTATTTAGCTAGCTTGTGTGTAAATGTAATGCAGTACCTGCAAGGAGCACCTATAGACAATAGGAACGTTTGGGCTATGTAGCTAGCTTGTGTGTAAATGTAATGCAGTACCTGCAAGGAGCACCTATAGACAATAGGAATGTTTGGGCTATTTAGCTAGCTTGTGTGTAAATGTAATGCAGTACCTGCAAGGAGTACCTATAGACAATAGGAACGTTTGGGCTATGTAGCTAGCTTGTGTGTAAATGTAATGCAGTACCTGCAAGGAGCACCTATAGACAATAGGAATGTTTGGGCTATTTAGCTAGCTTGTGTGTAAATGTAATGCAGTACCTGCAAGGAGCACCTATAGACAATAGGAACGTTTGGGCTATGTAGCTAGCTTGTGTGTAAATGTAATGCAGTACCTGCAAGGAGCACCTATAGACAATAGGAACGTTTGGGCTATTTAGGTAGCTTGTGTGTGAATGTAATGCAGTACCTGCAAGGAGCACCTATAGACAATAGGAACGTTTGGGCTATTTAGCTAGCTTGTGTGTGAATGTAATGCAGCACCTGTAACAAATACCCATAAACAATAAGGGTGTTCAGGCTATCTATTTAGCTGTAGTTGTCACACTGAAGTTGATGTTATTCAAAGAACAACTTGTGAATGCAAATTGGGGCTTATTGTTAAGACACAATTCAACAGTGTCTAAGCACTATAATTGCCCATCCCATGACTGAATGGTCTATTGTGGTAGAGGTACTATTTATATTTACATTCCTGAAAACAATGATGTGTGAATCCTAAAACAAAACACACTCTGCTTGTATGGGATTTATATAAATTTACAACATACAACTGGCAAGGTGGACATACACACTTGCACATAAGCCCTGTGTCAATATCATAGGGGCTGAAATTTTGTTTGGGGCTTTTAAATTTTAAACATAACAAATAAAGGTTACGTTTTATCCTTTCTAGTGGGGGTACCCCTTTTTGTAAATTTTTCAGTTTGCATTACATACAGAGGTAACGGACTTCCTATCTCAGCCACATTCAATTAAAACCGACTGATAAGAGCTCAGAAATCCCGGTGCTCTCACCTCCCTTATCTGAGAAGCTCCGCTACTTATCCAGACACAAACAGCTCAGAGCTGCTCCCAGCCCCTTCCTCCCCCCCTGAGAGCAGGCAGCTACATCACTTGACAAATGAGCAGATAATCCCAAGGGCCATAGAAACGGAGTGTAAACAATGAAGTGAATAAATTAAGATAGCGACCAAACAAAGCAGTTTTGATAAAGCAATGCATTTAGGAAAAGGCTTAAATCCACATAAACTAGCAGTATAGATAGGATCCTTGTGATGGGACAACCCCTTTAAGTTAGCCTGAAACTGCATCATCTCATGTGGGGTAATGTGGGAGTGTGAACACAGGAGGGTTTGTTTTAGGGATTCTAATTTCCTTCCATTATGCCTTTAATATGTAATATTGTAAAGCATGTCTGCTGTCAGTTGGAGCATGAGGTGAGTAATGCTTCTTTATCCTTTTTCACCATTCTGAGAACTCTGTAAAAAAAAATTAAAATCTTTCCCTGCCAGAAAACCACATTAATTGGACAACCTGATAATGAAACCATTTAAAGGGGGTCTTTCATATCAATAAAAGTGGGCTAATTCAAAAATGGCTGGGAGGATTAAGGAATAAAAGGTATGTCTGGAATAGCCTTTCTAAAATTAATTTGACGTTTGGAACTTATAAAGCAACTGGTCAATGGGATTCCATTATTAATTGTACAGATAGGACAATCTGTCACAAAGCTCCAGAACACCAAATAGTTTGATGTCTTCTGGGCACTTGGGTTCTGCATATAGCAAACTCGGTTGACAAATTACAGAGAGGGGCTGGCAAAGACCCAGTGATCATGGCATCAATTGAAAGTTGGAAGCAGATGGAAGGTTCTCGAAATCATTTTAGGGACTTAAACAAAAGCCTTGAAGAGGACCTTTTGAACTTCACAAACTCCAGTTCTCAGAATCTGTGCCACTTCACTGATTCCAATGCAGTTGGAATTTTTTCTTAAGTTCAGTGTGCATGCCCCTTAGCTCTGGCACTTGCACAATGAAGCTAGGGTGTACGTCCTCAGCTTCAATTGCACAGGTGCATCAGAAATGGGTACAATTAGACTCATTGGACTCAACTCTAGGTAAATATTTTTTTTTTTTTAAATGCAGGCACAGATGGATTTAAAACAGGACAATAGGACACATGCTTCCTGGTCTATAAGGATCTTTGGCTGGTTTAGTGTCCCAAATCTACCTGACAGATCCTCTTTAACCCCTTAAGGCTAACAAAGAGCTTCCGGCATTGCCCTTGAGAATGAATAGAGCATCAGGGCCCATACATTCCCTGCTGTCCACCAAACACCCATTCTCTAGATCTGTGGGGGTGCCAGCAGTTGGATACAGGATAACTTCAAAACTTGGCACAACCCCTTTAATGCTGTCTTGCTCTCTGTCCTGCAGTCCTGGCTGCTTGCTCTACAGTTGTCTGTATATTTACTATGTATACAGCCACTTACAGCTTCACTGCCAACAGCGGAGTAGGAGAGGTTAAGGAAATGAGCAGTTAAAGACAGAATAATTTCTACTTGCTGAAAGTGCACTGTGATTAACCTTCATTGTATATTTTCCAAAATAAGCTAAGTGACTAAGTATACGGTCAGTGAGGCTGCACTGTAATTTTCTTTGTTATTACAGAAGCGGTTTAATTCGGCAGTAACCAAGTTAGTTGTCTCTGTTGTCATTTTGGTTTTTAGATATGTTTATTATTTCTTCATACCTTTAATACCTGAAGAAAGTTGCTTGTGCATAAAATGAATTCTGCCAGTTAGTCTGTATACACTGTATGTAGCCCCAAGAATTCTTATTATTAATTGATAGGCTTATTTCAGTAATAAACGTGTACAGTTACAATAGTTTTAAACAGACATATTTACCCTCCAATTACGATTATATTGACATCTATTTCAAATTTTTCAATAATTAGTTGGAGGCAAGCCACAGCACCTAGACGCTCCTAAATCATAAAAAGAAATTTAGAATTTTAGAAAAATTGGTCTTATATAGATGAGGTGGTCTAACTTATCACAAAGATATAAATTATATTCAATTAAAAACATGTGAACCATAGTCAAACACCATCAGTGTAGATTCTGGTATGTAGTCAAAAGTTATACTGTACATCATAAAAAAAAAATAATAATAATCTGATGCTTTTTCTTCAGCTGTGTCAAAGTTCATCAGGAGCTAGAATACTAGTAAAAGTTTCAATAAAATCATCACATTAATAAAGTATGTCAGATTAACACAGCAGACATTAAATTAAAGATACAGCTAGCATGGAGCAACTCGAACATTTTGCACTAACAATTATTTTGCCAGTAAAAAGTATATTTATAGACAGTGAAATTGCTCTACTGCACAACAGATAGAAATATTGCCAATTAAAAGGTTAACTGTCCTGTTTGTGTGTATGTGTAATTCTATATTTAAAGCAGGAATTTAACAGCAGCAACAGCATAACTATGCCCTAATCCCCTCACTCATATTCTATATATGGATTTCTAGCACTAATCTGCCAATATAATTGCTTGATTCTGAACTTCTTCAGAACTGTGCTCTGTATGACGTAGTAATCATAGATCCAGTTGTATGTCCAACATTACAGCAACTAATGGCTGATCACGAGTGCACAACCTTATATAGTCCATATGACACCAACACTGTGCGATATCCACCTACCACTGACTATTAGCTGAATGGCTGTCAGGTGTTGCTACAATGTTACAGGCAATGTTTGAGTCATCCAAACATACCTCCTCTATATTTCCTTGTAAAACACGTGGCGGAAGCGGACAGTCTTGTCCAAGATGAATCGCCATTTGTTTGGTTTTGTAAATAGTTACATAGTAGATGAGGTTGGATAAAGACATTAGTCCATCAAGTCCAACCTATAACCCTACAATCCCTACAGTGGTGATCCAGGGGAAGGCAAAAAACCCCATGAGGCTCATGCCAATTGCCCTATTTCAGGGGGAAAAATTCCTTTCCAACTCCAAATCTCCAAGTCAGTACAAAAACCCTGGATCAACGTGTCCTTAAAATCTAGAGTCCATAACCTGTTATATTTTTCTCTTCTAGAAAGGTATCCAGGCCCTCCTTGAACTTGTTCAGTGAATCCGCCATCACCACTTCCTGGGGCAGAGACTTCCACAGCCTCGCTGTTCTTACTGTGAAGAAACCCCTTCTATGTTTCTGGTCAAACTTTCTCTCCTCCAGACGTAGAGGATGTCCCCTTGTCACTGTCACTGGCCTAATAGTAAAAATATCCTTAGAAAGTTCTTTGTATTGTCCCTTCATGTATTTGTACATTGTTATTAGATCTCCTCGTAGATGTCTTTTCTCTAAACTGAATAACCCCAAATTTGTTAATCTATCGTTGTACTCCAGTCCACCCATTCCCCTAATCATTTTGGTTGCCCATCTTTGCACTTTTTCAATTTCACTTATGTCTTTCTTGTATATCGGGGCCCAAAATTGTGCACAATATTCTAAGTGTGGCCGTACCAGTGATTTGTATAGAGGCATAACTATGTCCTTGTCATGAGAATCTAGACCTCTTTTGATGCATCCCATAATTTTATTTGCCTTGGCAGCAGCTGCTTGACACTGGTCACTAAAGGTAAGCTTGCTGTCCACCAAAATCCCTAAGTCTTTTTCATTGGCAGTCTTACCTAGTAATTTACTATTAAGTACATAGTCATACATTTTATTATGTCGACCAAAGTGCATAACCTTACATGTGTCAACATTAAACTTCATTTGCCAAGTCTCCGCCCATGCTTCCAGTTTCCTTAGATCCCCTTGTAATATTCTACAATCCTCCTCATTATTGATTACCCTACAAAGTTTAGTATCATCTGCAAATATGGACACCCTGCTCTGTAAACCCTCTACTAGGTCATTAATAAAGATATTAAACAAGAGAGGACCTAATACTGACCCTTGCGGCAGCCCACTGGTGACTGTGGCCCAGTCTGAATATTTACCATTAACAAGTACCCTCTGTTTCCTATCAGTGAGCCAGTTGCTAACCCAAATGCATGTTTTCCCCCAGTCCCAACATTCTCATTTTGCATACCAACCGTTTATGTGAAACACTATCAAAAGCCTATGAAAAGTCCAGATACACCACTTCTACTGCATTACCCATGTCCAGTCTTGAACTGACCTCCTCATAGAAGCTGATCAGATTAGTCTGACAGGACCGATTCCTCATAAACCCATGCTGATTGGGTGTTATAAGATTATTTACATTGAGATACTCCAGGATAGCATCTCTTAGAAAGCCCTCAAATATCTTACCCACAACAGAAGTCAAACTTACTGGCCTATAGTTTCCAGGTTCACTTTTACACTCCTTTTTGAAAATTGGCACCACATTTGCTATTCGCCAATCCTGTGGAACAGACCCAGTCATTACTGAATCCTTAAATATTAGATACAAGGGTCTATCTATGACCATGCTTAATGCCCTCAGAACTCGGGGGTGTATTCCATCTGGACCGGGCGATTTCTCTATTTTAGTGTTTTGCAGGCGGCGCCGTACGTCTTCCTGGGTTAAGCAGGTGACATTTAATTGAGAGTTAACATTACCCCTAATCATGTTGTTGGCCAATGGATTTTCTTGTGTAAACACTGTAGAGAAGAAGGCATTTAATACTTGTGCTTTTTCCTCATCCTCCTCCACCATTACACCCAGATTATTTTTAAGTGCCCACATTGTCAGTTTTTATTCTCTTATTATTTATGTAATAGAAGAATACTGAAAACTGAACAATTTGTAATTTTCAGGACAAACCCGCCTTATTATGAAGCAGTTTGCCCATCTCTAGTCACTTCAGATGACCCCAGGAGAGGGAGTACCATGGTCCTTTGTTCATGATATTCCCCCCATTACCAATAAGAAAAGATAGTTGCCCCTTATATGCTGCAGGCAATGTAGATCTAGTAATTTTAAATGAAAAAAAGAAAATAATAAAAATAACACACAATTGGTAATACCACGGCTGACTGATTTATGACTTAAATTCCTTATTTTTTCTCTTTGTGGTGTACTGAAATGTTGGTGTCTTGACACTATTACCCCCATGTTATAGGATCTATGAGTCTGTTTTCTGAGACATCATTGTTTTGATGTTTTGTTATGACTGAAAAATTAAAGTAGAGTTTAAAAACTCTACTTGTGTCAGCACATCGTTAATATCCCCTAAATCTTAATTGGTATGTTATTTATTCAACATGATAAACACCAGAAACCTGAAAATTCTGATAGTAGAACAGATGTTTTTGGTTCCTCTCCCCTCTAAAAAACAACAACAAAAAAAAAAAAACGGATATAAACGTTTTTGAAGGGTTAAAATGTGCAAAAGGATCCCGACTCTGCAACAAAAAAAGGGACATTTTCGGCAGGGTTTTGCAATTTTAATGTGACTGTTATGGGGTTAAAATGAAATTCCAGTCAAAGCAAGTTACCTACTAATCACAAAAACTGGTGTGCAAAATAGAGAAAAAGCATGGACAGCATTAATTTCAATGGGACCACCAAAAATAGCTAAAACACAATACTTGGCTATCTCCGGCAGCCCCACTGAAATGAACCGAGGGGCATGCCTTACTCTTCTTAAATAGCATAGGATTTGGAATACCCAATGTACTCACAGTTTACATATTCACTGGGAAATAATTGCTTACTACACCCTTTGGTAAATTTCTTAAGTTTTCCAAATGGGATTATTTTTTGGGAGATTCCACTTCTACTGCCACCTTAGGAACTCTGCAAACATGAGATGGCATCCAAAATCAAGACCTTCTGAATCTTTGATCTAAAAGTCAAACAGCGCTCCTTCACAGCTGTTCCTGTCATGTGCCCAAACAGCAGTTTAATCCCACAAATATTACACAATGCTTGGTTTTTGAATTTCAGTTTGGATTTTGGATGCCATGTAACTTTTGCGGAGTACCTGAAATACCAGCTAAGTACAATCCCTAGGCATGTCACCAAAGTTTGGAAACCATAACCCTCAAGAAATTTATTCAGGTGTGCGTCTTTAGCCCTCAAACTGCATTCATTTATGCTTCGGAAATGTATTCTCCGTGAGCTGCGCTAAATGAAAGTTGCAATTTTTCCAGAAATCCATAATTTCACTGTGCAATACATTGTGACCAAACCAACACTCCAAAAGCTGTTTTTCCCTGGATTATCTGCTTTTTTTGTGTGTCTATGATCACAAGCTAAGCACAGCATATCGGGTGCTGACATGGCATGTCTCTAAAAAAATTGCAATTGTATCTGTGCATTCATTGATGGAAATAAATTAATCCAACACTCAAGGGGTAAAAATGTTCGCTACACCCCTTGATACCTTTCTTTAATGGGGCTTTAATGGGGTCACTTCTTGGGGAATTCCACTTTCTTGGCACCTATGGAGCTCTTCTAAAGGCAGTATGACATCCACAAACTAGGCCTTCAAAATCTACAGTCCAAAAGGCAAAAACTACAGAGCTCCTTCCCTTCTGAACCCTGCTGTATCTTCAAACAGTAATTTACAGTGTTTTTTGTGGTTGTTTTCAATGGTTTAAGTTTTTGCATTAACATACCTCATTTGTTGATGTACCATCACTAATTACTGTTACTGATGGGTAATTCTTCGCCCATTCTTTAAATTTTGCATAGTACATGTTGTTAGTCTGAAAAAAAATTTTTTAAAAACATTAATGCAAAAACACAAAGCTTTTTAAATGGGGCACAATGTGCACTCACAGTTTGCATTGCTTGTCCAAAGGTATCTTAATCAATTGTAGTCATTGTAGAATGGACAGGGCAGATTAATTCCTAGTGCCTTCCCTTCCTTCTGCTCCCTGCTTTTTATATATTCACAGTATGAGCTTCCTGAATTGGCTGTTTACACACAGAAATTATTTTGAGGATGGAACGAATTTTCCTCTTTATCTGTTATGACCTTACTAAAGCAAAACCTTTTTATTTCCCATAGTAGTGTTTGTTTGATATTCCTTCAGATGCTATATATACACATGATACAATCATTGTGACTGATAGACAAATTTAGTATACAAAAGATCATTTTTTAGCACATGGCATATGTTTGTAGGATTAGTTGGCCACTTAAACACACCAATTTATCTTCATGTTGGTCTGACTGAAGACAAGTTCAGGGGACAATCGTACACATCAGGGAGAGTGTGTGCCTGCATAGGCAGTACGGAGACTTACAAGTCATTCCTGCTCCACTAGGGATTCTGGGTAAAAAAATATGCAAATCTATTCTCCAGGATGTAATTAGGAGAACAGTGCACTCTGTACGCTGCCCTCTAGAGGGCTAGCATCCTTAACATCATGCATGACTCAGTTAAAAAGTCTAATTAATCATGATGCGGATATAATTGCCAAATTAGTATTTCTATTCCAAAAGGAACAGATTCCCAGCTATGGACAGCACTGTTTCAGCCTATTGGGCTTCCTCAGCATAGCGTAGGGAAACTGATTTGGCAGAGTGAGAGACTATAGACCAGGGTCAGCAGATAATCGTACACATCAGGGAGAGTGTGTGAAGACAAGTTCGTCAGATAACTACCTGTATATGAAACCTAAGTTATCAGCTGCTGGATGGCAATAGATATGAGCAGGACAGCTATTCTCTGGTTTTATGATTTTCTTTTTTTCTTCTATATAGGCAGGTCACGCATCTTAATCTTAAACAGTTGCAAACAGGGGCATACAATTAAGCACATAGACTTGCAATCTCCACAAAGATATATTGGCTCATGTCAGAATATATCTGTGCACCTGGATTCCCCACCACCACCACCAATCTGATGGTGATGGACTGTCAATATTCTGATTTTGGAAAAATCCTTTAAATAGATGTCCAACTTTATCAATTTCTACTTCAAACAAGAGTAAACATTACTAGATTGGCGTTTTTAAATTCTACAATGTTCTGCCTCTGGATAAAGAAAGGGAATGTAATCCTACAAATTTCCTCTTGAACACTTGACAATGTTTGTTAGAAAGATAACATATTGTCAGAAAATAACGCATTCCTTATACATATCCCAGATATCTCCTCATGGCAATAATATTCCCAAAAAGAAGTAGCCTCCTTTAGCAGGAAAGTACACCCTGCCCCCCTAAACTTTTCAGGAATGGTTTGAGAACACTTCTTGGCCTCTAAATTGATGGGATGTTTTGGAAAAACAAGTCCCACCTCACAACTTAGGCTTGGTTTACATCTGCGTTCAGTATTCCTTTCAGGGAGTCTGCTTGGGGACCCCCCAGAATATTGAACGCATTAAAAAGCAGTGACAATGAAAGCACATGGACCCCATAGACTATAATGCTGCTTGAAGTACTTTTCTCTCCACATGATTCGTGCAGAAAACACACAGACCCTATTATAGTCTATGGGGTCCATGTGTTTTCAATGCTCGTCGCTTTTTAATGTGTTCAGTATTCCGTTCCAGTCTGCAAGTGGACTCCCCAAACGGAATACCAAACGCAGATGTGAACCAGGCCTTACAAGACCGAAATGATTTAGTGCTAACATTTTGGTGTCAGCTACCACAGGACATCTTCAGGTCTTGAAATTCCATGTACATACATACTGTATAATGGTTTATCAAAAAAAAAAAATGCTTACAACAATGAAAATATCTTGTAGGGCATGTCCTGCCCTTAAGGCCTCTATCCAATAAGAAATCAATGGGAAACCTCCAATTGGAAGTAATGGTTTGGGTGTCGAAATCAGATCTTTTAAACTTTGATCATTTACGTTCTGTAGATCCTTCATAAATCGTGTTCCATATCCAGCAGCTAAGATTACGGCCTTCATTTTAAATCCTGTAAAAAAATAAGTAAATAAAATACACATATAGAAATAGAGCATGTTTTTATTATTACATGTAGAGAAAAAGGCTAGAGAACAAAAGTCCAACTGTGCCAGAGTCATAGAAACGGCACGTATTGATGGATGCAAAGAGTTGGAATTATCTGGTCATCTGGGCAAGCAGGCAGGCTGCCTCGACTAGTCACATATTCCCTGTTGTAAACACATTCTCATTTCATTGAGACTGCTTGTGTACAGAGAATGGACAGAATAGTGATATAAGAGGTAAAGACAGAAGAAATAATTAAAGGGTTGTCCAGAATAACTTAAAATCCTTGCGCTACTCTAAACACCCGCCCCTCTCCTACTTTCTAAATAACGTTAATTATGAAAAATGGATAGTTACCCATTTCCCTGGGGCAATCATGTGACATGGATCATCACTACTACTCTCCACCTATCCACTGCACTCATACTTACCATCCATAACTTCCAGCAAGACGGCTCCTCCTCCTGTTGTCTGTGCAGTGTGCACTCTCCTACACTGTGCCCACCACCTGTAATTCACCTCTACCGCGTTTCCACACTTGCGCAGTAGAGGTGTTTGATCACTGGTGAGGAGGAGTATGGGAACAGTTCAAGAGGAGAGGCCATCTCGCTGGAAGAAGCATGGAAGGGTAAGTATATAATATGGGTCGGGTGTTGGGCTGAGTAGGTAGGGAAGAGTGGGTTAGAGAGACAGATAGGGGAGAGAGGAAGGAGGTGGAAGTGAGGAAGGAAGGGAGGAGTGAGGAAGGAGAGCAAAGTAAGGTGATAGGGTTATAGTGAGGATGTTACATAGAAGGAAGCTGAGCATGTAAAAAAAAAGCAGAGATACCAGCAGCCCCCAGAGAGACCCAGAAATCACTCAAAACATGGATGGATATAGGTATATGGGTGCATTAACTCATTAGTAGCACTAACAGACATTTAAAAAAACAACAACTTTTTTTGCCTGGAAAACTCCTTTAAGGACACAGGCAATTTTCTAGAATGAAGCGTATTACATAGTTTGCTCCCTTCACCTGCACTATTCATTTATTAAATAATAAATAAAAGTTTACTCATGCTTTAACTAGATGCACCGACATGTTGTACATACTCTTTATTATCAACCATGCCCTGGAGGAGTGATGACAGTGAAGTCTTTATGATGCCCACCAGAATACAAAAATGCAACTATGGGTCATGCGTATGATTACAACAGGCAATGATTAAAGGGGTATTCCCACGTCGCATACTCACCAGTCTTCACTGCTGTAAAATCTTCTTTCTTCCTGGTTTCTTGCATCATTTGGTGGGCAGGGTTTCACATGCAACCTGTTGTTTAGCTCCACCCCCAAATTAGTGTGTAGCTCAGCCCACCGCATAGCGTGATCCTATGGTGCGGCTGAAGGGCCTGTGATGTCATCAAAGGTCCTTAAACACTATATGCACAATATTGGACTATGAAGTACAGGCAGGAGCAACTCCATTCTGTGTTACATACAGAGACTGCCTGTCTCTGCCATAATGAACACAATTGAATTAGCTAGCCTGATAACTGGGAGAACAGAAGACGTTCAGAAATGAAAGCAGCTCTTCACCCCTATCTGAGAGCAGTATAGACACAGGAATTGCTAGATACACAGGCTTGCTCCCTGCACTTAGCCCCTCCTCCCTGAGAGCAGGCAGATACATCACTTGACTTTTGAGCAGATAAGTCAAGGGCTGTGTCAACAATGAATTGAATAAAGTAAGACAGTGGACAAACAAAGCAGTTTTGCTGAAGCAGTGTATTTAGGAAAAGTCTTACATCCACATTAACAAGCAGTATAGATAGGATCCTTGTGATTGGACAACCCCTTTAACTTGTCATTGCAACTACAATTCATGTTTTTTCAATACCCCTTAGTAGATGCCATTATCTATTAAACTGAAAAATTTAGGAGCCAAAACAAATTTTTAGTAGCCAAACCGTGTAATACTCCCCAATGTTCCCCTATCCAGTATAATGCTTTCCCCAGTGGCCCCACACACATTGTAATGCTTTATCCAGTGGTTCTTCTCACACAGTATAATCCTCTCCCCAGGGTCCTCCACAGTATAATGTTCTCCCTAGTGGCACCGTCAAAGTGTAATAGTAGCCATACTGCCCCCTACGTCCATAGGTATAATGTTCTCCCAAGTGGCAAGTATGTAATATACTTCTCAGTGCCCCCCACAGTATATATACTGTATATATATATATATATATATATATATATATATATATTGCTCTCCCGTGTCCACTCACAGTATATGCAATGTTCTCTCCAATGTACTCCCTATAGTATATATAATTCCATCCATAGTAGCCATCACCCTTTATAATGCTGTTGCAAGTGGCCCCTACCTTTTCTAATATTGTCCCCTATGGTTCCCACCACTTACAGTGTTGCCCCAGGGCCCCCTCAACCTTTGTAGTGCATTCCTTGGTGACCTCACATAGTAGTTGTGACTAGGGTTGAGCCGATCTTGAAATTTCAGGATCGTTTTTAAAATCCGATTTCCGATCATTTTCCATTCGAACCCGATCCCGATGCAAGTCAATGGGATTTTTTTAAATAATCGGAGATCGGATTTTAAAAACGATCCTATTCACTACATAGCATGTAGTCCAAAAATTAAATCAATTTTTGGACCCCACGCTATGTAGTGATTAACCCCCTCCCACTGGTGTCCGCTTACCTGCACAGCTGCAGCTCCCAGTTCTTCTTCATGCGGTCCGATCCTCTGTCCTTCACATGTCTTCAGAGTGACCTGCCCCCCTTCCCCCCGCCTCCCTAGACTAGTATTGTAAAGATGCAGGGAGTAGGTGGGGCTTGGTGCGGCTGGAGAGTGTGGAGGGGGAGACATGAGTGATGCACTCACGTCTCCCCTCCCAGTACCCGCCCACACTCTCCTAAACCCCACCTTCTCTATAATACTAGTCTAGGGAGGCGGAAGTGGGGGCGGGGCACAGGGCGTTCTGAAGCCACATGAAGGACAGAGGACCGGACCAGCAGAGGGCAGCACTTCTGAGCAGGTAAGTTAAGCGAAGTAATGAAATAAGCCCTAATCTCGATCCCGCCCAAAAAGATCGGGATCGGAATTCTGATTGCAATCGTGAAATTTTCTCGATCACCGATCGGAATCCGATCTTTTCCGATCTCGATCGTTCAACCCTAGTTGTGACATAAACAGAAGTCTTTACTTCTCCTTAGTCCATAATCACTACACTAGAATTGATAGAATTTACCTCTCGCCCTCTTTACTTTCTGATCTCACTTATGCCTGCCATGTCCCTTGTGCCTGGTCTGACCACAACCTGGTTATTATTGATGTAGTGATTCAGTTGTTTACCATCCCACGACCTGCTTGGCGACTGAATGAGTCACTTCACCATTGATGATCATAATATTTTGTTTTTTTTGTTTCTTGTTTTTTTCATTAAGAATTTTAATAAAAAGCAAATCCAACAAGGTATTAACAGAAGCAGTGCATGAGGGGAAAACCAGGGAAAGGAGGAGTGGGTCGGGGAAACAAGGAATAACAGGTGGGTAATCAGGAAAGACGGGGGGGGGGGGAAAGAATAACAGCTCTGTCACAACAAAGTCAAACACTAAATCCAAAAATATAAACAGAGCTGAGTGTGCAGCAGGGTTCACATCTCTGGTGTAGCAGTGCTGGCCGTGCACTCAGCTCGGCTACATCTCCAGTGTAGGCGAGCTGAGCGCACGGCCAGCACTGCTACACCTCGGCATAGGAATGCATTGACGCGCGTTGATTGGCCGAATGCCATACAGAGTACAGCATTCGACCGATCAATGCTGGTTCTGCCGGAGGAGGCGGAGTCTAAGATCGGTCCACAGCATTCTCCATTCTGGTCCGAAATTAGACTCCGCCTCCTCACAGACGAGCCTCCAGCAGAACCAGCGTTGATTGGTCGAATGCTATACTCTGTGTGGCATTCAGCCAATCAATGCTGGTCAATGCATTCCTAAGGGAAAAAGTCAGCTCCCGCATATCGCAAGCTAACAGGGATCCTGACCAGATAGAGCCCCAAAGAGCTGGGTGAGTGACATTCCCACCTAAATAAAGGTAATCCTTAGCTAACCCTGCCTGTACATGTATCCCTGTCTAGTTCACAGTCTCAAATTAACCAAATGTTAAATCCACCATTCGTATGAATTGGAGGTCACCTGATTTAGCCAGCCAATTACTTTTTCCAATTTTTTTTCTATGCCTCCGTTGTCGTAGTTCCTGTCCCACCTCCCCTGCGCAGTTATTGGTGCAAAAAAAGTGCCAGGGAAGGTGGGAGGGGATACGAATTTTAGTGAGTTTGCCTCATGGTATACGATTGGAATCGAATACCTCGAACGACCTGAACAGTGTTCGCTCATCTCTAATAGTGACGTTAGGTTCACACCTGCGTTCTACTCTCCGTTCTGTGCTTTCCGTCTTCTGCATGCCAGAAGACGGAAAGCACAGACTGGGTCCGGCCGTGAGCTGCGGTGAGCGTTTTATGCTCTCCGCCGCAAAACCGGATTTTTTAATCCAGACACAGAGTACTGCATGTCCGACTCTGTGTCCGGATTAAAAAACCCGGTTTCGCGGCGGAGAGCATAAAATGAATGGGTGAGAAAGACTCCTGCAGGTTTCCGTCTCCTGCTCTGTTTTATGCAGGAAACGGAAACCTGCATTATGGAGAGGACAACGCAGATGTGAACGAGCCCTTAGTATACAATTGCAATTTACATCCAATGAAGAAAAAAAAAAGTGATATAATCAATAAAAAACATAATTTTGTGTTCATGTCTAACAATATAAAGTGTCAGTTCATATAGATCAGAAGTGAAACCAGTACCAATAATCCAATTAATGTACAGCATGTGCAACAAACCAATAGATCTAGTTAATTACTCACACCTCCGAGCAGTCCTGTATCTCCCTGGATGATAGGCACTCTAAAAACACTACGTGCAGCCGCTAGACCGGGTAATCCTGGAAGTATAGACTCGCACATGTGCAGTAGAGGTGGAAGTCAACCGACGCCATCTTGGAGAAGGGAACTCATCATACTGAGCATGCCCAAGAGGTATAGGGCCATTAGAGCTGAACATTATGTGACTCTGAGTAGGAAAAACTCCATATTACTTTGGGGAAGATGCCCCAATCATAAAAAAATACTTAAAAGAACTGTATATATAGCTTCTATTACTTGGCAAAACACCATAACTTATCTGTGCCATTTAGGATAATAAGTCCAAAGTCTCCACAGCTAAAAAAGTGATGTTTAAAAATATGAGACTAATTCATGCCTGAGCTTATGAGGGAAGCCATCTAGAGGTCATTAGCGGTACAACACCCTATACCAGGCTCAGATGCCACATCCACTATCAAAACTATGACAGTTGATTGGAACCAGAACAGCGCCTCAATGCTGTGATGCTAAACAACACCACTAGTCTAGAAATTACCGTTTTGAGACATAACAATACATCATATACGCAGGCACAAAGGATATAGCTCAATCTAACCCCAGGTAAATCAGTCATGCAGCAGTTTTATTGGAACTAAAATTAAATAAATACACGTACAGAACATATACATATATACACGAATATTACGAGAATATAGACACAATTCATGTTCTTATCTAGAAAGAAAAAGTAATATTATCAGAGAATAATTATAAAAAACATTTATATAAAAAAATATATATACATAATCTTAATCATGTAATGCACCAAACCTGCACTAAGTAAGAAGCGAACTCGAAAATCACAAGAATGGAGACCCAGGGAAAGAAACTTCCTATGCATTAATTTAAAGTACACATTTAGACCATGTGGTCTCAGGATATTTAAAGGGGCTCTATCAGCAAAATTCTGCTAATAGAGCCCCACATATGCGTGAATAGCCTTTAAAAAGGCTATTCAGGCACCGTAAATGTTATATTAACCCCCGGTCCCGTTTTTAAATAAAAGGATAAAAACATATATGCAAAACTTACCTGAACGTACACCCTGGGCCGGGATAAACGATGCGACGTCAGCTTCGGGCACGCCTGCCTCTTCTGTCTTCTTGGAGTAACGCCCTCTGGTTCCGTGTCTTCCAGCTTCTTCTCTTCAAATCCTGCGCCTCTTCAAATCCCTCGCCATTTTACTTAATGGCAGTTCACGAGTGAGCCTGCGCAGTAGCGCTTCGGAGGGAAGCGCTACTACGCAGGCGCGGGATTTGAAGAGAAGAAGCCGGAAGACACGGAACCAGAGGGCATTACTCCAAGAAGACAGAAGAGGCAGGCGTGCCCAAAGCTGATGTCGCATCGTTTATCCCCGCCCAGGGTGCACGTTCAGGTAAGTTTTGCATATATGTTTTTATCCTTTTATTTAAAAACGGGAGTGGGGGTTAATATAACATTTACGGTGCCTGAATAGCCTTTTTAAAGGCTATTCACGCATATGTGGGGCTCTATTAGCATGATTTTGCTGATAGAGCCCCTTTAATTTGACGATCCTCTCGAATTCTCTTTTTTTTCAGTATTCGTACCCTATCACCACCGCCTAGTTCATCTTGTCACCGCCTAATTCCTCCTTTCCATTAAACTTAAACATTGTGTTAGGGAATTACTAGATGAGCGATTCCCCAGTAATGCTGGAGCCTGTAGGAAAGGGGAATGATAAAGACAGTGAGTTCTAAAGCCCCGCTCACACGGGTGGCGGAAGGGCAGATTTTGGCACAGAGAGTTACGTGGGGAGCTGCGTCACTCTCTGGCCAAAATCCGCCTGCCACGACTGTCACGGCTTCCCCCTCCAAAGTAGGCTTAAATTAATGGGCCGACCCCGGAGGTTGCTGCCGCCAGGCAGACGCCAAGGCTCAACGAGCCGTGGAATCCGCCTGAAGAAAGGGCAGCTCGCTTCGAAAGCTAGCGGTCTCCATAGACCACCATTGTCAGGGGGAAAATTATGACATGGATTCCGCGCCATAATCCGCCCCGTCTGTGCCCGTGTGAACGGGCCCTAATACAGAACCCAGCCCCAATCTCTGCCTATTTGTTTCAACTGCCCTAGGCAGTAGAGGACAACTGAGCAAATGTTCTTTACTTCCTATGATGCAAGTGAGAACGTAGACAAGACAAACAAGAACAAACGGATGATCAGGCTAGCCAAGGGGGTCAGAATCAGTCGAGCAGTGAAGTAAAGAATCAGAATCCAAGAGAGTAGTCGCAAAAAAAAAAAAAAAAAAAAGCCAAGGGTCAGAAATATAAATATTAGCAGGAAACACGGTAGAGCACGCACAGAAAGGCAATAGCAAGCATTAGGGAGTGGGCTGGAAAAGTATATAAAGGAATACGCCCTTGACTTCATTGGCCAGGAAGAATGTCAATTAAAATCTACAAAGTTAATTGCAAAATGACCAAAGAAACTAGAGTAATGGCTAGACTGACATACAGCAACGAATCCTCAACTGCATACCTCCCAACTTTTGAAGAACAAAAATAGGGACAAAATGTGTGCCGCAGCAAATTTAGCTCTGCCCACTTTTGCATTGACTCCGCCCATTCTCATTCATTTTTCATGTGCCCCCACACAGTATCATCCTCCTACAGGCACCTGCAAATTACAGTATATGTCCCCCCTCCATCTCTTCCCCAGTTTCATATCCCTCCTTCATCTGCCCCTAGTTTCATGTTCCCCCTTCATCTCTGCCCCAGTGTCATGTTCCCCCACCATCTCTGCCCCAGTTTCATCTCCCCCCTCCATCTCTCCCCCAGTTTCATGTCCTCCCTTCATCTGCCCCAGTTTTATGTCCCCCCTCCATCTTTCCTAGTTTCATATCCCCCTCTTCATCTGCCCCCAGTTTCATCTCCCCCTTCCATCGCTGCCCTCAGTTTCATCTTCCCCCTCCATCTCTGCCCCAAGTTTTATGTCTCCCCTCCTTGTACCAGTAGAACTGGATAAAGCACTTACAGGGTAATCTTATATTCAGGATACTTCAGATTTTCTGAGATGGCTTGAAATAATTGGACCTCAGTGGCTCTATTATATTGGCATCATTTGATGCGGTGTCATTACACACTGTAATCCAATGGCCGGCAAAGTAATGGAGGGGGTGTACATCGCGCCCAGACTACTTAGTTGGGCAAGATGAGACAAAGTCCAGGTATGACTTGTTCTCAGCAGACAGCTTATGTCTCCTGAGCAGTTTGTTAAGTGCTCAGTACTGGGCTGGATTTTTTGGGAATGACGGGTAGGTTTGGCAGTGGGACCTGTCATTCCACACCCTCTCCAGTCCACACATTGAGAATGTTTCTGCAGCAAGTCAGCTGTTGTGGATTGCCCTCATCAGGGAGGTTTAAAAGATCAGCTACCCCAGCAAGACTTTGGACAGAGCTGGGCTGCAGGACCAGCTGGAAGGTCACACTGAGGGAGCTGTGGCTGGTACCATTTAAAGAGGACCTTTCACCATATCCGGGCACATGCAGTTCTATATCCTGCCAGAAAGCTGACAGTGCGCTGAATTCAGCGCACTGTCGGCTTTCCCGATCCGTGCCCGGTGTAAAGCGCTATCGGTCCCAGTACCGTAGCGCTTTACAGTCAGAAGGGCGTTTCTGACCATTAGCCAGAGACGTCCTTCTGCCTCGCGGCACCAATCACGCTGTGCTGTGGAGCCGGGAGGAACGCCCCCTCCCTCTCCTGATAATGCTGGTCTACGGACAAGCTGTGTGAGCAGAGGGAGGGGGCGTTCCTCCCGGCTCCACAGCACAGCGCGATTGGCGCCGCGAGGCAGAAGGACGTCTCTGGCTAATGGTCAGAAACGCCCTTCTGACCATAGAAGAGCTACGGTACCGGGCCGTAAGCTCTTCACACCGGGCACAGATCGGGAAAGCCGACAGTGCGCTGAATTCAGCGCACTGTCAGCTTTCTGGCAGTATATAGAACTGCATGTGCCCGGATATGGTGAAAGGTCCTCTTTAATGTTTGCTGTTTGAAACTACTATTATAGTTGAGGTAAGCTATGTATGTGTTTAGTCAGAGCCTAGCCGGGCAGGTATTTATTTTGTATTGTTTTTTTTTGTTTTTTTTCCCTTTGGATTTTGCTGCACTGTTTCTTATGGAGTCAAAATATAACTCTACCTGGACTAAAAAGTTGGACTTGTGTGTCTATGCCACCCCACCTAGCAACCTCAGACCCTGACAATTGGTGGAGGATGCGGGCATACAGCGGTTGCTAGGGGTAACGACACGTCCACTTCTTGCTGGAGAAATTTTTTATTTGGTCTATTATGACCTCAGCCAGCAGGATGTCCAGGACTATGCCAAGTTAAAAGTGGAAATCCTTGCTCGGCTGGGGGTAACCACTGCTGTCCGTGCCCAGTGGGTGCTTACCTGGAGCTACAATATGGACAAGCCTGCCAGATCCCAGATCTACAACCTGATTCACCTGGTTAGAAAGTGGCTGGAACCAGACATCTGTACCCCAGCAAAGATGGTGGATAAGTTGGTCCTAGACCAGTTCACCAGAGCTCTCCCTCCTGCATTGCAGCGCTGGGTTGGACATGGAAACCCCAAAGATGCCAACCAACTCGTCAGCCTTCTGGAGAAGTACCTGGCGACTGAGGCAGAACTCCACGGTGACCCTACAGTGCGACCATCCTCCAGGAACACCCGGTGGAGGGCACCTCCCGATAAGAATGTTTTGGTATTTAAGGGAGGAGTGAATAGAGCTCTAGAAGTGTCTCCCAGGCCATCCAACAGCCCAAAAAGGGACTCTCTACTAGAGAAACCAAGGCTGGTACAATGTTGGAGATGCCATGAGCGGGGACATGTTGCCGCTCAGTGACCATTTCCCTCTGAGCCAATGAACTGTGACACTGGTAAGCGTCAGTCCTTGTTTGCAGTTCCTGCCTGTGCTGCAGCACCAGGACTAGAGACTGAGCCGCAGGTCTGCAATGTTGTGGTGAGTGGCCATTCTATCCAGGCATTGTTGGACTCTGGTAGCCTGGTCACTCTGTTGCATGCCAGCTTGATAGCTGGGGACTTTATTCTGGACAAACGTATGAGTGTTTGTTGCATCCATGGGGATGTCAAGGACTAGCCCATTTCCAGTGTCAGAATAGAGACTGTAGTAGGATCTGTTTATTATGAAGTGGGTGTTGTAAAAAACCTTATGCAGAATATGATTTTGGGGCGTGATTTCCGTTTGTTCTGGGATTTGTGGGGAAAAGGTAAAACCACAAAGACAAATGTGGAAACCCCGCCTACTCCTAAAGTGTATGAGGAAGATGACACCTTTGCGTTACAGGTCCTAGCTGGAGAGGAAGATGAATCCTCTTCCCCCAGCTCCTAAGCCCAATATACCTGAGTTAGAGGTCTCGCGGGATAATTTTAGTACTGCACAGTTGAGAGATCCCACTCTTGCTAATGCTCGGGATAATGTGACAGTTATTAACAATGTGCCTCAGGAACCTGATGCTGACCACCAATTTCCGCATTTTGCTATGAATAATGACCTGTTGTATCAAGTTGCAAAAAGTAATGGGGAAATGGTAGAGCAGCTTCTCGTACCGAAGCCTTACCACCATGTTGTTCTTGATATGGCCCATAATCATGTGCTTGGGGGACACCTAGCGGCAGAGAAAACACAAGGAGAGGATTCTCCAAAGATTTTATTGGCCCAGCATGTACAGGGAAGTGAAGGATTACTGTGCCTCCTGTCCTACATGTCAGATACATGCCCCAGCCCCACATTTCTGTAGTCCCTTGGTTACCCTGCCCATCATTGAAGTGCCTTTTGAAAGGATTGGTATGGACTTGGTCGGTCCAATAGTCAAGTCAGCTAGAGGTCACCAATATATTCTGGTTGTCTTAGATTACGCTATTTGCTATCCTGAGGCGGTTCCCTTGCGTAATACGACATCAAAGAGTATTGCCCGTGAGTTGTTTTACATGTTTTCAAGAACAGGCATACCTAAAGAGATACTGACCGACCAAGGTACCCCGTTCATGTCAAAGGTCATCAAGGAGCTATGTAAACTGTTCAAAATTACCCACATACGGACCTCTGTGTATCACCCCCAGACAGATGGAGTAAGTGGAGCGCTTTAATAAGACTCTCAAACATATGCTTAAAAAGATGGTCGTGACTGGGATTGCCTGTTGCCATACTGTTCTCTATTAGAGAGGTTCCACAAGCATCTACCGGTTTCTCCCCTTTTGAATTAGTCTATGGTAGACACTTCAGGGGCTTACTTGATATAGCCAAAGAAACCTGGGAAACTGAGGCTTCCCCATACCGTAGTGTCATAGAGCATGTAGCTCAAATGCAGGATCGCATCTCATCAGTCATGCCAATTGTAAAACAGCATCTGCAAAGAGCACAAGAGGCCCAAAGCAGAATTTACAATCGTTCTGCCAGAATCCATGAATTTAATCCAGGGAAAAGAGTCCTTATTTTGGTGCCGACTGTGGAGAGTAAGTTCTTGGCGAAATGGCAAGGCCCATATGAAATTGTGGAAAAAGTAGGGCCAGTCAACTATAAGGTTCACCAACCAGGGAAAAGGAAGCCTTTTCAAATTTACCTTGTGAATTTGATTAAGCCCTGGAACCAAAGGGAAACCTTGGTGGCCTCAAATACAGAGGTGGGTGATTCGTTGCCACCAATCCCTCCAGTCTGTGTTAATGAGACCCTCTCAGTGCCCCAGCAACAGAAGGCAAGAGAGTTCCTGCAGAAGAATAGACGCAAGTTCTCCGATCTACCAGGGCATACACACCTAATAGAGCACCATGTAGAGACAGAACCTGAGCGGAAAGTACAACTCAAACCCTACAGAATACCAGAGGCATGTAGGGAGGTAGTGTCAGCTGAGGTTAAACGTATGCTGGAGTTAGGTATGATTGAGGTGTCTAAAAGTGAGTGGTCTAACCCAATTGTCTTGATACCAAAGCCCAATGGTACTTGGAGGTTCTGTAATGATTTTAGAAAACTGAATGAAATTTCAAAATTTGATGCTTATCCCATGCCCAGGGTTGATGAGCTTATTGAAAAGTTGGGTAATGCCAGGTACATAACTACACTGGATCTTACAAAAGTTTACTGGCAAATACCTTTGTCTAAAGAAGCCAAGGAGAAAACTGCCTTTGTTGTTCCCAAAGGGCTGTTCCAGTAAACGGTTATGCCATTTGGGCTGCATGGAGCTCCTGCTACCTTTCAGAGGTTGATGGACCAGATCTTGTGGCCACATCGTGCCTACGTAGCAGCTTACCTGAACGATGTGGTCATTCATAGCCCAGACAGGGGAAGTAATCTCTGTAAGGTGCAGGCAGTACTAGACTCCATAAGTGAGGCAGGCCTTACTATGAACCCTGAGAAATGTGCTTTAGGGCTAGAGGAAGCTAAGTACCTGGGCTATGTCATTGGCAAAGGGGTAATAAAGCCCCAAATCAATAAGGTGGAGGCAATACAAAATTGGCCACTGACCAAGAAGCAAGTCACGGCATTTCTTGGCATTGCTGGTTACTAATGGACATTTGTGCCAAACTTTGCCTCTATTGCAGCTCCTCTCACTGACCTGAAAAAAAAAAAAAAAAAAAAAAACACTTGCAAGTCTTCAGTAGATGATACCTTTTTTAATGGCTAACTTATAATGATGACAGAATATAAAGTTTTGAAGCTTCGAAGAAGCCAGGAAACTTCGAAATGTTATAGTCTGTCATCATTATGAGTTAGCCATTAAAAAGGTATCGCCTACTGAAGACTTGCAAGTTTGTTTTTTTTTTGTTTTTTTAAAAATATTTCATAACCACTGGCTAACACGGTACAAAAACAAACATTTTCCTTTGACCTGAAAAAGGGAGGGAAGACAGTGATGATACACTGGACACCAGAGGCAGAGGAGGCATTCCAGAAGCTAAAGTTAGCTCTTTGCCAGCAGCCAGTGCTGATAGCCTCTGACTTTAGAAAAGAGTTCTTGGTGCAGACAGATGCCTCAGATGCAGGTCTAGGAGCAGTGCTGTCCCAGGTGGTAAATAGTGAGGAGCATCCAGTGATGTACCTGAGCAGGAAGCTGTCTAATGCAGAGAAAAACTATGCTGTTGTAGAGAGGGAATGTTTGGCTGTTAAGTGGGCACTGGATGATCCGAGTTTAAATTGGTCACTGACCATGCTCCCCTTACATGGATGAAGATGAATAAGGACAAAAATGCTAGGGTTACCCGATGGATCCTGTCCTTACAGAATTTTTCTTTCAGTGTGGAATACAGACCAGGGAGATTGCTGGGAAATGCTGATGCCCTGTGAAGAGTCCATTGTATGTTGGCCACAAGTGCCCAGCCCTCCGGTCTGGAGGAGAGGGGGGATATGTAAGCCAATGGCCGGCAAAGTAATGGAGGGGGTTGTACATCGCGCCCAGACTACTTAGGTGGGCAAGATGAGAGAAAGTCCAGGTATGACTTGTTCTCAAGCAGACAGCTTATGTCTCCTGAGCAGTTTAAGTGCTCAGTACTGGGCTGGATTTTTTCTGGGAAAGACGAGTAGGTTTGGCAGTGGGACCTGTCATTCCACACCCTCTCCAGTCCACACATTGTGGATGTTTCTGCAGCGGGTAAATGTTGTGGATTGCCCTCATCAGGGAGGTTTAAAAGATCAGCTACCGCAGCAAGACTTTGGACAGAGCTGGGCTGCAGGACCAGCTAGAAGGTCACACTGAGGGAGCTGTGGCTGGTACCATTCGATGTTTGCTGTTTGAAACTACTATTATAAGTGAGGTAACCTATGTACAGTATGTGTTTAGTCAGAGCCTAGCTGGGCAGGTATTTATTATGTTTTTTGCTTCTTTTTTTTTTTCCTCTGGATTTTGCTGCACTGTTTCTTGTGGAGTCAAAATAAAACTCTACCTGTTTTGAACTAAAAAGTTGGACTTGTGTGTCTATGCCACCCCACCTAGTAACCTCAGACCCTGACAACACTTTAATAGATGATAATAGAAGCTTGGAATCTATGAGTAGGAAATTACAGGGTTCAAACTATACAGCACCACTATGGTCTTTTTTGTTAGAGCTATTAAGATTGGTTTTAATAATTATTTTTTATTTGGTGACTTTTTTTATACAAAGACGGGATACCGCAATGGGTGCTACCTACTCTAACATGATGCCAACCTACACTAACATATCCATGACGGTCTTGGAGGAGGATTTTGTTTGTGTCTCCTCACTTCTCCCATGTAGCAAGGTGGTGGAGATACATAGATGTCATCTTCCTCCTATGGTAAGGGTCAGTTGAGGAATAAATGGAATTTCATGATTTCCTTAATATAATAATAAATTTTATTTATATAGAGCCAACATATTTCGCAGTGCTGTACAATTTGTAGGGTTCAAATACAGACAGAAAGATACATTGCAAAGAAAGTCTTTTCACACAATGGGACTGCGGGCCCTGCTCGCAAGAGCTTACAATCTACTGTATGTGGTAGAGGGGGTAACACAAGAGGTAGCAGGGGTGGCATTGCTTATACAGAGGTCAGACACTTTTGTAATAGAGGTGACTGTCATTACATAAACATAAAACTTTATGAGCCGTCGACAGTCGTGTCCTTTAACATGTGGATGGAGCTTGGACCTATAAAGTTAGCATGAGATGACATCATATCATGTGGGGAAATGTGGGAGCGGGGACAGAGGAGGGTTAAGGGTTTACATTAGAAATTGTGATAGGCTTGTCTGAAAAGATGTGTCTTTAGTTTGCATTTGAAACTGTAGAAATTGGGAGTTAATCTGATTGTCCGGGGTAGAGCATTCCAGAGAAGTGGTGCAGCTCGGGAGAAGTCTTGTATACGAGCGTGGGAGGTTCTGATAATAGAGGATGTAAGTATTAGGTCATTGAGTGAACGGAGAGCACGGGTTGGTTGGTAGACAGAGATGAGGGAGGAGATGTAGGGAGGTGCGGCATTATGAAGAGCCTTGTGGATGAGCGTGATAACTTTATATTTTATTCTATAATGAATAGGCAGCCAATGTAACGACTGGCACAGACCAGAGGCATCGCTATAGCGTCTAGACTGATAGATGAGCCTGGCCGCTGCATTCAGAATAGATTGTAGAGGGGAGAGTTTAGTGAGGGGAAGACCGATTAGTAAGGAGTTACAGTAGTCAAGGCGAGAATGAATCAGAGAGACAATAAGTGTCTTTAGTGTATCTCTGGTAAGGAAAGGGCGTATTCTGGAGATGTTTTTGAGGTGGAGGTGACATGAACGTGCGAGTGATTCAACATGAGGGGTGAAGGAAAGGTCTGCGTCAAACATGACCCCGAGGCAGCGGGCCTGCTGCCTAGGAGTTATAGTAAGGCCTGAGACTACAATGGATATATCAGGGACAGATCTATTAGATGGTGGAAACAGTAGTAGTTCAGTCTTGGAGAGATTTCGTTTCAGATAGAGCGAGGACATGATATTTGAGTCAGCAGAGAGACAGTTGCTGGTGTTCTGTATGAGTGCAGGGTGACGTCACGGGAAGATGTGTATAATTGGGTGTCATCAGCATAAAGATGGTACCTGAAGTCAAATCTGACAATGGTTTGTCCAATGGGGGCTGTGTAGAGAGAAAAGAGCAGGGGGCCTAGGACCGAGCCCTGAGGAACCCCAACAGCAAGGGAAAGAGGGGAGGAAACAGAGCCCGCAAATGATACACTGAAAGTGCGGTCTGAGAGATAAGAGGAGAACCAGGAGAGCGCAGTGTCATTGAGGCCAACTGAGCGGAGCATAGTGAGGAGGAGTTGATGGTCAACAGTGTCAAAAGCTGCAGAGAGGTCCAGAAGAATAAGAAGAGAGAAGTCACCATTGGATTTAGCCATTAGGAGATCATTGGAGACTTTTGTGAGAGCCGTTTCAGTAGAGTGCAGAGCGCGGAAACCAGATTGTAAGGGGTCCAGCAGAGAGTTAGCAGAGAGATAGCGGATTAAACGAAAATAGACCAGGCGTTCCAAGAGTTTAGAGATGAAGGGGAGGTTAGAAACAGGTCGATAGTTAGCAGTTAATATCATAGACCATGATATAAAATTCACATTAGTACATTCAACGACATCCATACAATTTCTGGATGTTTTGGTTACACTGGAAGGAAATACTGTAGACTTGGGACGGATTTGTATGCTAAGCCTACAGATTACAAATCAATCCTAGGGAGCTGGGTTTTTTTAACACCCTTATTGGCTATGGTGAATTCACTTCCATATAGTCAGTTTCTGTGAATGAAGAGGATTGTTAGTGATGACAAGGACATGAAAAAAAACATGGATAACATTGACATATAAATTCAAAGAGAGGGTTTACCCACGTAAATTAATTGAGAAAAATAAAACTAAAGCATTATTATTATTATTATTATTATTATTATTATTATTATTATTATATTATAAAGCCTGGGCACAGGATAGACAAGCTCTTATACACCAAGGAAATGTAATAAGAGTAGTAGGATTAGAAACCTAGAAGCTGAGGCGTCAGATGGTAACTTCTAAACTAGTGGTATTGTTTAGCATCACAATCTTGATGCGCTATCCAGGATTTCATTCAACTTGTCATAGTTTTGATAGTGGATGTGGCATCTAAACCTGGTATAGGGTGTTGTACCTTAAATAGCCTCTAGATGGCTTACATCATAAACTGAGGTATGAATTATGCTAAGTTCACACCTGCATTAGGGTTTCCATTGGGGTGTCCGCTTGGGGTACATTCAGAAACCCACAAACTCCACAGACTATAATGGGGTCCACCGGGTTTCCATCCGAAAGGAACTGAAAATGCGGACAGAAAAACGCTGCTAGCAGGACTTTTCTCTCCTCATTTATAAAGTGGAATGGAATGTGACTGTGTCACTTGTCTGAGTGACTGTCTGTTCCCCCTATGGGTGAATGTATATATATGCCCATATGTTCATGAGTACTGCTTACTGGCAACTTTGTTAATTACCCCTGATGAGTGTGTGTGTTATTGTCATTTATGCACCACGAAACATGCATGTCGGGTATGTCATTTTGAGTTGTATTTAACTCTTTTCAGCGCAACTTTTCATATGTATATATTCTGTCCAGGAGGGCCTGTATAGGGACACCCCAATACTAGGGCAAGGTTCCAGACGGGGCACTGGCCATTTAGGGAGGTGACCCCGTGTTAGGCATAGGGGTGTACAGCTCCCTTCCTGTCTTATAGTCTAGGGACATTCTTCTTTACTGTCTCATACACTTCTATCAGGACGGAGACATCTTCCCTGGATTGTTCTTTAGAAGTCCCAAGTCATCCACTACTAGTAGGTGAGTCCACAATTGGTTTAATTTCCTTTTGGGACCGCCGTGTCCAGATATGTGGTGATTGAGTTGGACTTTTTGTTTGTCTTATGTGGGTATTTTTTATGTATTTATGTATCTATCTATTTTAACCGGTTTATTAAAGGTTATGTTTTATCAGTGACACTATTCCATTTGCTCCTTTTTGGATTGTATGCAGTGTGGCGAGCAATTGTGCATTTTTGACTTTAGTTGTTGTAATAAAGTGGAATGGGAAACGGAATCCCCAGGTAGAGACCGGGCACAGGTGTGAACCTAGCCTTAGCCTCAAATTTTTAAACATCATTTTTTTTAGCTGTGAAAACTTTGGACTTATTATCCTAAATGGCATATATAAGTTTTGGTGTTTTAAGTAATAGAAGCTATATATATATAGTTTTTTAAGTATTTCTTCATGATTGGGGCAACTTCCCCTAAGTTATATGGAGTTTCTTCTACTCCAAGTCACATAATGTGCAGCCCTAATGGCCCTACACCTCTTGGGCATGCTCAGTATGATGAGTTCCCTTCTCCAAGATGGCGGTAGCTGACTTCCAGCTCTACTGCACATGTGCGAGTCTATACTTCCAGGATTGCCCAGCCTAGCAACAGCACATACTGTTTTAGCGTGCCTATGATCCAGGGAGTTACAGGTCTGCTCGGAGGTTTGAGTAATTAACTAGATCTACTGATTTGTTACATGTGCTGTACATTAATTGGATTATTGGTACTGGTTTTGTTTTACTATTTAATATTATGCATATTCACTTTTAATCTATATAGACTATGAATTAAATGCACTGACAGTTTATATTTTTAGGCATTAGAACAACATGATGTTTTCTATTGATTATATCACTTTTTTTTTTTTTACTTGATTGGTTGTAAATTACAACTGTATACTCATAGGAGTATAGGCTAGTTTGTATATATATATATATATATATATATATATATAGTGTGTATATCTATATATACTGTATATAGATATATATACTAGCCTAGTTGCACATGTACTTTACTTGACAAAGGCTCAGTGGAGCTGAAACATCATTTAGGGGTTGTTCACACTACCACTTGTGACCATCAGTAGTGTCCATTGCTAATGTCCGTTACAAGATATTAGCAATAGAGATGAGCGAGTACTGTTCGGATCAGCCGATCCGAACAGCACGCACGCATTGAAATGAATGGATGTAGCTGGCACACGGGGGGTTAAGCTGCCGGCCGGCATCAAAGCGGAAGTACCAGGTGCTTCCATTCATTTCAATGCGTGCGTGCTGTTCGGATCGGCTGATCCGAACAGTACTCGCTCATCTCTAATTAGCAACAGACGCTAGCTGAGCAGTCCATTCATTTCAATGGGATTTCATCTTGTGTCCGTTAGTGTCTTTTATACACATCCAATCCATCACATGTCAGTTTTTATCGCAGAAAAAAATACCACATGCAGGACTTTTGTGTGTTACCCCCCCCCCCCCAAAAAAAAAGGTTTCATGGCAGACGTCAAGTATCCACTATTTTTTCAACATTAAAGTCTATGAGTAACAGAGGTGTCCATTATACTGTCCATTTTTTTTTCTGCGCATGCTCAGAAAGCAGAAACAAAAAAATAAAGCAAAAAAAGGACAGTATAAAAATAGACACTAACTCATACTAATGTGGCGTTCACACTTGCGCCACTGTCTGCCCTTTCAGTTTTCACCTAAATGCCTGGAAAAACTGCATAGGTGATGGTTTAAAAACCCTTTCACTTGAAAGGGTTTTTAAAGCAAACCGCCGATGTCCCTATGCAGCGTCTTTGTGGTGAAACAGTTTTTTTTTTTTTGCACGGACACAAAGTCTTGCATGTCTGACTTTGTGTCTGTGCAGAAAAACCGGAAGAGGCTGCATATGAACACCGGCAATGGAGTCTCCAAATAGAGATTCCAACACAGATGTGAACCCAGCCTAATTTTGAACACACGACTCAGCATCAGCACAATAATCAAAAATCTAGAATTTTTATTTGGCCAATAATATAAACAATACGTGTTAAATAATGGGTAAAAAGAATAATTAATTACCACAAAGGCAATTATATTCTGCAATATCTCTGAAAAAATGTATATACTTAGTGGTATAAATAAAGTACTGACAAGAAAACAAAGGCCTTACAATGATAACAAGTTATGTGCAAGTGCAATATAGTATTACAGTGACACCTATTGGTAGAAGTAAAGTACTGACAAGATAACAAATTTGCACAAATATCACAAATATTGTACTTGCACATAACTTGTTATCATTGTATAATTCCTTTGTTTTCTTGTCAGTATTTCTACCACTAGGTGTAGCTGCAACAAGATAAGATAATCCTTTAGTATTCCCACCATGGGGAAATTCAACATAGATAATACAAAAATAATGTAAAAAAATACAAGATATGAATAAAAAAAAGCTCTATGGTAGAAGCATTACAGTGACAATAGGTACAGATATAAAGATAAAGAAGATAGTAGGAGGAATATCACAATTTAAGGATCTTTTAGTTCTCTGTATCAATCAATCAATCAGTCAAAGAAGCTTTGTTGGCACATTTGAATGGACATTTGGCATTGCCGAAGCAAGTAGAGTGGGGGAGGGGGTTGGTGTTTTGAGGGGAGAGTGGTGGGTATGGGGAGTGGGGTGGGCGTAGGGTTGGATGGATGGGTGAATGGGTGGGTGATTTGGGGTATAATAGTCCTTAGGTTCTCATTTTCCCCTCATGTGGTGGCAGGTGGACACATATTGGGCAGCGATCTCCACAGTGGTCTCCTCCTCTCCCAGTAGGATGTAGAGTTTCTGCTTCTCATCTGCAGATGTGAAGTTTGGGATGTGGGCAGAGAGTCTTTGGTAGTAGACGTCCCTCACCGCTGAGTATTTGGTGCAGTGAAGTAGGAAATGGGCCTCGTCTTCTAGGGCACCCTAGTAACAGCGTTGGCACATTCTGTTCTCCCGTGGCTTATACGTCTGCCTGTGTCGCCCTGTCTCTATCTCTAGGCTGTGGGCACTCAGTCTGCGTTTGGGATGGGTAATCTGTTTGCAGTGACTGTTACATGGTGAGTTTCTTGGTTATTTATTTATTAGGTATTTATTTTGTTTCTGCATTCTTCCGCTCTTTGCCGCTTTCTATGGCCCCCTTTATTTGGGCCTTGTTCAGGGCCTATTGGGAGTTTTGGCTTGGCAGTTGGCTTTCACTTGGTTGAAGAAAGAGTTTGCTCGGAGCTCTGTGGCTTAGCCAGGCTTGGTGGTGGTAGGAGCCGGGGCAGCTGCCTTGAATGTGCGCCTGGAATGATAGTGCCCTTTTCTGCATGGTGAGCCATAGGGGGAGCCTGCCTAGTTCCGCCCGGTATGCTGTGTTGGAGGTGCTGTGGTGGACATGGAGCAGGTATTTGCCGAACTCCAGATGGAAGGTCTCTGTTGGGCTAGAATCCCACTTCGGCTGGTCTCGGTAGGTGGCCGGGCGCCAGAACTCACTGCCATAGAGGAGAATCGGGGCAATGATTACATCAAATATCTTCAGCCAGACTCTCACCGGTGGTGATGGTGTAGAAGGTTCTGTTGGCTTTTCCTTTCAGGGTTTCTATTGCTGCTTTGAAGCTCCCTGATTGGTTAATCTCCAACCCCAGGTAGGTGTAGCTGCTGGTTTTCTCCATTGTGGAGCCATTTAGTGTGAGGTGGAGGATGGAAGCTTTATTGTGGCCCTTCTTCTGAAATAGCATGACTTTGGTCTTCTTGTGGTTGATGGTTTGTGCCAATGTGTTGCTGAATGTTTCCAGTACTGCTATGGAAATGGAGTGATCTACTACTCTTCGCCTGGTGTTGATTGTACAGCCTAACAGTGGGGAGGAAAGACTTTCGATGCTGCTCTTTTTCACACTTGGGGTGAAACAGTCGGTTACTGACATTACTGCCCAGTGCTCTTTCGATCTCATGCATGGGATGGGATTCCCAGCATGGAGCTCACCACGGACAGTATCCTTCTGTCATCCACCACCTATACTGGGCCCAGGGGGCTCACCAGGACAGAGCTGGCCTTTCTAATCAGCTTGTCGAGTATATTTATATCCCTGGTTGATATGCTCCTTCCCCATCAGGCCACTCTGAAAAAGATGGTAGATGCCACTACAGAGTTGAAAAAGGCCCTAAGAAGTGCCCTCTGGACTCCAAAGGCCCTCAGGCTCCTGAGCAGGTAGAGCCTGCTGTGACCCTTTCTGTGCAGCGCATCCAGGTGATCTGTCCAGTCCAGCTTATTATTGATGAGCACACCCAGGTACAGGTATAGGTGTTGACTATTTTAATGCCCCTCCACTGGATGTCCACTGGTTTTGGAGCATACTAAAGTCCACCACTATCTCCTTGGTCTTCCCAGCATTAACCCTGAGGAGGTTTTACTGACACCAATCCACAAAATCCCAGTTTAATTCTCTGTACTCGTACTCCCTGTCATCTCTGTCTGTGATGAGGCCTACTATCGCAGAGTCATCAGAGTACTTCTGTAAGTAACAGTTTGATGAGTTGCACTTAAAATCTGCAATGTACAATGTGAAGAGGAATAGGGCAAGAACTGTACATTGTGGAGCCCCTGTTCTACAGATCACAGTGTCAGACACACAGTCCAGGGCTTTCACTTACTGAGGTCGGTTTGTGAGGTAGTCTAGGATCCAGTTGAAGAGGTGATGGTTCACTCCAACAAGGGCCAGCTTGTCCCTCAGTAGCCCTGGCATTGCGGTGTTAAAAGCACTTAAGAAAACAGAACACTGTTGTCACAGTGTTCCTTGGTTTCTCCAGGTGACAAAGAGCTCTTTATAGAAGGTGGATGATGGCATCATCCACCCCAATGCCCGACTGATAGTCAGTTTTACTGTGATTAATTGGGCATTTTCCTCAATTGATTAATAGTGATTATTAAGGTCATGCCCATTTACAGTATGATTAAATATTGGGCAAACCCCATGAGATTCATCTTACGAGGATTTTCTAGCGGTTTCATTCAGCTGACGTAAGGGACTTTGTATTGGGCCTCAGCGTCACACTGTCATGACGCATAGGTACAATTGAAGCAGAATGTTCACAGAGGAAAACTCTGCGGACTTTCTGTGAAAATTGCTGTGGGATAAACTGTGATGCATTTCTGCAACAGTTTTTACATAGCGCTTTTTACCTGCAGCCCGCTACATGGGGCCTTAGCCTTCAATCTGCTTCTTTGTTGCAGATTTTGCTGGATTTTTGGAGCCATTTTTGAATTTAGCAGAAGGAAGAAGTAAGGGCTTCTGTATACAGTTTGTCCCATTTCTGTTGAAAGTACTCTTGGCTTTGGTGCAAGAAAAAAAAAAACACAACAAAATTTGCATAAAAATGCAGTTTTTCCAAAATGTGAAGTCTGAGCCTTAAACTGTGTGCTTTTTATATATACAGTCCTATGAAAAAGTTTGGGCACCCCTATTAATCTTAATCATTTTTTGTTCTAAATATTTTGGTGTTTGCAACAGCCATTTCAGTTTGATATATCTAATAACTGATGGACACAGTAATATTTCAGGATTGAAATGAGGTTTATTGTACTAACAGAAAATGTGCAATATGCATTAAACCAAAATTTGACCGGTGCAAAAGTATGGGCACCCTCATCATTTTATTGATTTGAATTCCCCTAACTACTTTTTACTGACTTACTGAAGCACAAAATTGGTTTTGTAACCTCAGTGAGCTTTGAACTTCATAGCCAGATGTATCCAATCATAAGAAAAGGTATTTAAGGTGGCCAATTGCAAGTTGATCTCCTATTTGAATCTCCTCTGAAGAGTGGCATCATGGGCTACTCAAAACAACTCTCAAATGATCTGAAAACAAAGATTGTTCAACATAGTTGTTCAGGGGAAGGATACAAAAAGTTGTCTCAGAGATTTAACCTGTCAGTTTCCACTGTGAGGAACATAGTAAGGAAATGGAAGACCACAGGGACAGTTCTTGTTAAGCCCAGAAGTGGCAGGCCAAGAAAAATATCAGAAAGGCAGAGAAGAAGAATGGTGAGAACAGTCAAGGACAATCCACAGACCACCTCCAAAGAGCTGCAGCATCATCTTGCTGCAGATGGTGTCACTGTGCATCGGTCAACTATACAGCTCACTTTGCACAAATAGAAGCTGTATGGGAGAGTGATGAGAAAGAAGCCGTTTCTGCACGTACGCCACAAATAGAGTTGCCAGAGGTATGAAAAAGCACATTTGGACAAGGCAGCTTCATTTTGGAAACAAAAATTGAGTTGTTTGGTTATAAAAAAAGGCGTTATGCATGGCATCCAAAAAGAAACAGCATTCCAAGAAAAACACATGCTACCCACTGTAAAATTTGGTGGAGGTTCCATCATGCTTTGGGGCTGTGTGGCCAATGCCGGCATCGGGAATCTTGTTAAAGTTGAGGGTCGCATGGATTCCACTCAGTATCAGCAGATTCTTGAGAATAATGTTCAAGAATCAGTGACGAAGTTGAAGTTACGCCGGGGATGGATATTTCAGCAAGACAATGATCCAAAACACCGCTCCAAATCCTCAGGCATTCATGCAGAGGAACAATTACAATGTTCTGGAATGGCCATCCCAGTCCCCAGACCTGAATATCATTGAACATCTGTGGGATGATTTGAAGCGGGCTGTCCATGCTCGGCGACCATCTAACTTAACTGAACTTGAATTGTTTGTCCAAAATACCTTTATCCAGGATCCAGGAACTGATTAAAAGCTACAGGAAGCGACTAGAGGCTGTTATCTTTGCAAAAGGAGGATGTACTAAATATTAATGTCACTTTTCTGTTGAGGTGCCCATACTTTTGCATCGGTCAAATTTTGGTTTAATGCATATTGCGCATTTTCTGTTAGTACAATAAACCTCATTTCAATCCTGAAATATTACTGTGTCCATCAGTTATTAGATATATCAAACTGAAATGGCTGTTGCAAATACCAAAATATTTAGAACTAAAAATGATTAAGATTAATAGGGGTGCCCAAACTTTTTCATAGGACTGTATATATATATATATATATATATATATATATATATATATATATATATATAATTTTTTTTTTATTTTTTTTTTATTTTTTAATAATATAAAATTACAAAAATGTTGGTGTTTACTTCAGGTACATACAAACATTACTAAGGATGCAGCAAATATTTTTGTGTACTATACAATATGTTTTTATTATTTTTTGTAAGGTCGACAATATCTCTTTGATGTTTCGCGTTTGATTGGACAATTCTACGGATCATAACAGAAATAACAACGGCTGAAAAGAATGTCAAAAGCTGACAAGGATAGTAAAAACCCAATGCATGATGAGGCTTTTCTGGCTGAAATGTTAGTACAAAGAAATGCTAATGCTTTCTTTGACAAATTTGATCGAAGTGAGGTACAGGATCTTTTGGCTTATACTACTTCAAGCTGGCTTACATCAATGGATGATGCCAATTTACCACTCCAGCTTCCCAGTGGTTTAATAACTGACATGAAAAATCTCACCCATTCAGAGATTCTCCTCTTATCTCCAGTTGAATCCGATGTCCGTTTGGATTACTGTGAAGTTCATCAAATATTGAGAGAACTTGTTGTTGGGATTTATTGCTTTAACCAAGTGCCATCTATCAGTCTTGATGCCAATTTTGACTGCAGCACATCTTGTCAGTTGCCTCCTGCCTATTATGACACTAGAGTTGGTCAGATCTTGATAAGTGTGGATTACATGATAAAGGCGTTATGGCATGGAGCATACATGGCAGCAGAAAAACGCATGAGATTCTCTGAATTTTGGAGGTCTGTTATGGATATTGATGGAAATGGACGTCCTCAGACGAAGAAAAACATATATGAAGAGTTTTGCTCAGCAGGTAAGAATCAGACGAAAGAATTGTGCTTATGCCTTTTGCACTTACATGTATATTTCCTTTCTAAAAAACAAATTCTGTATTCAGATGTTAATGCAATTTCTTCCTTTCCTGGTTAAATGGGAAGCTCAGTGATGAATAATTTTTAAAAAGAGAGACTGACTTCTGCCTGAAAGATGCAGGTAGGGAGGGATCCGCCATGTTTGAGCCACTGGGGGCAACATGCCAGGGCTGTTCCCTTAGAGTCACAGGTGTAGCTTGGTCCCAAAGCTCTGCTGATAGTGATTTGGGAGCTGCTGGAATAGTAAAAGCCAGGGAAGGAGAGCGATCCAGGCAGGCTGGTAGGTGATGCTGGTCCCATGTGCCTAATAATGATCCCCAGGCATGTAAGTAAGCAATGTGGCCCAGTTATATCCGCACAAGGAGGTTCGGGATCCGGGAGCATGTTTAGGCCATGTGGGTTTTTTTCTCTGGGTGAATTAATGTTTTATATTTATTGTATGGATTTTTATAGGTGCGACAATACCAAATATGTAGTTTTTTTTATTTATCATTTTATGTGGGAAAATGACATTTTGGGGGGTTATTTATTATTTTTTTAAAAAATACTTTTAAACATTTGCTATATTTGTCACAACTCAGCAATGTTTTGACTCTTGGTTTCAACTGAAAGACCCAATAGTAACCAGGGCTCAAAACAAAACAGTTTTTTCTGTATGGTACTGGACCAATGGATGCTAAAATGATGGAAAATTGAAAGTGGATACTTTGGCTATACTTGCTTTTCATCTCCATAGCATCATGTGACACAGCTGCACCAGTTACATCTGTGCAATATTGAGGAAACTATTACCTTAAAAGCATAGAGAGGTGGGCTATATATGGATGATAGCACCGCTGCAATGGAATTTGGAAGATAGTTGGAAGTTGGGGATTTTTCGGAGGGACTATCACGACCAAAACCACCATTTTCATTTTTGGCTTTTGCAAATTGCTGTCCATGGTACATGTCAGTCTTTCTCATTTGATACAGCACAGGGTGGCAATCACAAAAGAAAGTAAGTGCTACAGTAGGTGTGGCCCCACCCCAAATGCACTGAACACCTAATTTGCATTTGGAATAAATGTTGAATTTCCCAGCACCACTAGCTGCACCTACAATAGTATATAAGTGATTTAGAAGTGATTTTGGTGGTAGACTTCCTTTTAAGTTAGTTTCACGCGTGCAGCTCACGAGGGACACACAGATGTCATCTGTGTGACAGCTGTGCTTCTGCGGCCCCTTTCTTTGAATGAATAGGGACCATGTAAGCAAGGCTGCATAATCGGACTGGAATAGGACCTGTTCCATATTTTGCTGCCCAACTGTTGGTGGTCTGATTGTTGGCCTGCACACGGGACTATGTAATTCACGGTCATGTGTATGGGCCCATAGAAATGAATGGGTTAGTGTGCTATCCTGGAAAAACCCGGATAGCACACTGACCATTCATACGGTCATGTGCAACCTGCTTAAGTAATTGGAAAGCATTGTTATTCATAGTTAACAAAATACACATCTTGGAGAATGCAATGGTACTAAAAAATGTAACTTAGAAATGCATTTATAAATATTACTATCATTTGTAAAGTAATTGTATTGTTTGATTGTTTAATGATTAGGTCTGGTTGATATTGCAAGTGAACCAGAATTTGATGGAATATACTCCAATGCAAACAACATGGACCCAACCTATGACCCAAATAAAGAAGAAGTAAAAAATCTGTTCATGCAATATGCAGATAATATGTCAATAACAATGACTTGCTGTACTCTTGAAGTGCAACAGTACAAGAACTTATTTGTTTATGATGCATCTTATGACTTATCAAATGTGGTAAAACTAACACAGGAGAAGGTAGACCCAATAACATATCAATGTCTTCAGCAAAGGCTAACAATGCATCAGAGACTTGTAAAAGAAAATATTGAGAAAAAAGCTGAAATTCGCAAAAATATAAGCTACCTCAAACTCATCAGTTTCCTTGTACCTTTTTTATTGGGGTTGAAAAAAAAGTTGAAAGTTCCAGATCTTAAATGTCTTCTGCAGCCATTATCTGGTAAGTGATTGCATAAAACTTATGATACATTTCAAAAACACCTGTCATGTTTCCAATATAAAAACATGTTACTTTTTTGCAGTTCATATGAATTTTTTGTTTATAGGTGATGGTCACTTACAGCAAAAACACTGCTGTTTGTCTGGACATTTAGGTTGGGACCCCATGTAGGGCAAACAAATGTTTTACAGTACCTTCAAAGTGAATAAAATTCTGGCTACTCTCATCCACACATTGCATAAAAAATATAACAATATCTGCAGCGGAAATGTTGCGATTTCAAACTCAGTCTTGTTTTAGTAAATTGCAGCATGTCATGTAGATATAATAGGGACAGAGTCTGCAGAGCACGGCGAAAAAAATGTGATGTGTTTCCACCACAGTTTTTCCTGTAGCGTTTTTTGGCTGCAGCTCAATACATGGGCCTTAGCCCGATCAACATTTTCCACTGCAAAATCTCAGATGCGAAACCACTCATAATCAGGTGGTTTTTTGCCTGCAGCTCACTTGCAAGTTTCTCTACAGCTCCTCTCATGGTTTACAACCTTTGCTTTAAAATGTTAAGTCTGTAGGTAAACCCCGCTAAAATAGTTGACATTCTCCAGATTTTTAAGACCTCACTATTACATGGACTTGTGTGCATGCATGATGATGTGATGCACATTAGATGTCCGATACTCTTGCAGTTGATTCCTATGGTTTGTGGGGCCAGGTATGTGATTACTGTGTGGTCAGGGCTCGATTTGAATGCTTTGGACCCAGTATTCTTATTGTTGGGTGTATCTCACCAGTTGGCTGGTCATTTTAAGAGGTTATTTTGGATGGTTGATCTTTTGGCTTTTAAAGAAATTGGGTGTATGGCTTATTGTACCACCCACCCTCTGCTTCAGCATCCACTTAATTGAAACTCTTAGGATGTTCATTTCCATATCCTATTGGAACATCTACTACTTTTTTTTGGATGGTCCTACTTCCCTCTTCATTCTGCTGCGTCAATGGATTTGTGAGTCTAAAGCCTTACAAAACCAGCATGTTTATATTTATCTTCATGGTTTAACTGTTAGGTGGAATTTGTATGTATTTTTTAAGTTTTGAGTTATTTTTTTTATTTAACTGATAAATTTGGATCATTGCTATGTATATGGTTTGCTAGACCTCTGTATTTTAATGTTATTTATTAGAAATGATATTTTATTAGTCCTTTTCTGTGAAAAATAATTTTCTGTGGGTTTTTATTTTATACTTTAATGTGTGTATATTTAATGTATTCCATCCAAAGATAAAATTGCACAACTCTGCCTAGTGATTAGTAATAAAATAATTAAAAATAAAAAAATAGCAAATATTTTAATTCACATATTTTTTAACATTATGTAATATGTATTGTAAAATGTTTCTGAATTATGCAGATGATAAAGTTAGGACTGAACGTGAATTACCACCACTCATGCTTGGTGTAAACTATAAATGTCAGCATTTCCAGTATTCACCAGATGAATATTTTCATCTGCATGGAGGAATAGAATTTGACTTAGGAACTCCTCCACTTGAAAATACATCAAGGGACATTATGGTAAGAGAAATTCTATTAATTTATTTAATTTCAAATATTACATACTTAACAAATGTATGCCTGTAAATATATGCATGGCTGCAAATAGTATTTCCAGAAGTAAGGGGGAAGCAACTTAGTGTAGGTGGTGAGTGCCCATTCTACGCATAGTGACAGCATCCTGTTGCTCTTTTAAAGTAAAGCGCCCCTACTTTACCCTGTGGTCATTAAAAATACAATTGCCTTCAGTTAGATTTATCTGATATATTCTACATATGATATGAAACTACAGATGTGTCTACTCCATCTTTAGCTTGTATTATGGTGAGTACGACAATTTCTCATGAAACAATTTCAATTTCTCACCACTCTCTATACCCTGCAGGTCTTCATGCCTCCTTTAAAGGGAGTCTATCATTTGATTTAGCAAAATTTCATTAATGACATGTTGGAATAGCCTTTAGAATGGCTATTTTAGTCATATCTTTCTTTATCTCTTCTTTAACACCATTTTTGAATAAAAGACTTTATTCTTACATGCAAATTCTGTGCACGGAGCACAGCAATGTCATCACTACTATTCTGCCTCCGCCTTCATGTGAAGGCATCTTCCTCGTCTTATTCTTCGCTTTGGGTACTCAGACCTAGAGTACATCATAGGCGCGAGATTTGCATTGTGCATCGGAAGGATTACTGTTAGTGATGCAGCAAAGAATAAGGAGAGGAGGATGCATTCACATGAAGGGCCGTATAACAAAGCAGGAGGAGGCGGAATACGGGGATGACAGTATATAAGGAAATTGGCAAGGGCAGCGTAAGGCTAAGGTCCCACTGGGCGGAAATGCAGCGTTTTTGGGCATTGCGGAAACGCAGCAGAAAAAAACGCTAACAGCAACAGCATAGTGAATGCAATTTTGTCTAATCGTAGCCCCACACTGCAGAAAAAAAAAACACTGCAGAAAACCTGTGTTTTTCAAAAACGTTTGCGTTTTAGAAAAACGCAGCATGTTAATTATTAGAGATGAGCGAACAGTGTTCTATCGAACTCATGTTCGATCGGATATTAGGCTGTTCGGCATGTTCGAATCGAATCGAACACCGCGTGGTAAAGTGCGCCATTACTCGATTCCCCTCCCACCTTCCCTGGCGCCTTTTTTGCTCCAATAACAGCGCAGGGTAGGTGGGACAGGAACTACGACACCGGTGACGTTGAAAAAAGTAGGCAAAACCCATTGGCTGCCGAAAACATGTGACCTCTAATTTAAAAGAACAGCGACGCCCAGCTTCGCGTCATTCTGAGCTTGCAATTCACCGAGGACGGAGGTTTCCGTCCAGCTAGCTAGGGCTTAGATTCTGGGTAGGCAGGGACAGGCTAGGATAGGAAGGAGAAGACAACCAACAGCTCTTGTAAGAGCTAAATTCCAGGGAGAAGCTTGTCAGTGTAACGTGGCACTGACGGGCTCAATCGCCGCAACCCAGCTTTCCCAGGATCCTGAATGGAATACACTGTCAGTGTATTCCCGTATACCCGATATATACCCCGATACCCGTTCCAACGGTGTGCCCCCCCACCTTCACCCCAGAAATACCCTGCAAGTCCCCTAGCAATAGAATTGGGGCTATATACACCCACAATTTTTACTACTGGTATACAGTGCCATTGTCTGACTGGGAATTCAAAGAATATATTGGGAATACAAATACCCTCATTTCTTGCTACTGCCATATAGTGCCAGTTTCTGACTGGTAATTCAAAGAATATATTGGGGTTACGTGCACCCACAATTTTTACTACTGGTATACAGTGCCATTGTCTGACTGGGAATTCAAAGAATATATTGGGAATACAAATACCCTCATTTCTTGCTACTGCCATATAGTGCCAGTGTCTGACTGGGAATTCAAAGAATATATTGGGGTTACGTGCACCCACAATTTTTACTACTGGTATACAGTGCCATTGTCTGACTGGGAATTCAAAGAGTATATTGGGAATACAAATACCCTCATTTCTTGCTACTGCCATATAGTGCCAGTTTCTGACTGGGAATTCAAAGAATATATTGGGGTTACATGCACCCACAATTTTTACTACTGGTATACAGTGCCATTGTCTGACTGGGAATTCAAAGAGTATATTGGGAATACAAATACCCTCATTTCTTGCTACTGCCATATAGTGCCAGTTTCTGACTGGGAATTCAAAGAATATATTGGGGTTACGTGCACCCACAATTTTTACTACTGGTATACAGTGCCATTGTCTGACTGGGAATTCAAAGAGTATATTGGGAATACAAATACCCTCATTTCTTGCTACTGCCATATAGTGCCAGTTTCTGACTGGGAATTCAAAGAATATATTGGGGTTACGTGCACCCACAATTTTTACTACTGGTATACAGTGCCATTGCCTGACTGGGAATTCAAAGAATATATTGGGGTTATAAATACCCTCATTTCTTGCTACTGCCATATAGTGCCAGTTTCTGACTGGTAATTCAAAGAATATATTGGGGTTACGTGCACCCACAATTTTTACTACTGGTATACAGTGCCATTGTCTGACTGGGAATTCAAAGAGTATATTGGGAATACAAATACCCTCATTTCTTGCTACTGCCATATAGTGCCAGTTTCTGACTGGTAATTCAAAGAATATATTGGGGTTACGTGCACCCACAATTTTTACTACTGGTATACAGTGCCATTGTCTGACTGGGAATTCAAAGAGTATATTGGGAATACAAATACCCTCATTTCTTGCTACTGCCATATAGTGCCAGTTTCTGACTGGGAATTCAAAGAATATATTGGGGTTACGTGCACCCACAATTTTTACTACTGGTATACAGTGCCATTGTCTGACTGGGAATTCAAAGAGTATATTGGGAATACAAATACCCTCATTTCTTGCTACTGCCATATAGTGCCAGTTTCTGACTGGGAATTCAAAGAATATATTGGGGTTACGTGCACCCACAATTTTTACTACTGGTATACAGTGCCATTGTCTGACTGGGAATTCAAAGAGTATATTGGGAATACAAATACCCTCATTTCTTGCTACTGCCATATAGTGCCAGTTTCTGACTGGGAATTCAAAGAATATATTGGGGTTACGTGCACCCACAATTTTTACTACTGGTATACAGTGCCATTGTCTGACTGGGAATTCAAAGAGTATATTGGGAATACAAATACCCTCATTTCTTGCTACTGCCATATAGTGCCAGTTTCTGACTGGGAATTCAAAGAATATATTGGGGTTACGTGCACCCACAATTTTTACTACTGGTATACAGTGCCATTGTCTGACTGGGAATTCAAAGAGTATATTGGGAATACAAATACCCTCATTTCTTGCTACTGCCATATAGTGCCAGTTTCTGACTGGGAATTCAAAGAATATATTGGGGTTACGTGCACCCACAATTTTTACTACTGGTATACAGTGCCATTGTCTGACTGGGAATTCAAAGAGTATATTGGGAATACAAATACCCTCATTTCTTGCTACTGCCATATAGTGCCAGTTTCTGACTGGGAATTCAAAGAATATATTGGGGTTACGTGCACCCACAATTTTTACTACTGGTATACAGTGCCATTGTCTGACTGGGAATTCAAAGAATATATTGGGGTTATAAATACCCTCATTTCTTGCTACTGCCATATAGTGCCAGTTTCTGACTGGTAATTCAAAGAATATATTGGGGTTACGTGCACCCACAATTTTTACTACTGGTATACAGTGCCATTGTCTGACTGGGAATTCAAAGAGTATATTGGGAATACAAATACCCTCATTTCTTGCTACTGCCATATAGTGCCAGTTTCTGACTGGGAATTCAAAGAATATATTGGGGTTACGTGCACCCACAATTTTTACTACTGGTATACAGTGCCATTGTCTGACTGGGAATTCAAAGAGTATATTGGGAATACAAATACCCTCATTTCTTGCTACTGCCATATAGTGCCAGTTTCTGACTGGGAATTCAAAGAATATATTGGGGTTACGTGCACCCACAATTTTTACTACTGGTATACAGTGCCATTGTCTGACTGGGAATTCAAAGAGTATATTGGGAATACAAATACCCTCATTTCTTGCTACTGCCATATAGTGCCAGTTTCTGACTGGGAATTCAAAGAATATATTGGGGTTACGTGCACCCACAATTTTTACTACTGGTATACAGTGCCATTGTCTGACTGGGAATTCAAAGAGTATATTGGGAATACAAATACCCTCATTTCTTGCTACTGCCATATAGTGCCAGTTTCTGACTGGGAATTCAAAGAATATATTGGGGTTACGTGCACCCACAATTTTTACTACTGGTATACAGTGCCATTGTCTGACTGGGAATTCAAAGAATATATTGGGGTTATAAATACCCTCATTTCTTGCTACTGCCATATAGTGCCAGTTTCTGACTGGTAATTCAAAGAATATATTGGGGTTACGTGCACCCACAATTTTTACTACTGGTATACAGTGCCATTGTCTGACTGGGAATTCAAAGAGTATATTGGGAATACAAATACCCTCATTTCTTGCTACTGCCATATAGTGCCAGTTTCTGACTGGGAATTCAAAGAATATATTGGGGTTACGTGCACCCACAATTTTTACTACTGGTATACAGTGCCATTGTCTGACTGGGAATTCAAAGAGTATATTGGGAATACAAATACCCTCATTTCTTGCTACTGCCATATAGTGCCAGTTTCTGACTGGGAATTCAAAGAATATATTGGGGTTACGTGCACCCACAATTTTTACTACTGGTATACAGTGCCATTGTCTGACTGGGAATTCAAAGAATATATTGGGGTTACGTGCACCCACAATTTTTACTACTGGTATACAGTGCCAATTTCTAACTAGGAATTCAAAATGCGCAAGGCTCCCGGAAAGGGACGTGGACGAGGCCGTGGGCGAGGTCGGGGGAATGGTTCTGGGGAGCAAGGTAGCAGTGAAGCCACAGGGCGTCCCGTGCCTACTCCTGTGGGGCAGCAAGCATTGCGCCACTCCACAGTGCCAGGGTTGCTTGCCACATTAACTAAACTGCAGGGTACAAACCTTAGTAGGCCCGAGAACCAGGAACAGGTCTTGCAATGGCTGTCAGAGAACGCTTACAGCACATTGTCCAGCAGCCAGTCAGACTCTGCCTCCTCTCCTCCTATTACCCAACAGTCTTGTCTTCCTTCCTCCCAAAATTCCGAAGCTTTACAGAACAATAACCCAAACTGTCCCTGCTCCCCAGAGCTGTTCTCCGCTCCTTTCATTGTCCCTCAACCTGCCTCTCCACGTCACGATTCCACGAACCTAACAGAGGAGCATCTGTGTCCAGATGCTCAAACACTAGAGTCTCCTCCATCTCCGTTCGATTTGGTGGTGGATGACCAGCAACCCACCCTCATCGACGATGATGTGACGCAGTTGCCGTCAGGGCATCCAGTTGACCGGCGCATTGTGCGGGAGGAGGAGATGAGACAGGAGTTGGAAGAGGAAGTGGTGGATGATGAGGACACTGACCCGACCTGGACAGGGGGGATGTCAAGCGGGGAAAGTAGTGTGGATGTTGAGGCAGGTGCAGCACCAAAAAGGGTAGCTAGAGGCAGAGGTCAGCAGCTTAGGCGAAGCCAGGCCACACCCGGAATCTCCCAAGATGTTCCAGTTCGTACCCAGCCCCGAAAAACTCCCACCTCGAGGGCACGTTTCTCGAAGGTGTGGAGTTTTTTCAAGGAATGCGCCGAGGACAGATATAGTGTTGTCTGCACAATTTGCCTCTCGAAATTGATTAGGGGCTCTGAGAAGAGCAACCTGTCCACCACTTCAATGCGCCGTCATTTGGAATCCAAGCACTGGAATCAGTGGCAGGCAGCAACGGCAGGACAAAGGCCGCCTGCCGTTCACGCCACTGCCACTGCCTCTGCCTCTGCCTCTGCCACTGCCACTGCTGACTGTGCTGGCGATGCACTCCAGAGGACGAGCCAGGACACCACTTCATCTGCCTCCGCCACTTTGTTGACTTCTACCTCATCCTCCCCTGGTCCTGTCTTATCTCCTTCTCCTGCACCATCAAAGGCACCATCAGGCGTTTCTTTACAACAACCCACCATCTCTCAGACATTGGAGCGGCGGCAGAAATACACTGCTAACCACCCACACGCGCAAGCCTTGAACGCCAACATCGCTAAACTGCTGGCCCAGGAGATGTTGGCGTTCCGGCTTGTTGAAACTCCCGCCTTCCTGGACCTGATGGCAACTGCGGCACCTCGCTATGCCGTCCCTAGCCGTCACTACTTCTCCCGGTGTGCCGTCCCCGCCTTGCACCAGCACGTGTCACTCAACATCAGGCGGGCCCTTAGTTCCGCGCTTTGCACAAAGGTCCACTTGACCACCGACGCGTGGACAAGTGCATGCGGACAGGGACGCTACATTTCACTGACGGCACACTGGGTGAATGTAGTTGAGGCTGGGACTGCTTCCCAAACTGGCCCGGTGTACCTCGTCTCCCCGCCTAACATTCCTGGCAGGGACACGAGAAGAACACCCCCCTCCTCCTCCTCCTCTACCGCCTCCTCCTCCGCCACCGCCTCCTCCTCCGCCACCGCCTCCTCCTCCGCTGTTAGATTGACCCCAGCTACGAGTTGGAAACGTTGCAGCACTGGCGTTGGTAGACGTCAGCAGGCTGTGCTGAAGCTGATCAGCTTGGGGGACAGACAGCACACTGCCTCCGAGGTGAGGGATGCCCTCCTCGATGAGACGGCAATATGGTTTGAGCCGCTGCACCTGGGCCCAGGCATGGTCGTTTGTGATAACGGCCGGAACCTGGTAGCAGCTCTGGAGCTTGCCGGACTCCAACATGTTCCATGCCTGGCCCACGTCTTCAACCTAGTGGTGCAACGTTTCCTAAAGAGCTACCCCAATGTTCCAGAGCTACTGGTGAAAGTGCGGCGCATGTGCGCCCACTTTCGCAAGTCGACAGTAGCCGCTGCTAGCTTAAAATCTCTCCAGCAACGCCTGCATGTGCCACAACACCGGCTTTTGTGCGACGTCCCCACACGCTGGAACTCAACGTTTCAGATGTTGAATAGAGTGGTTGAGCAGCAGAGACCTTTGATGGAATACCAGCTACAAAACCCTAGGGTGCCACAAAGTCAGCTGCCTCAGTTTCACATCCATGAGTGGCCATGGATGAGAGACCTTTGTGACATCCTACGGGTCTTTGAGGAGTCCACAAGGAGGGTGAGCTCTGAGGATGCGATGGTGAGCCTTACAATCCCGCTCTTGTGTGTTCTGAGAGAATCCCTGATTGACATCAGGGATAACTCAGATCACACAGAGGAGTTAGGGATAGCATCCGATCCGTCACAGCTGGAGAGTAGGTCCACACATCTGTCCGCTTCACTGCGTTTAATGGAGGAGGAGGAGGAGGAGGAGGAGGAAGAAGAGTTGTCCGATGATGTGATGGTGATACAGGAGGCTTCCGGGCAACTTCGAATCGTCCCATTGTTGCAGCGCGGATGGGTAGACATGGAGGATGAGGAGGAAATGGAGATTGAACTTTCCGGTGGGGCCAGAGGAGTCATGCCAACTAACACTGTGGCAGACATGGCTGAGTTCATGTTGGGGTGCTTTACAACCGACAAGCGTATTGTCAAAATCATGGAGGACAACCAGTACTGGATCTTTGCTATCCTTGACCCCCGGTATAAAAACAACATCTCGTCTTTTATTCCGGTAGAGGGGAGGGCCAATCGCATCAATGCTTGCCACAGGCAATTGGTGCAGAATATGATGGAGATGTTTCCAGCATGTGACGTTGGCGGCAGGGAGGGCAGTTCCTCCAGTAGGCAACCAAGTTCTCACCGGTCCACACAAACGAGGGGCACACTGTCTAAGGTCTGGGACACCTTGATGGCACCCCCTCGCCAAAGTGCCGCCACGGAGGGTCCTAGTGTCACCAGGCGTGAGAAGTATAGGCGCATGTTGCGGGAATACCTTTCCGACCACAGCCCTGTCCTCTCCGACCCCTCTGCGCCCTACACGTATTGGGTGTCGAAGTTGGACCTGTGGCTTGAACTTGCCCTATATGCCTTGGAGGTGCTGTCCTGTCCTGCCGCCAGCGTCCTATCTGAGAGGGTGTTCAGTGCAGCCGGTGGCATCATCACTGACAAGCGCACCCGTCTGTCAGCTGAGAGTGCCGACCGGCTCACTTTGATAAAAATGAACCACCACTGGATAGAGCCTTCATTTTTGTGCCCACCTGTGTAAAGCACCCCAACATGAAACTCCATGTCTGTACTCAACCTCTCCAATTCCTCCGCATCCTCATACTCATCCACCATAAGCGTTGCACAATTCTGCTAATACTAGGCTCCCTCCAACATGATTTCCCCCAACTCTGCTGGTTAGAGGCTCCCTCCACCCTGATTTCCACCAACTCTGCTGGTTAGAGGCTCCCTCCACCCTGCTTTCCCACAACTCTGCTGGTTAGAGGCTCCTTCCACCATGAATTTGCCCAAACTGGGCTGTTTAGAGGCTCCCTCCACCATGAATTGGTCCAAACTGGGTTTTTTAGAGGCTCCCTCCACCATGAATTGGTCCAAACTGGGCTGGTTAGAGGCTCCCTCCACCATGAATTGGTCCAAACTGGGCTGGTTAGAGGCTCCCTCCACCATGAATTGGTCCAAACTGGGCTGGTTAGAGGCTCCCTCCACAATTAATTGGTCCAAACTGGGCTAATTAGAGGCTCCCTCCACCATGAATTGGTCCAAACTGGGTTTTTTAGAGGCTCCCTCCACCATGAATTTGCCCAAACTGGGCTGTTTAGAGGCTCCCTCCACCATGAATTGGTCCAAACTGGGCTGGTTAGAGGCTCCCTCCACCATGAATTTCCCAAAACTTGGCTGTTTAGAGGCTCCCTCCACCATTAATTGGTCCAAACTGGGCTGGTTAGAGGCTCCCTCCACCATGAATTTGCCCAAACTGGGGTGGTTAGAGGCTCCCTCCACCATTAATTGGTCCAAACTGGGCTGGTTAGAGGCTCCCTCCACAATTAATTGGTCCAAACTGGGCTAATTAGAGGCTCCCTCCACCATGAATTGGTCCAAACTGGGTTTTTTAGAGGCTCCCTCCACCATGAATTTGCCCAAACTGGGCTGTTTAGAGGCTCCCTCCACCATGAATTGGTCCAAACTGGGCTGGTTAGAGGCTCCCTCCACCATGAATTGGTCCAAACTGGGCTGGTTAGAGGCTCCCTCCACCATGAATTTCCCAAAACTTGGCTGTTTAGAGGCTCCCTCCACCATTAATTGGTCCAAACTGGGCTGGTTAGAGGCTCCCTCCACCATGAATTTGCCCAAACTGGGCTGTTTAGAGGCTCCCTCCACCATGAATTTGCCCAAACTGGGCTGGTTAGAGGCTCCCTCCACCATGAATTGGTCCAAACTGGGCTGGTTAGAGGCTCCCTCCACCATGAATTTGCCCAAACTGGGCTGTTTAGAGGCTCCCTCCACCATGAATTTGCCCAAACTGGGCTGGTTAGAGGCTCCCTCCACCATGAATTGGTCCAAACGGGTTTTTAGAGGCTCCCTTCACCATGAATTGGTCCAAACTTGGCTGTTTAGAGGCTCCCTCCACCATGAATTTGCCCAAACTGGGCTGTTTAGAGGCTCCCTCCACCATGAATTGGTCCAAACTGGGCTGGTTAGAGGCTCCCTCCACCATGAATTTCCCAAAACTTGGCTGTTTAGAGGCTCCCTCCACCATTAATTGGTCCAAACTGGGCTGGTTAGAGGCTCCCTCCACCATGAATTTGCCCAAACTGGGCTGTTTAGAGGCTCCCTCCACCATGAATTTGCCCAAACTGGGCTGGTTAGAGGCTCCCTCCACCATGAATTGGTCCAAACTGGGCTGGTTAGAGGCTCCCTCCACCATGAATTTGCCCAAACTGGGCTGTTTAGAGGCTCCCTCCACCATGAATTTGCCCAAACTGGGCTGGTTAGAGGCTCCCTCCACCATGAATTGGTCCAAACTGGGCTGGTTAGAGGCTCCCTCCACCATGAATTTGCCCAAACTGGGCTGTTTAGAGGCTCCCTCCACCATGAATTTGCCCAAACTGGGCTGGTTAGAGGCTCCCTCCACCATTAATTGGTCCAAACTGGGCTGGTTAGAGGCTCCCTCCACCATGAATTTGCCCAAACTGGGCTGTTTAGAGGCTCCCTCCACCATGAATTTGCCCAAACTGGGCTGGTTAGAGGCTCCCTCCACCATGAATTGGTCCAAACTGGGCTGGTTAGAGGCTCCCTCCACCATGAATTTGCCCAAACTGGGCTGTTTAGAGGCTCCCTCCACCATGAATTTGCCCAAACTGGGCTGGTTAGAGGCTCCCTCCACCATGAATTGGTCCAAACGGGTTTTTAGAGGCTCCCTTCACCATGAATTGGTCCAAACTTGGCTGGTTAGAGGCTCCCTCCACCATGAATTTGCCCAAACTGGGCTGTTTAGAGGCTCCCTCCACCATGAATTGGTCCAAACTGGGCTGGTTAGAGGCTCCCTCCACCATGAATTTCCCAAAACTTGGCTGTTTAGAGGCTCCCTCCACCATTAATTGGTCCAAACTGGGCTGGTTAGAGGCTCCCTCCACCATGAATTTGCCCAAACTGGGGTGGTTAGAGGCTCCCTCCACCATTAATTGGTCCAAACTGGGCTGGTTAGAGGCTCCCTCCACAATTAATTGGTCCAAACTGGGCTAATTAGAGGCTCCCTCCACCATGAATTGGTCCAAACTGGGTTTTTTAGAGGCTCCCTCCACCATGAATTTGCCCAAACTGGGCTGTTTAGAGGCTCCCTCCACCATGAATTGGTCCAAACTGGGCTGGTTAGAGGCTCCCTCCACCATGAATTGGTCCAAACTGGGCTGGTTAGAGGCTCCCTCCACCATGAATTTCCCAAAACTTGGCTGTTTAGAGGCTCCCTCCACCATTAATTGGTCCAAACTGGGCTGGTTAGAGGCTCCCTCCACCATGAATTTGCCCAAACTGGGCTGTTTAGAGGCTCCCTCCACCATGAATTTGCCCAAACTGGGCTGGTTAGAGGCTCCCTCCACCATGAATTGGTCCAAACTGGGCTGGTTAGAGGCTCCCTCCACCATGAATTTGCCCAAACTGGGCTGTTTAGAGGCTCCCTCCACCATGAATTTGCCCAAACTGGGCTGGTTAGAGGCTCCCTCCACCATGAATTGGTCCAAACGGGTTTTTAGAGGCTCCCTTCACCATGAATTGGTCCAAACTTGGCTGTTTAGAGGCTCCCTCCACCATGAATTTGCCCAAACTGGGCTGTTTAGAGGCTCCCTCCACCATGAATTTGCCCAAACTGGGCTGGTTAGAGGCTCCCTCCACCATGAATTGGTCCAAACTGGGCTGGTTAGAGGCTCCCTCCACCATGAATTTGCCCAAACTGGGCTGTTTAGAGGCTCCCTCCACCATGAATTTGCCCAAACTGGGCTGGTTAGAGGCTCCCTCCACCATGAATTGGTCCAAACGGGTTTTTAGAGGCTCCCTTCACCATGAATTGGTCCAAACTTGGCTGTTTAGAGGCTCCCTCCACCATGAATTGGTCCAAACTGGGGTGGTTAGAGGCTCCCTCCACCATGAATTTGCCCAAACTGGGCTGTTTAGAGGCTCCCTCCACCATGAATTGGTCCAAACTGGGTTTTTTAGAGGCTCCCTCCACCATGAATTGGTCCAAACTGGGCTGGTTAGAGGCTCCCTCCACCATGAATTGGTCCAAACTGGGGTGGTTAGAGGCTCCCTCCACCATTAATTGGTCCAAACTGGGCTGGTTAGAGGCTCCCTCCACCATTAATTGGTCCAAACTGGGCTGGTTAGAGGCTCCCTCCACCATGAATTTGCCCAAACTGGGCTGGTTAGAGGCTCCCTCCACCATGAATTGGTCCAAACTGGGGTTTTTAGAGGCTCCCTCCACCATGAATTGGTCCAAACTGGGGTTTTTAGAGTCTCCCTCCACCATGAATTGGTCCAAACTGGGGTTTTTAGAGGCTCCCTCCACCATGAATTTGCCCAAACTCTGCTGGTTAGAGGCTCAATCCACCCTGATTTTCAAAACAAATGTTGGTGCCAACCTCAACTTACTACAAGGGCCAAATTCACTGCTGGTGACAAGCTCTCCTCACTGCAAGTGCCAAATACACATGTTTCAAGGTGTTTTCCTACTGTCAGAGAGGTGGTATTGAGTGTGTAAAGTGTGTAGTTGTTAGGCTGTGATGTTGGGGTAATAGAGGGTCTTTGGTGTGTTAGATGCCCCCAGACATGCTTCCCCTGCTGTCCCAGTGTCATTCCAGAGGTGTTGGCATCATTTCCTGGGGTGTCATAGTGGACTTGGTGACCCTCCAGACACGGATTTGGGTTTCCCCCTTAACGAGTATCTGTTCCCCATAGACTATAATGGGGTTCGAAACCCGTTCGAACACACGAACATTGAGCGGCTGTTCGAATCGAATTTCGAACCTCGAACATTTTAGTGTTCGCTCATCTCTATTAATTATAGTTGTGGAAACACTGAGTTTTTTTCCTCCATAGATTTCTATGGAGAGTGTGAAAAATGCAGCATGATAAATGTGTTGCGGAAACTCTGCAGAAACGCTGCGGAAAAGCATCAAAATTCGTAGACAAAAACTCACTGTTTTGCTTGGTTGAGGCTAAGGCCCCACAAGCCGGTACCGCCTGTGCTAAAGCGCTGTGGGAACAACCGTGGCATGACCGCATTGCAGTTCTTCCCACAGTGCTTTGAACAGAAAGTTCACAGTTTTCCTCCACAGACTTCCTGTTACAATTATATCTATGGTAAAGCCACCTGCGTTTTACGTAGATATAATTGACATGCTGCAATTTTCAAAACCGCAACAGTTTTGGAAATCGCAGCGTGTCCATGCTGCGGTTTTTTTCCACAAAGTGGGCTTGGGATTCACATGAAACCCATCAACTTTGCAAGTACTGTAAAATGCTGCGATTTTTCCCACGGTGTTTCCACCGCGGCCAAATCGCGGCGTTTCCAGCCCGTGTGGCCCTGGCCTAAATAGTAGAGAACCACAATTCCTTAGGAATTTCAACATAGCCTTTCAATTACCTTTATTGCACATGAGAAACTCGAGCAAAAACGCAATGAAAAACTCAACAGAAAACTCATATGAATTTTCGCAGCACAAAACTGAAAAACGTGATGAAAAATGCATGTACATGTGCATTTTTTTCCCCGACAGAAAACGCAGCGTTTTTTACGCTGCGTTTTTTTGCTGTGTTTCCGCCCAGTGGGGCCTTAGCCTAAAAGAGAGAAAGTTGCACTTTTTGTGCAAAACCTGACTTTTGCCAAAAATTATGACTTTCTCATGACTATCTCATTGCAGATGGCTACACACAGAAACAAAAAGGATACACAAATTCTATTGTATATTCTGTCAGTAGTGTTTTTCTCATTTCACATCACATTTTTTCTGGACTTGTGGAGCCAAAAGGAAACGTAAGGGCATGACTGTATCATGCATTTTGCTCATATCCTACTTCTGCATGACATTTATTCCAAGGTAAATCATGAAGGTTAGAAGCAAACTGCATGCAAATCTATTATGCAACAGGGTGCAATAGTCTTAGGATACACTATTTTTATGCTGTTTCAGGATATCTGTTGCTGTACACTTTACAATAGTAAAACTATCACTGCGTACACAAACAGAATACCATTCAGTTATGTAAAAAAATTCATCTATTTTTTTTCCAGGCTGCTTATGAGGAAATATGTAACACAGCCACAAAGCGCATTCGGGAGCTTCTTAATTTTGACACAACTTACACAGATCAGTATTCTATTCCTGTGATGGAATTTGAAGGAAAAAGGCAAGTTTCTTTTTTATACAATTATTACTTGCAGTTAGAGATGAGCGAACAGTAAAATGTTCAAGGTTCGATATTCGTTTTGAGTAGCCCCTCAATATTCGACTACTTGAATCGAATATCGAACCCTATTATAATCTATGGGGGGAAAATGCTCGTTTCAGGGGTAGGCAACGTTCGATCAAATTGTACTTACCAAGTCCACGAGTGAAGGTTGGGCAGGATCCTCCGAGCAGTCTTCTCCTTGCAGCGTCCCCGCGGCGATATCTGGCTCTTCATTCACCCTGCCAGGCATCGGGCCTGGGCAGAGCTGACTGCGCATGCCCGCACTACAAGCGGACATGCGCAATCGGCTCTGCCCAGGCCCGGTGCCTGGCAGAGTGAATGAAGAGTCGGAAGACGCCGCGGGTAAGCTGCACGGAGAAGACTTCTAAAGGTAAGAGAAGAACCAGCGTTGATTGGCCGACTGTATAGCATTTGGCCAATCAATGCTGGTTCTGCATCGAACTTTTACATTCGAACAGCGAGTGGTACTCGATCGAATACGAGTATTTTGAATACCGTAGTATTCGATCGAATACCTACTCGATCGAGTACTACTCGCTCATCTCTATTTACAGTATATGTACAGTATACATGATACCAGTTTTGCTTGAAATATACTGTTATGGTAATCATCTATGGTTGATAAAAGGTGAAATACAAATAAAGTAAGTACAATAAAATATGGATTACTGATAAAATAGCTGTTGGATTCTCCTTCCACCCAAACTTTTGATAATTTATAAACCCCCCAAATAATTGTAGTCGTCATTTTTATATTTTTGTTTTCCACATAGCAGGAAATAGCTGGGAAACCTGCTAAGCCAGTCAATTGTTGGGGTCAGGTTACCGCTGTGCAGCAGTACTGTTACAGACCTTATAGTATCTCCGCATTTCTGGAATGTACACCTATATCATGGCAATACACATCTTCATAATGTCAGTACATAATACTGTGTGTGTTACATTATGAGATGTGACAAAGGAACAAATTCTACTTGACACCATATGACCCCCCTCTATTTCTATACAGGAGGGGAAGGAAGCAGATTCTCAGCTCACACTGCTATAAAAGATGTCTGTTCCATTGAACAAATACAATATTTCAAAATGTGTACATAGAAAATAAAAATTGTGACGCATTGGGTTCAGTGCTCTATTTTTGCCCTTTTAGTTCAGCTTGGATTTGATGTTGTTCATTTATATGTAATTCATATACTTTTGTTGAAATTGTTTTTCTTTGTAGTTATCATATCTTCCCAATTCATCTTGAAGATTTTTACCAAACAATGTTGAAAAAAGAATGGTGGGGAGCTATTAGTGGAATAGTAAGCACGCTAAAACCAAAGAGGCTTCCATTAACTGATATGCAGATTAATGAACAATTCAAGAAAAGATTTGGCTATAAAAAGGCCATTAAGTGTAGGGTAAGTTATATGGTATTTTGATATGAGGAATATAAAGGAAGTCAACTGCCACCACTGCATTATAGAGCACATTACTGTAATAAACATCATACCTTTGTTATGTATCCTACTAATATTATAAATGTGAAAGTTTGGCTGTGCTGGCTATGTGCAAACGTCGTGCTTAATTACTGTTCAGCCTCTGCCGGCGGGGAGTGACACTTGTGGACATGTCGACAGCATGTATCGGATCAACATACTCAGTGAGTACGGCAGGGGTATCGGCTCTGCAACCTTTCACATAGGAGTGAGGGGGGGGGGGGCGCCGGAGGCAGTTGGGGGGGCGGGAGGCGCGCTAGAGGGGGGGTGGACAGGTTGGCGCCAACAAACAACCTGCAGACGAAGTCGCGGGCAGATGCTAGTTTGTTAGAGTTAAGTCCTCCATCTTTGTATTTTGGCAGCCATCTTGTAATCTTTCACATATAAACTGTATAAGTATGTATTTTTTCTACTTAAGTCAAGGAGGCCCTTTGTTAGACTTTAAGGAATGTGATAATGAACGTTAATGCATAGGTTGCTAATCCTTATCTCTCAAGGGCCTCATTTTGAGAAGATGCAGCTGACTTTGTATATTTCTTACCTCCTTTACATGATGTATGGACACATAACCAACAAAAGTATTAATCTTATGGTATCTGGGCACTTTGTCATATTTTATGGTTTATGAAGGTTTGTATAGACAGAATCTATGTAGCTAATTGTTAATTAAGTTGCAACATGTCATCTTATCTCTTTTGCCATGATATATACATATAGATAGTCTGGGATGTTAGCTCACACATAAGTATTTTGAATCCTTCTTTGTTTCATGGGAAAGTCCATCCCAGTTTGGAAAATTATAATAAGATGCAGATTATACCAGGCCTCAGCCAATAGTCATGTGCCAGGCTTGTCTTGTATCTCTATAACCAATCATGTTATATATTAATTAGAATAGCCAAGCCAGCTCTTTGTCTGTAATGTATTTAAACTACCTTTTTCTTATAATAAAATCAGAACTCTTTTGATACACTACCATCTTGTGTCTTTAATCAGTTCTCCAGGCTTAAAAGAGAGATGGCTGCAGTCCATCTAGGCCTGTTAATTAACTATCTAATTTGGAACTCTGCAACATACTCTTATGAGGACACTTTAATGTCCCCAACAAGTTTAATATAGATTTGGAGAAAAACTACTTTTAAGTCTTATGCAAATGCGACAGTTGGTTCACAAGAAGTGGGGGAGAAAAGAAGAAGCTCAGTCCTGAAAATCATCTTCAGAAAGTAAAATAAAATCCTATATTTGAAAACAGTGATATATTTTACATCTGCTTGGGTTAGTATGATCACAACAATAACAGACAATACGCAGTGTTTTTGGTTGCTGGGAAAATGCAGCAAAAAAAGAAAAAGTTGTGTTTTACAGTACCAGCAAAATGAAAGAGATTTTGTGTAGTCTCACACAGTACTACTGTACTATTACTATTATTTATGTCGTAGCCAGGGGTGTAGCTGTAGGGGTGTAGTGGTAGCAGTCACTATAGGGCCCTGGACCATGAGGAGGTCCCAAAGGTCCCTCTGCAAAATAAATTACACTACAATTATCCGTTATCAAGTGGTTATCCAAGACAACCCCTTTAAGCTTAAACTGACTATAGTAAAAATTGCAGGATATATTACGTTTTTTTTAAACTAAGGGGGCGTTCACACTACAGTCAGTGTCTGACAGGTAGTGTCCGCTCCTAGTGTCCGTTCATAATCTCGCATGGACATTAGGACTGGACACTAGCTGTGTCCGTGACACTTGTCATTCATTTAAATGGTGATCGGGTGCGTTCTTTTGTACTCCGTGCCTGTCCTTCACTGTCCGCTTATAAAGATGTCCGACTTTTCAAGCGGACAGCAAAACCCGACATGTAGGGTTTTTACAGAACCTGTGTGAGCACATTGCCCTGCGAGTGTCAACCGTAACATACCTTAACCTCACTTCCATTTTGTATTAATTCCTGTTAAGCACTTATAGGGTTAAAATACTAGGTATATGTTGTTTTGGCTTATTTAAGGGGTGCAGTTTTGAAAATGGGGTGATTTATGGGGGGTTTTAATACAAGGGTCTTTCAAGACTAAGGGATTAGTCCCTTAAAAAATGGGTTTTGGAAATGTCTTGAAAATGTGGAATATTGTTCTTTCACTTGTAAACCTTCTAATGTCCGTAAAAAATAAAAGGGTGACTAAAGCTTGATGCCGACATAAAGCAGAGATCTGGGACATGAGATTTATGATATAATTTTCGAGGTCTGACTATCTGTATGCAATGCACATCATTTCAAACTTTATTAAATCCATATTTTTCAAAATTTCCACCAAATTTCCTATTTTTTAATAATTAAACACAAAACATATCAACCAAAATTTACTAATAACATGAACTATAATGTGTTACGAAAAAACAATCTCAAAATCACTTTGGTGAGTTAAAGCATTCCAAAGTTATTGCCACATAAAGTGACACATGTCAGTTTTGAAAAATCGAGCTTGGTCAGGAAGTCAAAAAGTGCCATCGGCGGGAAGGGGTTAAAGACACAGGAGCATAGTTACAGAGGTAACTAAAGGGCTAGGTTTGCTATGAAAGCTAGCACATTGGCAAGCCCATGGCACCAGCATTACACATTCACATGTCAGATGTATAAATGATGTGTTCACTCATGTTTAAAGTTAATGAACTATGAACTATATTATATAATACAAATATATATATATTATATATTAAAATATGATAATTTTAATTCAGTGTTATATTTCAGAATTTACACTGTGGACTAAAAGTTGCTGCAGAGAGAGGACTGACTGCAATCTTCTATACATACTGTCGCAAAACACCTATTTCCGGATTGAATGTCCTTGATGATTCTGGATATTCCATTATACATAATGCTGCTCTGCATAACAGGGTGTCGATTATTTCACAGTTGGCAAAAGCTGGCATGAATTTAAATCAGCGAAGAAGTGATCATTTCTTAACAGAAGGTAAATTTTATAGCACTGTGACTTGTTGATAGTAAACTTTGATCGATTTTACAACTAACTATAATGCCAAAATGCTCTGTATTATCAATACATGGACTATTAATACCATATTAATGCAGTAAAATTACTGTATCGAGCTGGAGGGTTAGTGGTTTGTAGTATAAATAGTAGGCAATTATTCAAGGTAAACTAGTTGCAAGCAAGAAGGCACACACATGATGGTAGTGGTGGAGTAAAGATAAAGAATAAAGAAAGTACAATTGTGTAGCTGTAAACATGGACAGTACATTTCAAAGACATTTCAATAACATGGTAGCTGATCCATGTTTCAGGAGTATAATTTCACTCACTGGATATCAGTTATTATATATATGTAACTATGTGTATAATAACTGATATCCAGTGAGTGAAAAGAGAACATTGATGTTATATATGTTGACCTTGTTAGTATGATTTTTCTATGTTAAGCTAAGATAAGATAATCCTTTAATAGTCCCACCATGGGGAAATTCAGTGTATTACAGCAGCATAGATAATACATTAATATAAAATACAAAATACGAATACAAAAAGCTCCACGGCATTACAGTGACAGTAGGTACAGATAAAGAAGATAGTAGGAGGGATATCACAACTTAAGGATCTTTCAGTTCTCTGTATGGAGTGATCTGCGCTTAGCATGGTGTTGATTGTATAGCCTAATCACAGCGGGCAGGAAAGACTTCCGATAGCGCTGCTTCTCACACTTAGGGTGAAGCAGTCGATCACTGACGGCACTGTCCAGTGTTATCACAGTCGCATGGGATGGGAGTTATTCCCCAGAATGGAGCTCACCACGGACAGTATCCTTCTGTTACCAGATAGAAGACAAGGTTAAAATTCCAGCAATCCAACTCTTCATAAAACTTAACTTTTAATATATAGTAGATGAAAACATAAAAAATGAGGTGGGCAACATGTCCAAAACCTCACATAGGTGCATGTAATGTCCAGAGAAACTGACGTGTTTCGAACACGAAGTGTTCTTAGTCGTAGCCTAGAGTACAATAAACTCGCCGGTATATATACTAACTTAATGGAACCAACCCAATACACCTGGGGTGGAACCAAAACCGGTGTTGTACATATCATTCCATGCTTCTAAATCAGTAAAAAGCATATATAGCACAAACATTTAAAAACAAAAACACTAATTACATGCAACAGAAATATATAATCAAATAAAGTGCAATATACTAATAAATCCATATAAAATCATAAGGATATATACATATGAACATAATGACGTGAAGAAGGGAGGAAAAACCAATACAACTATACGTCTACCTTGCCCTCGTCAAAGATGGCCGATGATGTGAGACTATGATGTTCTACGCATGCTCATTGCAATGCCATAGAGTCACCAACACTATCAATGTGTAGTGTTCTACGCATGTTTATTCAAAATTGCCAAAAGGATAAGGGGTGAATAACAAAACAAATAAACCCAGGTTCTCACAAGACTGTGAATGAATGAATGAACTACCAGACACGTGACCGATGTCACCTGACTTTGCAAGTCCCCACATTACCCTAACGGAGAGTGCTTCGCAATACTCATTGACTCACCATATAAAGATGAAGCAAAATGACATTCAACAAAGTAAGTGCATAGAGGTGTAATGATTAGAGATGAGCGAACAGTGTTCTATCGAACTCATGTTCGATCGGATATTAGGCTGTTCGGCATGTTCGAATCGAATCGAACACTGCGTGGTAAAGTGCGCCATTACTCGATTCCCCTCCCACCTTCCCTGGCGCCTTTTTTGCTCCAATAACAGCGCAGGGTAGGTGGGACAGGAACTACGACACCGGTGACGTTGAAAAAAGTAGGAAAAACCCATTGGCTGCCGAAAACATGTGACCTCTAATTTAAAAGAACAGCGCCGCCCAGATTCGCGTCATTCTGAGCTTGCAATTCACAGTGTATTCCCGTATACCCTATATATACACCCCAAATCCCCGTTCCAACGGTGTGCCCCCCCACCTTCACCCCAGAAATACCCTGCAAGTCCCCTAGCAATAGAATTGGGGCTATATACACCCACTATTTTTGCTACTGCCATATAGTGCCATTGTCTGACTGGGAATTCAAAGAATATATTGGGGTTACATATAACTTCAATTCCAGGGAGAAGCTTGTCAGTGTAAGGTGGCAGTGACGGGCTCAATCGCCGCAACCCAGCTTTCCCAGGATCCTGAATGGAATACACTGACAGTGTATTCCCGTATACCCTATATATACACCCCAAATCCCTGTTCCAACGGTGTGCCCCCCCACCTTCACCCCAGAAATACCCTGCAAGTCCCCTAGCAATAGAATTGGGGCTATATACACCCACTATTTCTGCTACTGCCATATAGTGCCATTGTCTGACTGGGAATTCAAAGAATATATTGGGGTTACATATAACTTCAATTCCAGGGAGAAGCTTGTCAGTGTAACGTGGCACTGATGGGCTCAATCGCCGCAACCCAGCTTTCCCAGGATCCTGAATGGAATACACTGACAGTGTATTCCCGTATACCCTATATATACACCCCAAATCCCCGTTCCAACGGTGTGCCCCCCCACCTTCACCCCAGAAATACCCTGCAAGTCCCCTAGCAATAGAATTGGGGCTATATACACCCACTATTTTTGCTACTGCCATATAGTGCCATTGTCTGACTGGGAATGCAAAGAATATATTGGGGTTACAAATACCTTCAAGTCCTGCCACTGCCATATAGTGCCAGTTTCTCACTGGGAATTCAAAGAATATATTGGGGTTACAAATACCTTCAAGTCCTGCCACTGCCATATAGTGCCATTGTCTGACTGGGAATTCAAAGAATATATTGGGGTTACAAATACCTTCAAGTCCTGCCACTGCCATATAGTGCCATTGTCTGACTGGGAATGCAAAGAATATATTGGGGTTACAAATACCTTCAAGTCCTGCCACTGCCATATAGTGCCATTGTCTGACTGGGAATGCAAAGAATATATTGGGGTTACAAATACCTTCAAGTCCTGCCACTGCCATATAGTGCCAGTTTCTCACTGGGAATTCAAAGAATATATTGGGGTTACAAATACCTTCAAGTCCTGCCACTGCCATATAGTGCCATTGTCTGACTGGGAATTCAAAGAATATATTGGGGTTACGTGCACGCACAATTTTTGCTACTGGTATATAGTGCCAGTTTCTGAGTGGAAATTCCCCAAATAATTTGGGGATTCATTCACCCTACATCTCAGGCTCTTGCCATATTCACCCAGGTTGTCAGTGCTGCACCAGCTCGTTCCCAGACAACTCGGCCCGAAAAACACATTACCTATATAGAGGATTTGGACAATGAAGACAACATGTTCTAAATCTAATGTCTGCACCTTCTCCAGAATTAAAATAAAGGCAGCGTTTAACTTTCAAATACCACTGCACAAAGGAAGATCTTATCAGCTTGTCTCATGACATGCTACTAAAAAGTGTCATTTGTGTATCTTAATGTAAATATAGTTGTATAAGCTTTTTGGGTTTTAGGCACTGCCAAGTTATTTATTACCACCCGCTCCCTTATAATGATGATGACGTCAAAGTCACTGTGGGTGTTCAGAGCTCACAGCTTTGGTTGACATTTGTCTTGCTCTCTGTCGGTACCAGCTGTCTTTTTGGATACCGTAAAGTTATGTTGACTTTATTAACAGCTATAGAAGCTTTAGCCAGGTTGTGACGGTGTGTAACCCTAACAACACTAAGTGGGATACACATTAATAGTCAGTCTATGTACCCTAAACGTATCACTGAAGTAATTTTTTTTTCCTCTCCCTAATATAAGAAAGGAACAGACATTAGACCTAGACCGGGGTTCGAGGCTTGTAAAAATCCAGTATTATTTGTTCTTCATGATGTGAAATATGTGTTGAAAAGCAACCCAAGATGAAGTCAGCCATGTGTGCCAGTGTGTTACTTGGCATGCCTTTGCTGGCCCCAACTGTAAGGGTCACTCTCCATTTCCTCCATTTTCCACTCCCCTTCACACCATTTGTGGTGAAGCAATGGGATGCACTGAAGTGCACCCTCTAGCCTCGTGTGGGACAGGGACATCAGATGCCACTCCAACCCCCTCGTCTTCCTCCGCCAGCCAACGGTGCGAAGATGAGAGGAGTGTGCTCTGAATGTTTTCTGCCTAGCAGAGGCTAGTTCTCACTTACAAAAATGGCCCCACTTTGACCTGTATATCAGGCACAATGGTGTAGGTTTCAAAGAAACATGGCACCAACAAGTTGAAAAACGTGGGCCATGCGTGGACCGTGTTTGAGTCTGGCAAGCTCCAGATCTGCTACCAGGTTCCAGCCATTATCACAGGCGCAAAAATGCCAGGCCCCAGGTGTAGCAGGGAAAAAAAATACCATCTCAGCCAGGATGGCATCCCTGACCTCGGAGGCACTGTGCTGTCTGTCCCCCAAGCTGATCAGTTTCAGCACGGCCTGCTGACATCTCCCCACGCCAGTGTTACAGCGTTTGCCGCTAGTAGCTGGGGTGGAGGTTGCAGCATTGTAGGGTTTCAGTCTACTCCTGCCATGAATTTTGGCCTGGGAGAGGAGATAGGCCACCCTAGTTTGCACCCGGGGACCAGACTCCACCACATTCACCCTGCCTGTCATTAAAGATAAGCACTGCAGCATCCCTGACCACAGGCGCTTGTCCATGTGTCGGTGGTCAAGTGGACCTTGCAGCAAAGCGCAGAGCTCTGGGCCCGACTGATGTTATGGGACACATGCAGGCGCAAGGCAGGGACAGCACACCAAGAGAAGTAGTAACGGCTAGGCCCAGCATAGGGAGGTGCCCCAGCTGCCATCTGCTGACGGAAGGCCTGGGTATCCAGAAGCATAAACAAACACCAACATCTCCAGGGCCAGCAGTTTATCGATGAGGCTGTTAAAGGCTTGGGCATGGGGGTGGGTTGTGTTGTACTTCTGCCTGCAATGAAAAGCTTGGGAGATGTGGAGTGGCTGGGAAGAGGCGCATGATGGTGCAGGCCAAAAGGGCGCATGAGGGTGAACTCCCCAATGTGTCAGAGATAGGTGTGTAGGTGTCCTTGCATCATATACTTGCAACATACTTGGCTTTGGAAGTTAATTTTGTGCCAAAAAGTGGTTAAGACAGCGATACCTCAGCTACTCCCGTTACACTGTCTATTGACAACTCCAGCCCTGAAATTACCACCTTTGGAAGTGGACCACCACTTCTAAGATCCCAAAGGAAGTAGGCAAGAGATGTGCAGTGCAGAAAAAAAGATGAAAAAATAAGTGTAGGCAGTAGAGCACAGAGGGATCGGAGAGGACAGAGCTGGTGTCGGCCAGGTATTCCCACAACATGCGCCTATACTTGTCCCTCCTGGTGACACTAGGCCCCTAGTGGCAGTAATTTGTCCAGGGGGGGTCATTAACGTGTTCCAGACCTAGGAATAAGTCTTCCAACAGGGTAGAGTTTTGCATGCCTTTGCTTCTACCCACTGTTTTTGCTGCTTAGCTTCCCTCCACATCTACACTGCTTTAGCCCCTAAACATCACCCCAGTTTATGCCTTTGCTTCTACCCTGTTTTTTTTTGTTGAATTAGCTTCCCTCCACATCTACACTGCTTTAGCCCCTAAACATCACCCCAGTTTATGCCTTTGCTTCTACCCTGTTTTTTTGTTGAATTAGCTTCCCTCCGCATCTACACTGCTTTAGCCCCTAGACATCACCCCTGTCCATGTGGGGTCGGTGGCCTCGTCATCCACCAACTCCTCTTCCAATTGCGCACTGCCCCCTTACTGCAAACCGCACATGACCACAGCTTGCCCTGATGGTAACTGTGTCTCATGATCCCCACTGAGGTCCAGACAAGTCGGTGGCGGGTCCAAAACCCCAAAATTGGAAGGAAATGGCGGATGCTGCAGTATTTCTAACACCTGTTCCTGATGCTCGGGCTTGGTCTGTGTTGTACCCTGCACCCTGCTTAACGCAGCTGCCATATCCGGAGTTGTGCTGAGCGCATGCTAATGTTTCGTGTCCAGTGCAATGGATGGGATGGGATTTCACATAAGTCTGCCACCCATGGCCACTCATGGTTGAGCAACTGAGGGAGTTGACTTTGACGAACCCGAGGGTTTTGGAGTTGGAACTACATCAAAGGTCTGTGCTGCTCACACACTCTGCTCAACACATGATATGTTTAGTGCCAGCAGTGTGGAGATGTCGCACAACAGCAGGTACAGGCGTTGTAGGAGTGCATAGAGGCTAGCAGCGGCAACTATAGACTTTAAAAACTATCCGCACAAGCGCCACACTTTCACCAGTAGCTCAGGAACATTGGGGTACCTTTTTAAAAAGATTAGCAGCAATGAGTTAAAAACGTGGCCCAGGCATGGAATATGTTGCAGGCTGCCAAGCTACAGAGCCGATCCCAGGTTACGGCCATTATCACACATGACAACATGCCTGGGCCCAGGTGCAGTGGCAAAAACCACATTGCCGTCTCATCGAGGATGGCATGACTCACTTTGTCATGTTTTCCTGAGGAATCTTGATGCCCGGTCAACAAATGATGGCCATGTATATTTCTCTACTTGTTACAGTTCAAATTATAATGAAGTAGTTAACATCATTAAACAAAACCTGCCTATCCTGAAACAGGATGACACTTTGCATAAAATTTTATTAAAGGGTTGTAAATTTATATCAAAGAAAGGAAGAACAATTGTCAACCATTTGTCTCCAAGTCTATATTTGGACACACGTAGTGTCTCCTCAACTTGGTTAGACTTACAGGGATGTTATAAATGTGGCATGCCTAGATGCCAGGTGTGCGGTTATGTGAATAAAAGTGTCACCTTTCAAGACTCCTCAGGAAAACGTACATTTAAAATAAAAAACTTTTTCAATTGCATGTCGGACCATGTTGTGTACATGGTCAGTTGTAAGACATGTAATTTAAATTACATCGGTAGCACAATTAGAATGGTGAAATTAAGAATTTCTGAACATTTACAACATATTAGAAATAATACGATCACCAAGTCCACAGGGGTGTCTAAACATTTCTTACAAGTTCATCAAGGAGACATTTCATCTTTCTCCTTTAAAATTATTGACAGAGTCCCTAAATTGGTGCGAGGGGGGGATCGCACACATAAATTAAGATTAAAAGAGGCATCTTGGATCATGAAGCTAGACACAAGACATCCACGTGGCTTAAATCTAAGGAATGATTTAGCATATATATACTGATCATTACACCTCTATGCACTTACTTTGTTGAATGTCATTTTGCTTCATCTTTATATGGTGAGTCAATGTGTATTGCGAAGCACTCTCCGTTAGGGTAATGTGGGGACTTGCAAGTCAGGTGACATCGGTCACGTGTCTGGTAGTTCATTCATTCATTCATTCATTCATTCATTCACAGTCTTGCGAGAACCTGGGTTTATTTGTTTTGTTATTCACCCCTTATCCTTTTGGCAATTTTGAATAAACATGCGTAGAACACTACACATTGATAGTGTTGGTGACTCTATGGCATTGCAATGAGCATGCGTAGAACATCATAGTCTCACATCATCAGCCATCTTTGACGAGGGCAAGGTAGACGTATAGTTGTATTGGTTTTTCCTCCCTTCTTCACGTCATTATGTTCATATGTATATATCCTTATGATTTTATATGGATTTATTAGTATATTGCACTTTATTTGATTATATATTTCTGTTGCATGTAATTAGTGTTTTTGTTTTTAAAGGTTTGTGCTATATATGCTTTTTACTGATTTAGAAGCTTGGAATGATATGTACAACACCGGTTTTGGTTCCACCCCAGGTGTATTGGGTTGGTTCCATTAAGTTAGTATATATACCGGCGAGTTTATTATACTCTAGGCTACGACTAAGAACACTTCGTGTTCGAAACGCGTCAGTTTCTCTGGACATTACATGCACCTATGTGAGGTTTTGGACATGTTGCCCACCTCATTTTTATGTTTTCATCTACTATATATTAAAAGTTAAGTTTTATGAAGAGTTGGATTGCAGGAATTTTATCCTCATCGTCTTCTATCTGCAAATCTCCTGAGCCGAAGGAATTACATTCCGGAGCACTCCAGTCTCTCTAGTTGTCGTGAGTTTAAAAATTGACTTTTTTTATACCATGTGTTCTTTAGAGGGCTGTGATATTTCCCTTTTTCCCTCCCCCTGTACAGTTGGCACATATGAATCTCTCCTTCTGTTACCGACCACCTTCACTGGGTCCAGGGGGCTCCCCAGGACAGAGCTGGCCCTTCTAATCAGCCTGTCAAGTCTATTTCTGTCCCTGGCTGGTATACTACTCCCCTAGCAGACCACTCCGAAGAAGATGGCTGATGCTACTACAGAGTTTAAAAAAGCCCTAAGAAGTGCCCCATAGACTCCAAAGGCCTGCTCTGGCCCTTTCTGTTCAGCACATCCAGGTGATCTGCCCATTCCAGCTGAGAAACTCCCCAGGTATTTATAGGTCTTGACTATCCCCTGGATGTCCACCGAATTTGGAGCACATCTCTGCTTACTAAAGTCCACCATCTCCTTGGTCTTCCCAGCATTAACCCTGAGGTAGTTCCGCTGACACCATTTCACAAAATCCTGGTTTAAGTCTCCCTGTGGTCTCCGCCTGAGATGAGGCCTACTACTGCAGAGTCATCGGAGTACTTCTGTAAGTAGCAGCTAGATGAGTTGTACTTAAAGTCAGCAGTGTACAGTGTGAAGAGGAAAGAAGCAAGAACTGTACCAATAGTTCCAAAGAAAGTTTCAAATTCAACCAGATTTGTGTTACCAGTCTCTGGCCAGCTATTCAGAGACATTATGATGTTTGGGTGAACCATGTGGATCTCTTGCCAACAATCCAGATTGAGTAACAATGGAATTGTACCCACTACCATTTCACAGGTTTTTACCTGCAGTTTAGCTGGCTTCTCAACAATAGGACAATTAGATGCACGTTTTTCCACCTGCTGGTGTCTTGGAGTGCAAACCATTCACTTAACATTGGCAAAAGCTGCCGGCCATTGGGGGTTTTCCCCTTTGCAACAAAATTACAACTCTTTGGCTCACTAATACTAAACAAAGTCTTTTTAGGAACATAGAACCTCTTGGAAGCATGACATCCATATGTAGACTGTAGATGCTCTTGAGTTGCCTTTCTTTGCAGTGAATTTCCACTACTAGCTGGTTGGGCAAACAGGGAGCAGTGTTGGGTAGTGCTGCTCTCCATTGGTTCAACTTCCTGAAGACAATCTGCTGCTATATGACCCAACTGCGGACACCTCCAACAACGAACTTCAAACCTGCTTTGAGTTGGAGTCCCAGATGTTATCTTCCTAGGCAGGTTAAACCTCTCATCATGAAGTGCTTCCCCTGATCCTGGTCTCTTAATAGGTCTCCTTCTTCCAGATGTTAACCAAGCCTTGGCACTCCGTTCCAGCAATCAAGATCAGGACCTAGATAGTTTTCAGTAGAGGTGTACGTTCCAACCAAAGCAACCATCTGATTCAAAGACTGGGGATTTTCCTCGGCAACCCAGCAATTTAAGTCTCTAGCTAGGCCACTAGCATAGCGATCCAACATGACTCTGTCCACAATCTCAGCTGGATGCAAGGCCTCAGGCTGAAGCTATTTACTCACCAGATCAAATAACTGGGAATGCGTTAACCACTTTATTTCATACTGCCAATAACGAACTCTGCAAGCTCACTCAGTGAGAGTAACTCCCAAGTGAATCCGGATCTCTGTTTTTAGCAAGTGATAGTCATTGGCTTGTTCCTGAGTCAAAATAGGCTTTTTGAGACTCCCCAACTAGATATGATGCTGAGCCATCTTCCCATTCTTCATGGCAATATTTGTAGTAGGCACCACTCTCCAGATAGTTGGGGTGGCTGCACAATTCCACTGGGGGCTGACTTGACACTTCTACTATACTCAATTATTTGAAAAAAGATGGACAGCACTCCAATATCTTTTGAAATTTCTTATGTTTAGTAGACCTTGTTTAACAATCTATGTATGATACAAAGGAAAGCTGTATATATTGTTTAATGATGATTAACAAAATCTTATTTCTCAGCTGGTGAGCGTGAGCAAATTTTCGGGCACTGAATGTCCCTCATCAGGCTCTCAAAAAAAACAAAACACTAGCCTCTGCCCACGACTTCGTCTGCGGGTTGTTGGAGTGGATGATCTGCCTATATTCAGCAAATTGCTGTCATCGATGGTTTGCCTGCTCTGGCATTTCGGCAGCTCTCAAGCTGTCCTGCTGCTGAACTTGTTCCTCGCACCGTGCCTGTGATTGTTCCGGCATCTCAGCAGCTCGCTGGGACGCGGTATAATGAGCGTGTTGTTGGTGTTGATGATCCACCTGCTCTGGCGTTTCGACAGCTGTGAAGCTGGCCTGACGCTGAATGCGTTCCTCACGCTGTGCCCGTGATTGTTCCTGTTATGGTCTGGGGATCTCTGACCATGGACTGGCCCTTGACTGATAACTTCTCAGTCAAGTAAAGTGAAAACATAAAAGAAAAAACAAAAATCAAGAGTATGAGCAGTTTGGAATATCTAGTGTGTGATACTCCTACACCCTGCCTTGCACAACTAGAAGTAGCCGTGGGCCTGACTAACTTGCCTGAGTGGGCGCCGAGATAGCCGGAGTAATAATTCACCTAATAGTAAAACAGAAACCCCTGACAAATTTGTGGAAAGAAAAGATACAGAAAAAGCCCCCCACAGGTGTCCAACTGGACTAACGGTGAATATGAGGAACACAAAAGTAAAGTGCAGAAAATAAATGTGAAACAAAGAAATACTGACACTATGCAAAGGGATAGGATAAACAGAACTTAGTATCACACACCAAAAACTCTACAAAAATATCCAAACCTCCAAACAGAAAAATAATGTTGATGATCCACCTGCTCCGGTGTTTTTCGACAGGTGTCAAGCTGGCCTGTCGCTGAACGCGTTTCTCGCGCTGTGTGCAGGATTGTTCCAGCATCTCAGCAGGTTGCTGGGACACCATATAATGAGCGTTTTGTTGGCGTTGATGATCTGCATGCTCCGGCGTTTTGGCAGCTCTGAAGCTGGCCTGTTGCTGAACTCGTTCCTCTCACTGTGCCCGTGATTATTGCGGCATCTCAGCAGCTCGCTGGGACACCATATAATGAGAATGTTGTTGGTGTTGATGATCCGCCTGCTTCAGCATTTCGGCAGTTCTCAAGTTGGCCTGGCATTGAAGTTGTTCTTCGCACCGTGCCTGTAATTGTTCCAGCATCTCAGCAGCTCGCTGCAATGCCATGTAATTCATGTGTTGTCGGTGTCGATGATCCCCCTCAGTTGCGGTTGAGGAGTACTCAGTGACTTCTGACTTACTTCATAGCTGTCGTTGTTTGCGACAAATTAGATTTTCTTTTTCCAGGCATGTTTAAAATTGACAAACTGGCAATTTGGATTAAAGGTGTTTGCCCATGTCAAGTTGCTTGCAGTGCCTGGAGCAGATCAGATAATATGCAAATGCATAAACCACAAACAAACCAAACCACAAACAAACAAACCACAGAGAGTTAACGTGTTTTTATATAGAGAGATAACAGCCCTGGCTTTCTCAGAAGTGGAGATAAGAGCAGTATAATATAGTATGTGAACAAAAATTCATAACACTCGAAAAGTCATGTCATTTACTGGGATAAAAAGTAGCCTATATTTTAATCGAGGTTACAATCTATCTATGTGCCAAATTTCATTCAAATCCGTTTAGCCGTTTTTGCGTGATTGAGTAACAAACATCCAAACACACAATTTATAATATTAGTATTAGTAGGATAGGATACATTTTAAAAGCAAATAGAGATTCCACACAGTTCCACACAGGCACTTCAGGAACAAAACTGATTGTCTGGTGCAACCACATCTCTAAAAGAGATGGCTAAAGCCTCTTTCATATAGATAGCATTAACTTCAAGCAAAAAAGGCAAAACAAAACCTGCTCATCTGAGCGCTAACTAAACAGAAAATACTACCAGCCACACGAATCAACCAAAACAACACTATACTGTAACACAAGGTGGCTCTCAGTGTCAGGACAGACCCAGCCATTTCCCCTTCTCCCAGGCTCTGCAGCCTTTTATGGCCCAGTAACAAGCCTATGACCCACACCTGGGCTGCAGCTTATTCAAGATCCACTCTGGATCACACATGTCAGGAATCTGACACTGTGACTCCAGCATTCTGCCTGTCACCTTCTCACAATAGATATGGTTTTGTCCTTTTTCTTATGCCTTGATATTTGTAAATTTCTGGTATGGTATGTGGGTTTAATGATAAACAGGACAAAAAAGTTGCATAAAGGCATCATGAGAATACACATTCAGAACACATGGAGAGGGATTGCTGCAGGTTAGCTCTGCAGTGTAAAGTTTCAATTATCGCCCTTGGTTTCAATGTTTGTAGGTGCCTGTATCTGGTTATAGCCTGTCACACAAGTCATAAAGCAGTGCATCTTCACTCTATTGAAATCTTACATTTCATGGCTGTGCTACATGCTACTGCTATATGTACAGGTTTTATTTAAAAAAAAAAAAAAAGTTTTTTAATGTTAAGTGTTTGACTCATTTGTGTTACAGGAAAGCAAAGTTTTCAGAGTTTGGAAAGTGCTATTAAAAAAACAGGTAAGTTTTTAATGTAAGGTTTTTGATCATTTTTACTATAGTGTAGAATTACAATACATTCAAGTGTGGTTTTTCTATGAATTATGAAAAGATACAATATTATCTAAGCTTCATGTAGACATCTGTGAAAACAGAACAGATGGCACACAGATTGGCCCATACTCTTAAATAAATGAACTAAGCTGAAAAAATGGACAGGTAGAGCACCTGCGCAATGTTTTGTGGCTTTTTTCTAATGTCCGTGCACATTAGAAACTATGAATGTGTGTCTGGGACCATAGAATGGGGCTGTATAATATATGCACTTGCAGACCCTCATGGCAAATTATATACGGCAAAAACTACATTACCCACAAGATGGGTAATATTTATCCATCCTTGCTTGTGACGGATTTATGTCACATTGTGGTAAAGGGTTAAACTTGTCTTTGAATTATTCCACCTCTGCTTTCACAGGTGTTCCTGCTTGCTTAGTCTTGGGACAAGACGTCTTATTGTACTGCTGTTTGGCCAAAGCCGCCAGTGTCCCCTCTCTATACATCTACTTCCAGGCCATGAGTGTTGTACCTTACTCCATGCCTGTAGGTTGTGATGACCCTTTAAAGGTTTTTTTGTGAAGTTCACTTCCTTTTCTCAGGCCGGTGACATCATGTCCACTGGTCACATGGCTACAAATGAATGTGCCGCTATACATGGTGCTGTGCCATGTATAAGACCAGCGATATCGGTAACCTTCCTGCTAATGTCTCTTTCATAAGCCAATTAATGAACTGAAAGCACTGGTGTAAAGCCTGCCTTATTGCTGATTGTTGCAGATTAAGAAATATCAATAAATAATTACTTTTTAGATGTTATATGGGAGTACCCAATTAATTTTTAACGTGTTGTTCAAAAACTTGCACTGATAAGTCTGTGAAGAACGTGTATTTACCCACTTAATGGTGGGCTTAATCATCTGATACATAGCAGTAAGAATATGGTACCTCCCTGTCTTTCAACAGTTTTAAATCCAAGGATTGCACCCAAGTATTTTCTGAGCGATTTTACATAGTGCCTGAGTTGCAAATAAATAAACCTATTGGGAGAATTTGATAAAGTCTTGTCATAATTGAGACGTGTTTATTTATTTTGTTATATTACAGTGTCGACCAAAAGTATTGGCACCCATGCAATTCTGTCAAATAATACTAATTTTCTTCCAGAAAATGATTGCAAGCACAAACTCTTTGGTATTAATATCTTCATAAAAAAGTCAAATCATTGATCATTTTACACAAAACTCCAAAAATGGGTCAGACAAAAGTATTGGCACCCTCAGCCTAATACTTGGTAGCACAACCTTTAGACAAAATAACTGCGAACAACTGCTTCCGGTAACCATCCTGAGTTTCTTACAATGCTCTGCTGGAGTTTTAGCGCACGGTACACAGGAACATTCAGGTCTTTGTAGATGGACTTGTAGACTTGAGATTGCTTGAGATTGCTCATGCTTCCTCACAATTTTGCTTCTCAAGTCCTCAGACAGTTCTTTGGTCTTCTTGCTGTTCTCCATGCTCAATTTGGTACACACAAGGACACAGGACAGAGGTTGACTTAACTTTAATCCATTTCAACTGGCTGCAAGTGTGATTTAGTTATTGCCACCACCTGTTCGGTGCCTCAGGTAAGTAACAGGTGCTGTTAATTACACAAATTAGAGAAGCATCACATGAAACAGTGGCAATACTTTTGTCCACCCCCTTTTTTATGTTTGGTGTGGAATTATATGCAATTTGGCATATAATTTTTGTGGTTTATATAAATTTTATATAAATATATTTTATATAAATTTTGTGGTTTTTCATTGAAGACAAATTAAATGAAGATAATAATACCAAAGAATTTGTGATTGCAATCATTTTCTGGAAGTAAATGAGTATTATCTGACAGAATTGCAGGGGTGCCAATACTTTTGGCCAACACTGTAGTGTGGGGTGTAATGGGGTGGCTTTATATTGTGTGGGGCCAGGAAAGGGGACATTATGTTGTATAGGAGCCTGTGAAGGGATTGTCATACCATGTGGGGGCCAATAAAGGGGGTGTTATACCGTATGGATGGCGGTAAAGGGGGCTTTATACTTGTGGGCAGCGGTAAAAGGGGCGTTATAGAATATGGGGGCCTGGAAAGAGGCGTTATGTTGTGTGGCTTGTATGTCTCCATACCCCTGCAAAGGTGGCCTTAATGGCACTCTCCTTACGGAGTACTCTTAGTCCCTGAATCTTGTCTATAGTCTCTCACCTAGCCAAACTAGTTTCCCTATGCTGTGCTGACAAGATCCAACCAGATTGAAACAGCGCTGTCTACAGTGTGGAGTCTGTTCCTTTTGGAATAGATATACTAATTTGGCAACAATCCTTTTTAACTGAGAGGTAAACTACTCAAAATTAGCATCAGAAAATCTTTATAAGGCTAAGGTCCCATGTAGCGTTGCATCATGGTTCTACCCACAGCACTTTAGACAGAAAGTGTCTGTTTCAGTTACAACTATGGCAAAACTGCCGGTGTTTCCATAGGTATAATTAACATGCTGCTTTTTCCAAAACCGTGCCAGTTTTGAAAATCGTCGCGTTTCTGCACCACGGTTTGTACCCCAAAGTGGGCATGGGATTTGCTAGAATGCCATCCACTTTGCTCTGACTGTAAAACGCCACAATTTTTTCCATGGCGTTTCCCCTACGTGGGACCCCAGCCCAAAGGGTAGCAAGGGAAGATCTGTTACACCTCGTGTGGCCCAATGTCTAATCACACCACATCTGTAATCATTTACATATGTGCCTGAAACATAACTGCATGATGAGTTTTGTAACAATGCACCAGGAGAGGGACTTAATACTGTGGGATATTTGGAGGGGAACATTATAATGTGGGGGTGTATAATGTAAGGGTAACTGTAGGAGGATTGTACTTTGTGGGTCACATGGAAAAATTATTGAGTGGGCGGAGTCAGTGTAGAAGTGGGTGGAGTTAAATTTGCAGTGTCACACATAGCCCTCTAGAACCGTTTCAATCTCTCATGTGGCCCTATGGGAAAATTAATTGCCCACCCCTGCTCTAGAATCAGTACTAAAATTTTGAAGGCAAATTCAGTTAGCAAAATGTTCCTGTGTAAGTCCAATTCAGTTCAGTTTCTTTGCATGGTCTGCATCTTTTTTGGTCTTAGTTAGAATGTCAGAACAAAATGTGTAAGCAGCAAATGATGTCCCTAGGTCTTACAGGATCCACATTTGAAAAGGCAATTACCAGAGCATGTGCGATGACACCAACTCTGTAGATTGACCCAGTATCTATTCAAATTGGGGAGAGAGAGGCAAAATCTTGACAAATGGATGTGCAGTATCCTTCTTCAGGATCCCCCTATTCTTAGTGTTTCTCTTGTCTCTAATGTCAGAGGAGTCAATAGTTTGCCTCATAGTTTCGATAGAGCAAGCTTGTGTTTGCACTGTGGAGCATGAAAACTGGAGTTCTACCTGGTTTGCTGAAACTGAGCTACTTCATAATACAGGTTTTGTACCTCAGTCTGCACATGGAACAGTTCAGATTTCTAGTTGACTTCAGTAGGTTTGTCATGTTTAAGATATGTATGAACTTACATATGTGTTAACTTTGCCTTAACCAATCACCATTTTATTAAGTAAAGCATGAGTGAACGTTTTCGGTCCGATGGACCTTCCTCAGACTCTACATAAATGCAAAACAATAAGTATAAATGAACAGAAAATTATACAGAAATAATGTCAGGAACAAACAAAAAATAACCACACGCAGGTGATAGGGTATGTATAATATATACAGTAGAAGAAAGCCATGTAGAGTTCTAGGTTGGGGATTACTACACAGATGCATTCCTGGAAGATGATGGATACAGTACCAATAATTAAGCAGAATAAATCATATAATGCATAATATAACGTAGCAAACATATGTGAAGCACATATAAGGTAGTACAAAATGACACCACATATAATAGGTTTAGAAAATAATTAACCTTTCAATGACAACAGGAAATAATGCCTTGCGTGGCTATGCCACTGGTTGGAAGATTCAGGCCTATGAAGAACACAGTGAGTATAAGTACATATAGGGAATCCAGTTCCACCATAGTAAAGCAGGTACTAGTAAAGTGTACAATGGGGAATACTTGTTGTCCAGGGGTCCTTACCTCCAGTCGGTCCCGACCGGGGCCGCAAGAAAATGAAGTATAGTTCGTAATATGGTATATTCACCAGTATGATATGCGTAGCGCAGTAGAAAATAGCCAATAGCAGACGGGAAGGTGCGAAAATGCAGTGTCCCCCGTGTTCAGAAAAAGGTGCTGGACCATCCCGATTGGTCTGATGTGCAGCGGCGTAATAGCGCTTGTAGGGATGGTGTCCGTAGTGCGCATGCGTGGAGTGACGTAGGTGTAATAAGATCTGTACGGAAGGAGATAGAGTAGGGAAAGCGCGCATGCTGGAGTCCTGGGTTCCAATCCCACCAGGAACAACATCTGCAAGGAGTTTGTATGTTGTTCCCGTGTTTGCGTGGATTTCCTCCCATTCTACAAAGACATACTTAAATTTTAAAAAAAAAGTATATTCTGATCCCTATATGGGGCTCATAATCTACATTAAAAGAAAAAAAAAAAATCTCAGACCCCACATTGTGATCTGCAGCCAAAAAAATGCTGCACAAAAAACATCAGGTTTTTTTTTTCACATTTCTCCCAGAAAGTCTGCAGAGTTTTCTTCTGTGGACTTTCTGCCTCTGTAACACAAACAGGGAAAACACCAGCGTTTCCATAGTGTGAGTAGATGACAGGAAGAGTCCTGGAATCACGCTATATCTCCCCCAGATTTTTAACTTATGTATGCTCCAGTGCAGGTCTTGAATAGGACTCAGCCCCAGGTGTGGGTCTTAGGCTCATTAAAGGGCCAAGAATAGGCTGCAGATCCTGCACTTAAGGGCAGATCCAGCAAGTGATAGGAGGCGTCTCGGTCTGTCCTGTTACCCTGAGTCCGGTGAGACAATATTGTGCCTTTAGCTTGTTTGTGTGGCTGTTAGTAAGCCACGCATATAGTTAGGTTATCATTACTGTTTAGTTAGTTGCTCAGACGAGCAGGATTTTGTTTTGTTTTGCCTGAAGTTAAGGCTGTATTTTATTTTGTTCATTTTGTGCCAGAAGTTAAGGTTTATTTATCTTCCAGTTTTTCTAAATAAACCTTTTTCCTACATATTTTGTGCCCCTGTCTATGGTTGGGTCCACATCATTGCTTCTACAGAGCTACCTTCCCCATAGTAGATATAATTGACATGCTGCGATTTACAAAAAGGATTCTCAGTGCACAAAGTTTGTGGTATAGCAGTAATAGAAGAAAGAAAATAGGACTTAAATATGCTGTGGTTGGTTACCCCCAGTATATACATATGCTGCACCTTTGATCTCTATATTCTGTTATGTATTCTGTTAAGGAAAGCTTCACAAGTACCAGATAGATAATAGATGACACTTATATAGTTTCATTGGTATTTTTTTTTTGTCTGTTGGCCACTGAAAAAAATGTTAGCAATCACAAAATCTTCTATTCCCCAAAATGGCATCAATAAAATATCAGTAGTTTCATAGTGTATAGCTCCCCTTCTAACTCTTAAAGATACATAGTGTCTTTTTTCCCCTAAGGTGGGGAGGTGAAACACTATGTACCTATGTAAGGCCGGGTTGACACAGAGTATTTTGGCTCATAATGTGGTACGTAGACGCCGCGGGAGCTTTTGCGGGCTGTATACGCTCCCATTGTTTTCAATGGGAGCCGGTACCATATATGCGGCGCTATTTTGCGGCCTTGATTTTGCGGCGGCCGCAAAATAGCGCCGCGTATACGGTACCGGCTCCCATTGAAAACAATGGGAGCGTATACGGCCCGCAAAAGCTCCCGCGGCGTCTACGTACCACATTACGAGCCAAAATACTCCATGCGAACCCAGCCTAACTGTACTCAATTCTGGAGTTACAGGTACTTTTCTTTAAAACTGAAAACTAAATAATTCCTGGCTGTTTCTCATTACTCACTATGAAGTTTTGCCGCTAGCGAGACCAGTAATGAGAAACAGCCTGGAATTAATCAGTGTTTCACGGCATCCAGGTATTTAGTATCTAGCCAACCTTAGCTGCTGAAGGCACACAAATTTGCATTTACTGAGGATTGCTTGCATGTTGATTCAGTATATTATCATTGAAATGAACATAACTGTGTAACTGTTTAAGGCTAAGGCCCCATGTAGTAGGCAGGACTGAAAAAAGCGCTGCAAGAAAAACCGCAGCAAAAACGCTTCACAGTTGTTCCTGTAGCGCTTTTCACTGAAAGTCTGCAGAGTTTTCCTCTGCATGCTTTCTGCTTAGATTGTGCCTACAGGAAACTGTCAACATTTCCGTACATATAATTGACATGCTGTATTTTCATTGCAGATATTTTTCTGCAATGTGTGGATGGGTTTTACTAGAATCCTATCCACTATGCAGTGACTGTAAAATGCCTCAGTTTTACGTTTCATAGGCCCTGACCTAAAGGCCCCTCCACACGGAGTTTACGCTCCGCTGATTCAGACACGTATACACGAGCGCTTCAAAACACATCCCATTCACTTCAATGGGAGCACGTGTAAAGCCGGCTTTACGCGCGCTCCCATTGAAGTGAATGGGATGTGTTTTGAAGCGCTCGTGAACACGTGTCTGAATCAGCAGAGCGTAAACTCCATGTGAAGGGGCCCTAAGTTTGTATTTCACATGTCGACATTTCACATAATTATGCTGTCCCCATTTATTGCTAATGGTATACATATTCAATAATTTAAAAGTGTTTGTTTAAAAGTCAATTTTTTTCATGAATTGTGGGTCACTAAAAAAAAAACAACCTGAAGCAGATCACATCAATGCACGTCTATGGGTTTGTGATAATCATGATGGTATCTGTGTCTTTCATTTTTGTCTTATTTTTACAAACCCAGAGACAGACTGTATAGAAAATGGGAAAAAAAGTTGATTGTTTTTTTCACTGATAGCACATACTACATAGTACAAATAAGCAGAGAGGGATGCAGTATGTGAATAACAGAAACATTGCATGTACTTCAAAATGCCAACATGTGAATATAGTATAACTGTATTTAGAAAGTATTTAGGTCTTTTACACAAGCTGAATACCTAATGAAATATCATATCCTTGTTTTTAAGGACTCACTGCCTTACACGTTGCTGCTCAGTGTGGCTCACTTGAAGTTCTCTCCTGCCTTCTCTCTTTGAAAGCAGATTATATGTTACATGACATTCGTGGCTGGATGGCAATACATTTTGCAGCTTTTTATGGTACAGTTCCTTGTATCAGGGCTCTTTACAGAAAAGACTCTTCTTTATTGGAGGTGGAAACAGCTACAGAGTAAGTAATATAAAAGAAACTAATTACACTGTAAAACTGCTTCTTTTGCACAAAGCATGGTATCATTTTGTACAAGTGGCTGTTATTGAAAATTGTGATATTGTAAGCAAAAAATGTTTTGCCCAAAAAATATTTTCATCACTTCAATGTGAATGTGTACCAATGAGTACATTTTGCATTATATTACACTAGCAGGAGGACCCAGCTTTGCATGGGTATATTTCATCTTTTGTTTGCATAAGGATCATATGATCATGTGTATCTCAGTATGGATATCATTGAACAACCTGCCATCAGTTATTACCTGGAGTAAGGCTCTGCTACATCTCTACATATGCACAACATACTCAGCTCTGCTACATCTCTGCATAGGCACAGCATACTCACCTCTGCTACTTCTCTGCATAGACACAGCATATCCAACTCTGCTACATTTCTGCATACACACAGCATACCCAGTTCTACTACATCTCTGCATACCCACACGGTCCTGCTACATCTTTGCATACCCACATGGCTCTGCTATGGGTGTAGTGTATAAAAATGGCGGAGTTGTTATGGAAACCTGGAGTATAGCTGTGTGTGACAATTGTCACACCATGCCTGTGATTGTTCTTTACTGGCGTGTGATTGTTTCGGCAGCTTGCTGGAATGCCATATAATGAGCCTGTTGTTGGCATTGAAGATCCACCTGCTCCAGCATTTCAGCAGCTCTCAAGCTGGCCTGCTGCTGAACTTGTTCCTCACGCTGTGCCTTTGATTGTTCTGGCATCTCAGCAGCTCGCTGGGACACCATATAATGAGTGTTGACGTTGATGATCCGTCTGCTCCGGCATTTCATCAGCTCTAAGAGTCGCTTGACACCTAGATTGCTCAATCCTCCTCAGCTCCACTTGAGGAGAACTCTGTTGACTTCTGGCTACCTTCATAGCAAATGTTGCGACTAACTTGATTTTCGTTTTACCGGCATGTTTAAAATTGGGAAACTGCATGAAAGGGGTTTTCCCAGGTCAGTGTCTGAACACACTGCCTCAAGTGTCTACTCCTCACTTCCTGTATTTGTCTCCCTCCCTCCTCCTTCTGGCTGATCAGGACACAGAAGACTTCTGCCGATCAGAGAATGATCATTATCTTTGTGTTTGCATAGACAGATAACAGAGCAGGCTTTATCAGCACAAAATGCAAATAGCTGAAGTCTCCTGCAGTGTAACATAGTATATGAACATAAATTCATAACAGTCGTGAACCCATATCATTTTCCGGGGTTAAAAGTAGCCTATGTTTTAATCTAGGTTACAAACTATCTATGTGCCAATTTTCATCCAAATCCATTCAGCTTTTTTTGCGTGACACGCACAAACAACTAAAGATGCAAACACAAACACCCACAAACTTTCACATTTATAATATTAGTAGGATAGGATTACATTAATTGAATAGAACTTTGCTTTGAGTTTGTATATGTCACATTTATGCTTTACAAAATGTCTTGTTCTAAGTGGTATTACCAACCAGTTTCATAGTTGTCATCCATAACCTCACAAATTAAAATAAAAATCTTTTTAGGACTTGGCAGCGCACTACTCAATCCTATAAAATATGGAAAAATGGTATCAACATTTACCTGTCTTGTGGATACTATTTTGGCCTCCATCATGCTTCCTATGGTCTATGAACCCGTTTAGGGTATACAAACCTATCCCATTACATACGCCAGATGTAGTATAAACAGCCCTTTTTATGTTCACCACTCACCAACATTGAAAACAAAAATTAACAGTCTCTTTCAATCCAGTTGGGTACACCAGCTGTGTGTGGAGCGGTCCTGCCGGCGGTCAGACCACCTACCGTCTTACAATTGGTTTAAGCAGTTATTGCTGCAGGTAATAGGGAATCACCCTGAAATTGTGCCCCTGAAGATTCTTGGTCAGAGATGAAACGCGTAGGGCGTGGTTAGGAGTTATACATACCTGGAGCTGTGAGCAGAGTTTTGTCTACCCTGGGCAGTACCTACCTGAACCTTATTCCCTGTTGGTGTGGCAGTAGGCCAGTAGCCTCAGGGAAGGGGGGAGGAGGCTGCCTTTTCTATCTACTGGGTTAAATGATTCTGTTCACTGTTTGCAGCAGGGTATTGTTCTTTGATTTCCTCCCTATACTTTCCCTTCACTTGCAATCTTCTTTCCCTGAACTTCTATCTGTTTTCTATTACTGTCCCTAGCTCCTGCTGTTGCCTGCCCCTGCATTAAGAGCAATGTGAAATGACTATACCTAAAATGGCTGCTGGTTTTTGTACGGCTGTGACATTGCAGGGGCGGCTGGCTGCTGATTTGCTGCACACTTGGCATTGTGGTTGATCCCACGTTCTCAGAGTCCTAACATTTGCAGTGGCCAATTTATTAAAAAATGCGATTTGATGCATCTAAGCGTCAAGAAATCCAGATTCTTGGTGAATCAAAGATTTCCTGAAATTCAGATTTTCAAATCCATTTGCCCCATTTGTAACAAAATTTGCTTCCACATGCTCAGTTCCACAAGAATTATTACATTCATCATCTTGACAATCTCCATCATAGTAGGTGACACCGCCTGCAATTAATGCCTGCCTGTTTTCTCCTGCATTTGATATAGTATCTTCAGTATTTTAGCAATGGGAAACAGTTCTGCCTTCTTATCCACTAAGTCTCCCACATACTGTGACTTAATAAACCTTTCAGATCTGCCTTGAGCCAAATATTGTACTTCTGTGAATTTTCTCTTCATAAACCAGCCAATGTACGTGCAGAGCATTTAAAACTTTTCTACAATGTCTTTCCTATCCTCTGGGCAAATGCAACATCCATCGTTATCCCAATTTTCTTACAGATACCATAATGTCCTTTTATTGGTGAAATATTGAATGATGATTCCATGCTTATTTCATGATGATTTTTTTTTTTTTTTTTTTACTTTGCACTAAATGTATCAGTTGTATTCTCTTGTGTGATTCACAGATATAAGTGCACTCCATTGCTGCTCACAGCCATGTCAGGAGCACTTGATGCCTTCAAATATGTAATGTCTCTTGGAGGAAGTTGGAAAAAAACAGACAGTATGGGAAATAATATCATTCATTTAGCTGTGCTATATTTCCATACCCACATTTTGAAATATGTGATAGAATTAAATTTTCAAGAGCTACAAGTATGGAATTATATAGTTGGTGAGTTCTCTACAATTGTTTTGTTCATTTGTTTTAAGTCAACTAAAGTGAGAAGTGCCTGGAGAAAATTAGTTATAAATACGTTGCAGAGATAATAAACTGCATATCCCCTCATAATAGCCAGAACAGCCCCATAAAATCATCAAAAACAGCCTCCCCATATCAGCCAGCACAGTGCCCATATCCAATATCACAGTCACCCCTCCAAAACAGCCAGCACAGCCCTTATAATAGTCATCACCTCCCAAAATAACCAGCAGTCTCCCCAATATAGTCTAAACAGCTTCTCAAAATAGCCAACACAGCATTTTCATGCTAGTAGAGCCCCATAACATCAAATGCAATCTCCCCATAAGAGCCAACACAGCAACCTCACAATAGCCTTACAGACTCTAAAACAGATGGCACAGCTCCCATTGCTGCCAAAATAGCTCCTATACAGCACCTATATCACAGCACCTATATCACAGCACCTATATCAGCTAACCACAGCATCTCCCATAAACATCTCTCACTGAAATTTCTCACACAATGGGGGTAACATTAAAACTTGAGACAATCACTTTAATCAAAGTTAACAAAATAGTTTGAGAAGTAGTTTTAATAAGGACAGAAATGAAAATCATGACACGTTCACTGTAAAGGGTTTTTCAGGGCCTTACTCATTGTTGAGCCATCCTTAGGACAGCAATTAAAGATCGGCAGGTGTCTGACAATCGGGCCCCAACAATCAGCTGTTTGAAGAGGCTGCGGTGTTTATCAAGCACAGCATTGTACATTTGTGCAGTGGCAGTGTTTGTTATCACAGCTCCATCCATTCATTGAACTGCGTTCAGGACATGTGACCAATGAATGTGACTTCACATGGCTTGTGAAGCAGATTGCTACTACAAACAGATGCTCCATGAAGGTCCCGGGTGTTGGCTCCCCTAGGATCTATAATTGATCCCTTACCATCCTTCTTGTTAGTGCCTCCTACTCCTCTTTGATTCTTTATCCTGTCGTCGAACTGACAGGAGGAAGAAGCAAAGAAGAAGGAGGCGGCAATGCAGGGAGGGATGATGATGGGAATGTACTCCGAGCACAGGGGGAATGCCCACTGTGCTCTGTGAAGGCTAATTACATAACAATTTTTAAATATTCAAACATAGGGTAACGGGTAACCTAGCAAAGGAATGTACACCAAAAGGTAGTCAATCCCTGATAAGTACCGGAGCCTACCACATGGGCTCGGGGAACTGTGGTTATAACTAGAGATGAGCGAGTAGTACTCGATCGAGTAGGTATTCGATCGAATACTACGGTATTCGAAATACTCGTACTCGATCGAGTACCACTCGCTATTCAAATGGAAAAGTTTGATGCAGAACCAGCATTGATTGGCCCGAATGCTATACAGTCGGCCAATCAACGCTGGTTCTTCTCCTACCTTTAGAAGTCTTCTCTGTGCAGCTTCCCCGCGGCGTCTTCCGGCTCTGAATTCACTCTGCCAGGCATTGGGCCTGGGCAGAGCCGACTTCGCATGCCCGCTTGTAGTGCGGACATGCGCAGTTGGCTCTGCCCAGGCCCGATGCCTGGCAGAGTGAATTCAGAGCCGGAAGATGCCGCGGGGACGCTGCACGGAGAAGACTTCTCGGAGGATCCAGCCGACCCTCACTCGTGGACTTGGTAAGTATAATTTGATCGAATGTTGCCTACCCCTGAAACGAGCATTTTCCCCCCGTAGACTATAATAGGGTTCGATATTCGATTCAAGTAGTCAAATATTGAGGGGCTACTCGAAACGAATATCGAATCTCGAACATTTTGCTGTTCGCTCATCTCCAGTTATAACCACACAGCGTCAGCCTGAAATTTAGGTAGTTAAACATCCTCCTCATGAGCTTTTGTAAGTGAAACGTGTTGAGGAGATTAGGCCAGTTATCGGAGACATCTAAGTAGGTGGGATTAGCTATTCAAGGGCAGTAATTAGCTATTGGTGCATGCAACTCGCACGCATGCAGCTTGCATGAATGTATCTAAAGGATTGACCGGAGGTAGGCAATATCTCCACACTACCCTTGCCTAGGAATGAGAAAGACATAGAAAGAGCTATTATTGTGTTCTCCCCCTACTGTTTTTTATTTGTACCGTTTTGGCCACATTACAGGCAGGCACAAACAATACTCTGCTCAGCCTCTTTATTGAGATAGGTCCGCCCTTATATTGTGTAGGAACCACAACAATTTACTAGGCTCCTTCATTCTAATTAGACCAGGGTTGGAAGACCTATTCTGGGGCTATCGTGGTTTGGTGTTATACCCAGGAACCAACATTCAGGGAACTAATGTTTTAATTTTGTGGGAATGAATCTGACAATTTTTAGACAGAATATTAAAAGTTATGTTTTAATCACACTTAGTTTACTAACTAGTTTACATAACAAGAAAAATGTGTTTTTCTGAAAAACGTCAGGAATGAGTCATGTAGCCTTTCTAAAACCTACATGAATATTGCCTTAGCTAAAAATTGAAAATCTCAATGATAGACTCCTTTTTAATAGAAAAGAAACATTTCATATTAATAAGATATATTACAAAGTGTCTTATCTTAATGTTTGTTTATTTATGAAAAATTGTTTTGTAATTGTTTGTATTCTTTAAAAATTCCATGCAGATAATGTCCATAGTTAGAATTGAATTCATTACATCATTTCTTTCCGATTAATATTTAATAACATGGTTTGCTTGTACACATTTAGAAATTTTTCTTATTTCTGTTTATTTGTACCAGAAATGCTGAATTCTCAAGATATGTATAGAACAGAAATGGCAGTAAGATGCTTGGAGGTTCTTTGTGTTGTGAAACAGCAATTTTGGAAAGACATTTATGAGGCTGGTGAGCTTACCATATGTTTCACTTGGATATTACTTGTACATGAAACTTGCTTTATTTTGTACTGTATTGTACATCTCAGAAGACTTTTATGACACTTTGAAAGCACAAGGCTGCAAATCATTGTTCTTATAATAGAGGTACTGTGTTTTGTTTTGTTTTTAATACAAATGTGACATGCTCCATCTAAAGTCATGTATGTAAAAAGATATTCTGCCCTTGAAGGATTGCCTCTAGGAAAGAATTTATTTGTATTTACATTACATATACAATGGCAGCACACTGAGGCTGGGTGGCTCGCTAAGGTGGACATACACATTAGATTTTTAGATTGCCATTGCTCATCAGAAATCAACTTGGGTGGTCATACAGCCAACTGTTCCAAGCGCATATGTATTGGTCATTGTAGAAAAATAACCTTTAATCCCTTCCTGCTGCAGGCATTTTTTGATTTTCATTTTTGACTCCCCCCCCCCCCCCCTCTAAACTCCATAACATTTTTATTTTTCCAATCTGAGCCATATGAGGTCTTAATGTTTGTAGGACAAATATACAATGTACTGGGAAGCTGGAAAAATAATCAGAATGGGTTGGATTTGAAGAAAAAATGCATTTGTGCGACTTTCTTACGGGCTTTGTTTTTATGACGTTCTCTGTGCAAGCAAAATGACGTCATGTGTATTCTATGTTTCGGTACAATTCCAAGGATACCAAATTTATTTGGTTTTATTTACATTTTAACCTCTTAAGAAAAATCCAAAACAGTTCCAATTTTTTTTTTTTTTAATCTGCGGCAACTGTGTGATGCCATCATGTCAATATGGACCAAAATCTCTGAGGAATGCTTCCAGCACCTTGTTGAATCTATGCCACGAAGAATTGAGGCAGTTCTGAAGGCAAAAGGGGGTCCAACCCGTTACTAGCATGGTGTACCTAATAAAGTGGCCGGTGAGTGTGTATATATATATATATATATATATATATATATATATATATATATATATATATATATATTTTATATTTATTAGACCCCCTAGGAGTCTTGAACCCCATGCAATGCATACAACACTACTACTTTGCAAAAAAAAAAGAAGGTATTTCTATTACAGGCTACATAGAGTAGCCTGCAATAGAAGGGATTGAATAACAGGCCTGGGAGCTTTCACAAGGCTCCGGGTGCCGACGATCCCCAGGAAAATGGCAGCGCCCATGCGCCGGTAACCTGTCATATTGGTCCGCGTTTACTGGGATGCCCAGGGGTTAATGCCCGTGATCAGTGCGGGCACTGATTGCAGACATTAGCATTGGGTGTCTCCATCGTACTGGTACGGCGATGTCAGGAAGGGGTTAAAAAAAAAGACTCAAAGATGGTTAAAGAATGACTATAATCTATTCAGAATATAATAAAATAATAGGTGTTTAATAAATGAAAAGAGACAATACTTAGCTGTAGTTACAAATGATGCAATAGCTCACTGGATGGGAGAGCCCCTTGTTTATCAAACACTGATATACGCCCATCGTTCGATGACTTCTAGGACTGCTGACATCCTTCTTTTTCATGGTCCCAGCTGAGGCTAACTAAGACAAAAGCCCATACAATTTTTATAGTACCTTTGGTAGAAGAGGAGGGCTTCCTGGATGTATATGCATGGTCAACTTATAACATGACCATTTATGGTACAAAGGTTTGAAGGAATGTTTAGCAACTGATCATTGACAGAATAGTATACAAAAATACAAAGTGATCAATAACAGAATAGTATAAAAAATATAGAGTGATCAATGATCAGTGACATAAAAATTTACAGAAATGCAGAGTGAACAGTAAGACATTAACTCCATCATATCACATCAATAAAACACTATGACATTGTGGGAAAAAACATGTCCTATTACACTCAACCCCTTGAGTTATAGATGTGATACATGGCATCACACCATACATATAGGCGGTATATTCTTCTATATATTACACCATATTTATTATTCTCTACCTTCTCTTTATCTGTTCTAGTAGAAAACCAAGAAGGTCAAAATTGGGCTTAAACCAAAAAGAAAAGACACAAAAATTCAAAAAACTTGCATGTTGACAGTTGCAATTGTCTTTTTGTAGCAATCTTCTTTTCTGATCTTCTTCTTTAAAAACTACCAAGTCTCTCATGCAGGACAACAGAATGATGTCACTATGTCACTTCATCACTTGCATATTCACTTCGATTAGTCCCTTAACAATTTGTCATAATATTTCATCCTTCTTTTTTGCCTCTAAGTAAGAGGAATACAGGTGAGTCCGTGCATGTAAGTGCTGGTACAGAGCCCCTTTCCTGTGGTAGGTTTTCACAACTCTCCATTAGATCCCTTTAGTATAACTGTTCTTTAGGGAAGAGCTGTTGATGTCTGACCCTTTCCCATTTGTAGGCCCATTATTCTGACTGGCCGTGCTGGTTGTTGGTATACAACATGAAATCTTGTCAGATGACATCGATATGCACTGCTGGATACTTTGTATTTGGGCTGACTTTCTTTACAAACGCCTTGTAGAATCTGGTGTATAGGTGACTGGGGACATCAACCACATGGTACTCCTTCCTGGGAAGTGGATACACCTGACTCTCACACAGCCAGGTCACTATTGGCCACCTCTGTGGGTTACAGTATGAGCTACTGAACTAGGAAGCTAGGCTCCACCCTCCATGTCTTGTGTGAAGACATAAAATGACAAAATGGTGTTCAACTTCTACTATGGATGACAGGCTGAACTCAGAAAGCTGCCTAGCACTCAACTCTTACGATGGGAATCCACCCCCTCAATACAGCACACATATAGCAATCCATATATAGTTCAGGTCAATGAGGCACACTTTGATGCAGTAGTTCTCTGGTTGGCATGAACAATATGTAGGCTCTACTGAAGACTCATGTCTTCGGGCTCTGTTCACATATTCAGCCAGTACTCATAAAGATAACATTACAAACAAACTTAATGCCTTTAATACCTTCCTGACATACGCCGTACTAGTAGATGTCAGGTATTTAAATACGGCAGCCGCTCGGGAGCTGAGTGGCCGCCATAGCTGCTAAAGCTGACCGAGGCACCATTTTGTCGGTGCTGCCATTTTTCCATGGATCATCAGCACACGGAGCAAGCTCTGGGGCTGGTGTCCTGTTGCTATGACAGCCAAGAGCCTTATGAAGGCTCTCAGGCCTGTCTTTCACTATTTTCTATTGCAGGCTACTCTACGTAGCCTGCAATAGAACTGCCAACCCCTCCCTAGAACAAATATAACAGTAATTAAATAAAGTGAGATACATACACAATACACCGTAACGGGAAAAAAAAGTCAAAAGTGCCAAACTTCACCATTTCGCTTGTGATAAAAATTTGAATAAAAAGTCATTAAAGCACTAGATATTCCCCAAAATGGTATAACTAAAAAGTACCCTGGCCCCACAAAAAAAATATGCCCTATACATGCCTGTACACGGAAGTATAAAAAAGTTATGGGTGAATTCAGCGTACTGTCGGCTTTCCCGATCTGTGCCCCTGGTAAAGCGCTATCGGGCCCGGTACCGTAGCGCTTTACAGTCAGAAGGGCATTTCTGACAGTTAGCCAGGGACACCCTTCTGCCCAGCAGCGCCTATCGCGCTGTACAGTGTGAGCGGGGAGGAACGCCCCCTCCCTCTGCTCACAGTGCTCGTCCATAGACAAGTATTATCAGGAGGGGAGGGGGAATTCAGCGCACTGTCAGCTTTCCAGCAGTATATAGAACTGCCTGTGCCCAATCCTGATGAAAGGTCCTCTTTAACTCAGTCTAGAATAACTCAGTGTAGACTTCTTAGTCCATTACAGTATCAAATAATGCCACTTGTGGTTATAAACTATATAATGCATTATAAAACTTTACACCACTACTCCATCACTTGAATAAGCAAGGTAACAAAAATGACACTTTAACAGTGTCAGTCCAAAACCTCATGAAATAGTTCTGCCCAGGATGACCTATAAGGTTTTCTGCATGCTAAGGCTAAAATTATCTATTAGAGGAGCAGAGGGAAACCAATATGAAGGAGATGGAGTGTGGTGGAAAATCAATTACCAAGGTGACAGAATAGTACAGTATTCAGACAATACAAGAAGAACCCAAAAGAAGAAATCTGAGCCGGACACGTCTCCTGTGTCGCAGCGAGCGGCCAGAGGAAGACACCAAAGCCCAGACGGGCGAAGATGTTTCATAGATTTTTTTTAAACACGTGTATTAACAAAGCAATTGTTAATACTGACATTCAATTTGCTTTTGTTACAGGAACCATACCGTGTCTTATAAAACTTCTACATAATCGACAAGTAAATCTGCAGTGCCTGGCGTCCGGAGTATTAAGCAATATATCAAATAATGTTCCTGTTGCAGTGGCTCTTACACAAGCTGAAGCAATACCAATCTTGATCAGCTTGTTGCATTCCAAACATCCAGAACTTCAGTCCCGATGCTCAGTAATTTTGTGTGATATTGCCCAAGTGGATGGTAATCCAACCCTCATAGCACAAATGGTAAGTATAGTTTGTCAACCAGGAAGGATACTTGGTGGCCTAGTAAAACACATATATTTATGCAAAATAGAAAGAAAATAGATATGTAGTTAAAGAAAAATAAGCAAAATAAGACATTGACCATTTTGAGTTACTTTCTAGTACCACACATGGTGGTTTGAGTATTTAAGCAACTACTGATCATTTGAGTTACTGGAAAAGCAAGTGTGTTTTAATTCCAATTGTGTTAGTTTTAAGATCAATTGCAAAAGCAGGGTTGCTTTAACCATAGGGAGATACTGCACTTGCACTGGGGCCTATATATATGACCCAGTGGGCCCTGTACATGATCCTTTTTGAAGGTCCCCTAATCCAGCCTCCTTTCTGGAGCCTCCCATCTTTCACAGGGCTGGCTGCTGCAGAAAGATATAACATATTTTGAGAATATGTTATAACTCTGGGTGAAGATTAAAGTCCTGGCAGCCCCATAGAAGTGAATGGAATGCCGGTCACTCAGGCACACTGGTGCTCCATTCACATGGAGGTCAAAGGTGGACTTTTGAATCCCTGTCAACCTGATCACTGGTTGACCTGGCAATCGGGCCTCCAGCGATCGGGCACTTATCTCCTGTCTTTTGCACTAACAGCACTACCCCTTTAATTTATGGAATTCCTGATTTTTTTATTTATTTTAAAAAAGGGGTTTATGCAGGACATTTGTCTAGAGTTTGTTTGAGCTGAATGTGTTATACACAGGTGTCCAATACAGATCTAAAGGAACCTCTGATACTGTCCTTTCAACTCTATGGAAAAACAAAAAATTAGGACACACTAACTTTTGTGCTAACAGCTGTGATATAGTAAAAATGAAGCCATATTGAGGCTGTGTTCTGACATAAAGGGGGTTATTTATGATCATCCCTTTTTTGGCCATATTTTTTGCATGTGTGTCTTTTTATAGATAAGATAACTGTGGTGTCTATGATGTACACACACCTCCTTGTTAAATGTTGTGCACATGTGTAAGTTTAGATACACCTTTATAAGCTATGTGTGCTTTGCTGTTTTTTGTTTCCTTTCTGTCCTGTTGGGCTTTTTGAACGCTGCTCATGTACTAGAGTGCATTTGCTCATTTTTGTGCCCCTTGTATCCCATAGAGGATGGAACTCATCAGTATCATTAGTATTAGAGATGAGCGAGTACTGTTCGGATCAGCCGATCCGAACAGCAGGCTCGCATAGAAATGAATGGACGTAGCCGGCACGCGGGGGGTTAAGCGGCCGGCCGCCGTCAAAGCGGAAGTACCAGGTGCTTCCATTCATTTCTATGGAGCGTGCTGTTCGGATCGGCTGATCCGAACAGTACTCGCTCATCTCTAATTAGTATCAGATTGGTAGGGTCTGGCACCCAGCTCACCTCCACTGATCAGCTGTTTTGTGCAGCTGATACATAGAGATTGGAAAAAGACACATCATCAATTTTTTTTCACCCTGAAAACCCCTTGAAAAAACTACAGTTTTCACCCATTTCTTAAACTAAATTGGTCTGGTGATTAACTGGGTCTAGCTGTATAAGCCACTTGTAAATTAGCTGTAATCAATGTGGAGCTCTAGCCAGACACACATATCTATGAATTTCCATAGACAAATACAGTCCTATGAAAAAGTTTGGGCACCCCTATTAATCTTAATCATTTTTTGTTCTAAATATTTTGGTGTTTGCAACAGCCATTTCAGTTTGATATATCTAATAACTGATGGACACAGTAATATTTCAGGATTGAAATGAGGTTTATTGTACTAACAGAAAATGTGCAATATGCATTAAACCAAAATTTGACCGGTGCAAAAGTATGGGCACCCTTATCATTTTATTGATTTGAATTCCCCTAACTACTTTTTACTGACTTACCGAAGCACAAAATTGGTTTTGTAACCTCAGTGAGCTTTGAACTTCATAGCCAGATGTATCCAATCATAAGAAAAGGTATTTAAGGTGGCCAATTGCAAGTTGATCTCCTATTTGAATCTCCTCTGAAGAGTGGCATCATGGGCTACTCAAAACAACTCTCAAATGATCTGAAAACAAAGATTGTTCAACATAGTTGTTCAGGGGAAGGATACAAAAAGTTGTCTCAGAGATTTAACCTGTCAGTTTCCACTGTGAGGAACATAGTAAGGAAATGGAAGACCACAGGGACAGTTCTTGTTAAGCCCAGAAGTGGCAGGCCAAGAAAAATATCAGAAAGGCAGAGAAGAAGAATGGTGAGAACAGTCAAGGACAATCCACAGATGACCTCCAAAGAGCTGTAGCATCATCTTGCTGCAGATGGTGTCACTGTGCATCGGTCAACTATACAGCGCACTTTGCACAAGGAGAAGCTGTATGGGAGAGTGATGAGAAAGAAGCCGTTTCTGCAAGCACGCCACAAACAGAGTCGCCTGAGGTATGCAAAAGCACATTTGGACAAGCCAGCTTCATTTTGGATGAAGGTCCTGTGGACTGATGAAACAAAGATTGGGTTGTTTGGTCATACAAAAAGGCGTTATGCATGGCGTCCAAAAAAACAGCATTCCAAGAAAAACACTTGCTACCCACTGTAAAATTTGGTGGAGGTTCCATCATGCTTTGGCGCTGTGTGGCCAATGCTGGCACCGGGAATCTTGTTAAAGTTGAGGGTCGCATGGATTGCACTCAGTATCAGCAGATTCTTGAGAATAATGTTCAAGAATCAGTGACGAAGTTGAAGTTACGCCGGGGATGGATATTTCAGCAAGACAATGATCCAAAACACCGCTCCAAATCCTCAGGCATTCATGCAGAGGAACAATTACAATGTTCTGGAATGGCCATCCCAGTCCCCAGACCTGAATATCATTGAACATCTGTGGGATGATTGGAAGCAGGCTGTCCATGCTCGGCCACCATCACACTGAACTGAACTTGAATTGTTTTGTAAAGAGGAATGGTCCAAAATACCTTCATCCAGGATCCAGGAACTGATTAAAAGCTACATGAAGCGACTAGAGGCTGTTATCTTTGTAAAAGGAGGATGTACTAAATATTAATGTCACTTTTCTGTTGAGGTGCCCATACTTTTGCACCGGTCAAATTTTGGTTTAATGCATATTGCACATTTTCTGTTAGTACAATAAACCTCATTTCAATCCTGAAATATTACTGTGTCCATCAGTTATTAGATATATCAAACTGAAATGGCTGTTGCAAACACCAAAATATTTAGAACTAAAAATGATTAAGATTAATAGGGGTGCCCAAACTTTTTCATAGGACTGTATGTCCCTCAGTAACTCTCTTCCTGAGAGAGAACACCCCTTTATATCAAATTGCCTAATAGGACATATGGGCAGGGGATATCATAATAACATAATTCCTTTGAATAAGGTGACATGGTAGATCACATGGTGTACTGAATTTATTATCATTACATAATCTTTATATATCTTATTTAACATTTATTATGTTTTTATTATTAGGATGGACTTAGACCTTTGGTTAACTTGCTGAATGGAGACTTTGAAGATGTGTTGATAAATGCTTTGAATTGTATTAAGGTTTTAAGTATTCAAAATCCATCCAATCAAAACTCAATAAAAGATACTGGCGGTATCCCTCTGATTGTGGATTTTCTATCTGCTAAATCTGGTAGGTTTTTCAAGAAGGACATGTTAATAGAGATGAGTGAGTACTATTCCCAACGGCCATTTCGAATAGCACGCACCCATAAGAATCAATGGAAGAGGCTGGCATGCAGACTTTGCCGGCGGCCGGCCGCTTAACCCCCTACGTGTCGACTGCGTCCATTTATTCCTATGGGTGTGTGCTACTCAAAACGGGAGTTTTAAATAGTACTCGCTCATCTCTACAAGGCTGTTGACTTTCTAAATGTTTTTTTTTTTTTTTTCAAATTAACCTTATTAGATTTTAAGTATAAACGGTACAGTCGGTGTGAAACGAGGGCAAAAGCAGCTTCCCAAATTAAATTGTTAATGAAGTCAAACAGGAAAAGGACTGGGAGGGAAAGGAGGGCAACCGGAAGAGGGAATCAAAGAGAGCATCGTTAATATAAAGAATGCATTGTGAACTGGATCAAATGGGAGATGCACCTCCGGAGAAGAGATCAATACATTTAGGCAGTACAATCAGTGCGGTGGTAGGCATCTAAGTACTGGAAGGCCATGGTATAGTCAACAAGGTCTTCCTTTCGATAAAGAAAGACCACCTCTGTAAACCACTCCTCCACTGACTGGCTCTTCCAATGCCTAGGGCGTACATTTTTTGCCATCTAGAGGAGAGAGCTAGTAAGAAAGCAGTTGCTTTTGATATTGAGTATTGATGAGGTTGGGGAAGGGGGAAAGTACTGGTGATGTTTTGTTTAGGAAGCGGTGAAACAGAACCTCATCAGATTATAAGGAAAGCTGTCCCTGCAAGGGTCACATGACTACCCCAGGGATATGGACAATTTTTTAATAGATGTAAATTAGAAATTAGGTGGGGGTATGGGTTAATTCCTATTTTATCCCAGACAACCCATTTGATTGAAAAGGGGAACTTGTTCAAGCACCACCTTTTGGAAAGTGGCTCTCTATAGATTAATGCCTTGTTTCCCTGAAACCTAGTAGTGTTATCTGGCAATAAAGTCAAGCTAGAATATCTCTTCCAAGGGAAAAGAGCAAGACATCTCCAGACAGCTGTTTTGAGGCTATTGCCACTTACTAGTTCGAAATAAAATACTGACTGGTTGGGTGAGAGATCGTAGACGTGGGTCATTAAGGGGTATTATGTCTCATTAAAGAGACATTGCCTCAAAGAGGCCATTTTAATGAACTTATGCTTGAATGTCTTGAAAACCAGGCATTGATCTATAGGCAGCTACCTTTTAATAGTTGGTGCTAAGGCCTATTCCTCTCTTCCACATGGATGACTTATTTGCATAATCCTTTCCCAGAAATTGTAGCAGGGCACGCATGGCCTCTTTAGGGCTAGTTCACACGTGGGCAAAGGGGAGGTTTTTGACAGCGGAATTCGCTTCAAAAACCTCTCCTTTAACATGGTGGTCTATGTAGACCGCTAGCTTTTTTTTTCCTCCTAGCGTTTTCCGCCTGAAGAAGCGACATGACCTTTCTTCAGGCGGAAAACGCCTGAAGAATTGCATAGAAGTGAATGGGAGGCGAAAACCGCGCGGTAAAAAACCGCGCGGTTTTTTGCACACAAAACCGCGCGTTTTTTTGCAAAAAACCGCGCGGTTTTCGCCTGCAGTTTCTATAGCACATATAGGAAAAAAAAACCCTAGCGAAAACCGCTAGCGAAAACCGCGTCAAAAACCTCGTCAAAAACCGCGTGGAATGCAAAAAACAGCATCAAAAAAACTCCTCGAGGTTTTTTACCTCGCACAAATAAGCTAGGCGGTTTTCACGTGTGAACTGACCCTTACGTTGACATCTCTTTAGGCTGAGGCCCCACATTGTGGAAAAGCTGCCTTTTTTGTTGCAGATTTTGCTACAGTTTTTTTGAGCCAAAGTCAGTAGTGGCTTTAGCAAAGGGAGAAGTATAAATGCTCGTTATACATTTCCAAGTCCTGTTGAAGCCACTCTTGGCTTTGACTCAAAAAGCTGCAGCAAAATCTGCAATAAAAAAGCTGCTTTTCTGCAACGTGAGGCCTCAGTACCCCTTCTGACCCAATGCTTTCCTAGAGCATGTGCATGTGATTATCTCATTCTTACTATAGAACACTGACCTTATTATATAGCTCTCTATCATTAAAAGTTAAGGAATATTTCCTCTCAGATAAATTCTATAGATCTGTTTTAAAGTTAATTAATATTATTGTTTTATTTATGTTCAAGATGATCTTGTCAGTGCATCGTGTGTAGCCATTGCAGAGCTTGCTAGAGGAAACAAAGTTATCCAGGATGCAATTGCAAAGGAAAATGCAGTCACTTCTCTTATCAATATTATTCGAGTAAAGAAACTTAATATCCAAGTGAAAGCAGCTAAAGCCATAGAATCCCTTGCTGATCATAATGCTGCAGTGCAAAAAGAGTTTCTGGACAGATCAGCAGCAAAACATATATCAAAACTTCTCAAGGCAAGTGTGTTTTATTAATAGCTATAAAATGTTTTCATGGCATAGCAAAAGTTTAAAGATTATGTAAATGTTGAAGTCTTTTGTTAGGCCCGGTTCACATCTGCGTTCGGTATTCTATTCGGGGAGTCTGCTTGGGGCCCCCTTGAACGGAAACCTATACGCAATAAAAGCAGTTAGCTATGAAACCACACGGACCCCATAGACAATAATGGGGTCCTTGTGATTTCCGCTCAGTGTCTGCACAAATCATGTGGAAAGAAAAGTACTGCAAGCAGCACTTTTCTCTCCGCATGTTTCGTACGGAAACCACATGGACCCTATTATAGTTTATGGGGTCTGTGTAGTTTTTTAGCTAACCGCTTTCAATGCGTATAGGTTTCCGTTCGGGGAGTCTACTTAGGGACAGATGTGAACTGGGCCTGAGTCTTTACTTTTTTTTTTTCCAGGTGTTTAAGTTAGAAGTCAGAGAACAAGGTAGCATAACTCTCTGGGTGCTCGCAGGACAAACTTGGAAACAACAGAAGGCAATGTCAAAACAAATTGGTATTAATTTAATTATAGATATGCTCTTATCACCTTCTGACAAGATGCAATATGTTGGTAAGTACTGTTATCACAGGCTTGCATGTAACTGTTATTACGTTCTGTTAAATACTTTATGGTGTTATTTTTATTTATTTTTTTTCTTATTACACTGCCCAGCAAAGTAATAGTGCCCCCTAAAGGTAAAAGTCCTCTCCACATAGGATAACAGTTAGGGACCATCCTCCATAAATACAGAGAAAGAAGACCGCGCTCACCCAGGGACCAACAATCTTTATTAGCACAACGCGTTTCGAGCTGAACAGCTCTTTATCAAGTGCAAAAAATCCTTAAAACACAAAAATGAACAACTCAAAAAAATAAAATAAAATCCAAACTAATAAAACATAAGATACAATAACAATAATACCAGACAGCATGTAGTCATGACCGCTAACTGTATGTCACCAATGATAACAAAGGCTAATACATTAGGAGGTTTCATAACCAAATCAAATAACAACATATAAGGAGAACACTGCCAAGTTCAGCTTAAAAGATTTTTTTGTACTGTATATCAATAAAACAGTAAAACCCAAACTTAGCCATCAAGAACAGAGGATAAGGGTATGCAGATACATAAATAGGTAGGTGTACAAAAGAATCTACCTGTCCGCTTACCTATCCCAGTTGAAGGTTCCTGCTTGTTCACAGGCAGAATAATTCCACATTTAAATACATCAGGACAGGATGCAGCATCGCGCGGCAAAACCTACGGGCATGCCGAGCAGATGCGGCGTCCGGATCTACACATTGCGCATGCGCGTGAAGATTTCTCCCGCGCATGCGCCGCACCCGATACGGGCGCCATAACTGAAGACTTTTCGGTCTATATGTACTCATTGTCCGGCCTAACATCAAATAGGCAGATGGCAGAGCGGACAGAAAGCCGGCACACAAGCAGACAAGAAACAGAAACAAAAGCCCACAGGTTCGAGCCCCGAGGCCATATACCAAAAGACAAACTGAAAAATAAAAAAATAAATAATAAGAAATAATTATTATTGGAAACCTTTGGACAGGCCACAAGAGAGAACATTATGAAACATATAATGTATAAATGTTAAATGACTATTATGACAAGATACATAGAATAAAAAATGAAAGGGAAATAGAATTAAAATTAGACCATAGGTGACAGACAAAAAAGAATACACTAACTAATAAACACAAAAAAAGCTATAAATATATAATAAATAAATTATGAAAATAAATACAAGCTCGATTTAAAAATTAAAATTAAAATCAAAGGAAGTAAGACAGACAAAAGAGGGCCAAAATTGGTGACACACCTAACAGGGTTGCAACCCGCATCTCGAAAAGAATCACCGGGTAATATCCTCTAGGACTTCATTTAACCCCTTCGGTACTAGACAATCGAACTTATAGATCCAAAAGATCTCCACATAGGATAATATGCCTTCATTGGATGACAGTGCCATCCACATTACTAATATTGTTACTAAATGTGAGGATTATGGGGATATTGTCACTCCTTGAGGATAGACCACTTTGTCAGGTGTGTGGAGTCTTACAAAGCCATTTTCGCTCCACTGTGGGGATTATGTGAAGAATATGCAAATCTGTTTCCCAAGATGTAAATAGGGAAACAGCGCCTCTGTATGCTGCCCTCTAGGGGAAGCTCCCATGAACATCATGCCCGACTTTCCCAGAAGCCTTTGCTGCAATGATGTGGGATTTTGCCAAGTCAGTATCCCAGCTGTGGACAGCGCCGTTTCGATCTGATTGGATCTCATCAGCACAGCCTAGGGAGAACTGACAGCACTGTAGATCCCCCCTTCCTCTGACCAGGGACAACAAAGACTGTTTCTTCCAGAATAAATAATCCAGTTGCCAGGAATAATGTATAAAACTTAGCTTTTAATCCATAGCATAAAAAAGAGAAGTACAAAAAACACACCTAAAAAAAACACATGTATTGCTTACATGTTTCGAGGCAGAGTGCCTGCTATGAGTAGCAACCACTCTTCCTCAAAACGTATCAATGATGTATGCGTTTTTTTAGGTGTGGGTTTTTTTGTACTCCTCTTTTTTATGCTATGAATTAGAAGCTTTAAAAAGTTTTATACTTTATTCCCAGCAACTGGATCATTTTCTTGAACAAGGGATCAAAGTTATCCAAAGCAACAGACTTGTTGGACTGGGGTAAGTGCGGCACCATTAACTTTGATAGATAGATTAGGTAGGGAAGCTCTGTGAGGTGGGGAGAATATGAAGGGCTATATTGAGTTTGAAAAAGCAGAAGGAAAGGAGGGAGGCTGTAGATGCTAGATACTCTGGAAAACAAAGCAGTAATGTCTGGGTCTGAGATATATATCAGGCCTGAGAGTGTTGATGACGTAACACTAGTAATAAAACCCATGGGATTCTATTAGTTGATCAAGTCTGAGGATGTAAATGGCGAACAGGAGGTTACCCAGAAAGTTGAGGAACTAGCATTTACTATCAGACCCAAGACCCTAAGGGAGCTCATTGGTCTCTCAGCTCCATAAAATATGGCAATATTCTAAATAGCACAAAGCAGGTAAAGGCCCCATTACAGATTTTGCATTGTGGACCCAGAGCTTTAAGTTACACGTCTGGTGTCAGGAGTTCAGACTAATAAAGGTGCAGTAATGATATTTTTTGTAATGTTTTCTTGGCACAGCCTGGGTTCTCTAATGCCTGTGTATGCGCTGATAAATTGTTGCGGTACTGAAGTCCAATAACTACTAGATGGATGTCTCCAATAAAGTCTCCATTATGTGTATATTTCTCTGTGTAACTCTATCATATCATGATTTTACTTACTTCTCACTTACTTTATTCTACAGGTGCTCAGGCAGTTATAGCCTTATGCAAGGATAGCAAGCAACATCAGGATGAACTATGTGAAGGCAATGGCATTGGTTCTTTGGTTCGATTGTTGAGAAGTTCCAGAACAGCAGAGACCACACTTCTTAATATCATCAAAGCCTTAGGAACAATGTGTATTGGTATGCATTTAAATTCTACACATGTGAATATGTGTCTTTCTACATTGTAGCATTTTTATTTACCCTAGTGACCTAGTTAGTTGGCCATACATCTGAGATATATGGCAGAGTTAAACAATTTTAGTTTAATCTAAAAGCAGTCTCATTTCTATTACTCATTGTCATCAATAGAAAGGAGAGTATAAATGTAAATACACACCTTAGATTAGGGGTGTATTTAAAATTCTTTATTAACAGGTTCGTAGTACCAGATGCAGTACACCACGCTCCCTTTAACACAAACTCACGCCTTCTGTCCCCCACAGTGTTTCCTGTCCCTCTGTTATAATTATGTTCTATTATATTAAGTGGGTTATCTGCCTAATATGTATGGTCTATCCATAGGATAAGAGAACAATATTATATCTGCAGGGGCCTGACAGACAGGACCCCTGAAGAGCAGCGGATTCAAAACAGAGTGGTTGCTGGTAATAATAGCAGTATATATGTCCAGTGATGGACTAAGGATAGCACATCACTGGGATATATGTACTGGTCTACAAGTTGGAAAGGGTAGGGTAGGAAACTGATGGCTTCTGGCTGTACAGCTGAGTATATTGAGGTAGCAGGCTGTATACAGGGATGAAAAATGAAAGTAGCAGAATTGTGAATGTGGACGAGCACGGAGAGCTGTGTGCACAGAAAGAAGAACATATGGAGGAGAGATAGATTAAATGAGCAGCAGAATGCAGGCTGGACTGGAGGGAGATGAGCATTTACTGACTGGCCATGACTATTGTGTTACAGTAGTCTAAGTGGGAGATTACCAGGGCATGGACTAACATTTTTGTAGTTTCAGGGGTGAGGAAGGAGCAAATTCGATTAATGTTTTTGAGTTGGAGATGGCATGTCATCGTTGGTCTGTCAGGTGATCCTACACATGCAGTCAAAGAAAAGAAAGTTTACGAGAAATTAAAGGATTGTAGGTGTAATCTAGTTTATTACACATAGAAAGGGATGGGCAGGAGGAAGGAAGATAGAATTAAGAGGTGTCGTGAGTTGGCCCTGGTTGTGCAGTGAGAGGAAGAAGATCTGACAGTGGAAATTTTCTGAGGTGGCAAAGGATTAGGGAGTATTGATGTCAGCATTAAGGAGAAGCAGGGAGAGGGATAGCTGATGTGCGTAGGAAGAGGGTATGAGGTGGTAGTATATGTCTGGGGCAGAGAGACTGTAAGTTTAGAAATAGCTCTGTAGAGAAGGTTCAATAGTTTGGGTAGAACAAATGGAGAGATGAAGAATGAAGAGTTGTTACTAACTGTGGTGGTTGGGGAGGTGATAAGTCACTTTTAGAAATAGGGGAACAAGAACAGTGGTTAAGATGATAGTGTGTGGCATTATGTAAATATAGCAGTTCTAAGGTGAATTATGTTTAGCGGGTTTTTTTTATGTATTACCTTCAACTTCAATTCTAGTCTTATTCTGGTTGTTGCACTTACAGGGCTGTACAGTTGCACAGAACTGACCTCTGCACTTAAATATATACTACATTCTAGTACAACTTGATTACATAGTCCATTTTACAGGTGACAACGGGTGGAGATACATGTAAACTAATGCAGAATGAAGCAGAGACAGGAAAGGATCAAGTGGAAAAAGTACATAGCAAGAGGTGGCACCTTCAGGGCTAGGTCACATGGGGCCAAATGGGCAGAATTTGACAGCGGAATCCACGTCATAATCCGCCCCTTTACAATGGTGGTCTATGGAGACCACTAGCGTTCTTTTTTTCCGCTATCGGCAACTGCAGATAGCGGAAATAAAAGAAGCGAGCTGCCCTTTCTTTAGGCGGATTCCACGGTTCGCTGAGCCGCGGCTTCTGCCTGGCAGCCGCAACCTCCGGCGTCGGCCCTTTCATTTGAGCCGACACCGGGATTTGAACCGCGACATCGTGGCAGGCGGGTTTTTACCATATTTTGACTTGGCTCCCCGAGTCAAAATATGGTCAAAACCCGCCCCCCCTTCCCCCCCCGTATGAACAAGCCCTCAAAGCGCAACGGGTTGAAACAAAAAGCAGGATGTAACATACCAGTAATAGAGAGGAGACAATAAACAAGCCATGATAGTTGTGCCTGATTTGTTTCTTTAATATCTCTGAAACTGATACATTAGCGAAAAAACAGATGTTAAAAATGAACCCTTGTATTGAAAAAATTGACAAATATAGTGCATAAGGTATTTTTTAAAATTACATTATTCAGAGTCAGTTGAAAAAGCATACGTGCATATGTATACATGGTTTTAAAAACAGATGTGCAACAAACTTTTATTCAATTATTTTTTATTGTCAGTGTGTGTGACCCTTAAATTTTATTTCATTTTTTTTTTATTTTGCTTACTTACCAGTGTATAGCACCATTATATTCCACAGCACGTTCCCAAGTAGGGCTCACTATTTAAATGAAACAAGCCACAGAAACAAGTTTTAGAATTCTGTATTAAATCAAAACCACTGGGTAAAAGTGACACTGACTTAGGAATATTGATTGACAGTGGAATTAAAGGGTTTGTCCAGAAGGCCAAAAAGGTGAAAAATAAAAAATATAAACACTCACCTGTTAAAGTTGCTCCAGTGTCCAAGGCCATTGTCTGGTCCAGCGGCGCCAAGGCTTTTCCAGCGGAAGTCCCCCCGCATGTGACCAAAAGCTTAGCTGTGTCATCAATAGCATCATGTTTGGTATTGTCTTTATTTGACCAATAAAAAAAATAAAAGTTAAAGATAACAAATTTACAGAAACCAAAAAGAGAACATGTTAGTTTAACAAATGTTTCCATTTCAAGAACTTCCAAATACTTTCTACATTAAGACCCTGTTCGAAATCATAATTGTAGTAGAAATAAAGTTTGTCCAATACCATATGTGCACAATCAACACTCAAGTCTTCTCTCCTATATACATAAAAATTTCTTGTATCCCACAAAAATTCTTTTATGCATGTCAAAAAAAAATCCACAACACCCTTGCTTTCACACTTCTCAAACGCGCCAAACCATACATAACAATATTAAATGACAAACACTCCAGACCTGTAAGCTCCTTGCATACACTATTCAATTTCAGCCTCAATTTTTTTGCACGATTACACCTCTGAAAAAGATGACACAATTCCTAATCATCACTGCAACTTGCATACTGGCAACGAGCAGATGGTATGGAAAGGGAAAAGGAAAAATCCACAGCCACCCAAAATAGTCCACAGAACAATGTAATGCAAATCTTGCAGTATAAGAAGCCAGAAAATCAGTAGGTTATAATTAGATCACTGACCCGAACATTTGTCTCCCAACTCAAGGACTGGACGCACGGACTTGTCATTCCACCGGCTCAGAATGTGTTGATTCAAATGGCAGTGCGATAAAACTTGTAGTCCAGCATGTCCTTGTTAAGTAAAAATTTTATCTTCTTTTTATTTGTTTACAAAAAGCTTTAAAATATGACAATCACAGACACAGGATGGTATGGTATGATGTGGTAGATCCAGCGCTAGCTGACGTGTTTCGAGAGGAAACCTCTTTTATCAAGTGGATTTTTGGTTAAGATGCAGGATCCTATTCAAAGAAAGAAAGGACCAAGCTTATTCATAGACCAAATAAACGTAACAACTAATATAAAACAGTAAAACCAATAAAATTAGAGTATCAAAAATTCTTACATAAATAAAAGTTAAAATTAAAGTAGTAATAAAAATAATAACTGCAACAATAATAACGATTATGATGATAATGACAATAATGTAACCTCCTATATAGCATTTTAATAATACAGTCAATATGTAACAGGTCAATGTAATTTACCAGTTATCAGCTATGGAATAGTCTCCTCAACTCTGAGCCTCAGATAGTGAGTCCTCTAATAAATGTATTGTAATGACTCATTATACTATGTCTCCAGAAAGAAAGAAAAAATAAATAAACTAAAATATATATGCCACTCCAATAAGTTGCCAGAGAGTGACTATGAGAGTTTCTGGCAAAAGCACAAAAAGTGGCAGCACATAAAAAGTGCAAATGCTGCTTGAATATTGCACACAATTGTACAGAAATTTCCAGTAAGGTGACAAATGAAAAGGTTCAGATATAAACGAGATTGGATTGTGGTTCCTTATACATCATATATGTCATATCCTGTCCATTATACCGCCCACGTCCTTAGCCAGTACACTTACACGTGGGTCTGCTACTATTTACAGTAGCAGATGCCAGAAATCCTTACAGTCACTCTCTGACAACCTGTAGGAGTGGCATCCATGCCAGTTACTGGTGAATAAAAGGTATGTGACCCCCCCACAGTTACACACCGTATGATAAGAGGTTTTATTACACCAACATTGCAAGACATTTATTACAGGACTCACTATCTGAGGCTCAGATTTGAGGAGACTCTTGCATAGCTAATAACAAGTAATTTACGTTGACCAGTCAGATATTGATGGTATTATTAAAATACTATATAAGAAGTTAGATTATTGTCATTATCATTATTATTATTATCATTATTATCATCATCACTTTTAATTATCTAAGAATGTTTGATTATTGGTTTTATTTTTTTATATTGGTTGTTACTAGAGATGAGCGAACAGTGAAATATTCGATATTCGTTTCGATTAGCCCCTCAATATTCAACTATTCGAACGAATATCGAACCCCATTATAGTCTATGGGGAAAAACCGTACGTTTCAGGGGAACCCTCAGGAGGGTCACGAAGTCTACTATGACACCTCAGGAAATGATGCCAACACCTCTGGAATGCAATTGGGACAGCAGGGGAAGCATGTCTGGGGGCATCTAACAAGCCCAAGTCACAGTTTTACCCCACTATCACAGCCTATCAAATACACACTTTCTACACTCAATACAACCTCTATGAAAGTGGAAAAATACCTGGAAACCTTCTTTCCTACCCAATTGTATGGATAGAAACCCAAATTTTATGCTACAGAAACATTACCAAGCACCCCTTTAAATCACGTTGCCCATAACAACCACAGATGGAATAGGCAATGGGAAATCCAACAGCACCCACCCTTAACTGTCGTTGTGGATGTGTGTGTGTGTGATGTGGTAAGACCTTCAAAAATTCACTTTTCTGGCCCTTAACATGAGCCCTTCCAAATTAAGTTAGAAGCCCTTAAGCTGAGCTACAAGCAGAGATTGAGGCCCTTTAGGTGATTTCAGCCTTTTACCAGCAGAGTTTTAGGCCTTTTAACTTAATTCAGCCTTGCACCAGCAGTTTTTTTGGCCCTTGTGGTTAGTTGAGCCACGCACCAGCAGTGTTTGCGGCCCTTGGAGTGAGTAGAGCCTTGCACCAGCAGAGATTTAGTTTTTGGCCCTTGGAGTGAGTAGAGCCTTGCACCAGCAGTGTTTTTGGCCCTTGGGGTGAGTAGAGACTCTAACCAGCAGAGTTTGGGGGAATCAGGGTGGATTGAGACTCTAACCAGCAGAGCTTGGGGGAATCAGGGTGGATTGAGACTCTAACCAGCAGAGTTTGGGGGAATCAGGGTGGATTGAGCCTAGTAGGAGCAGAATTGTGCAACGCTGATGATGGAGGAGTATGAGGAGGAAGAGGAATTGTAGAGGGTGAGAAGACACATGAAAGTTCATGTCGGGGTGCTTGACACCGGTGGACATGAAAATGATGGATCTATCCAGTGTCTGTTCATTTTGATCAGCGTCAGCCGGACAGCACTGTCAGCTGACAGCTGGCTGCGCTTATCCTTAATTATGCCACCTGCTGCGCTGAAGACCCTTTCTGATAGCACGCTGGCGGCAGGGCTGGAAAGGACCTCCAATGTGTACAGCGCAAGTTCCCGCCACAAATCCAACTTGGAGACCCAATAAGTGTATGGCACCGAGGGATCGGAGAGGACAGGGCTGTGGTCGGCTAGGTACTCCCGTAACATGCGCCTATACTTGTCCCTCCTGGTGACACTAGGCCCCTCAGTGGCGGTAGTTTGGTGAGGGGGTGCCATTAACCATGTCCCAGACCTTGGAGAGTGTGCTCCTGCCGGGTGTGGACCGGGTGGCAGTTGTTAGCCTGTTAGAGGAACTCTCCTCTTTGCCGCCAACGAAAGTTGATGGAAACATCTCCATCATATTCTGCACCAGTTGCTTGTGGCAATCACTAATGCGACTGGCCCAACCCCTCTACCAGAATAAAATTTGAGATATTATTTTTATACCGGGGGGTCAAGGATTGCAAAAATCCAGTAGTGGTTGCTCTCCAGGATTTTGACAATGCGTTTGTCAGTTGAAACATGAATTCAACCATGTGTGCCAGAGTGTTACTTGGCATGACTTCGCTGCCCCCACTGGAATGTTCACTCTCCATTTCCTCCTCCTCCTCCTCCTCCTCCATTTTGCCCCATCCACGCTGCAGCAATGGAACGCAATGAAGTTCCTCGCTAGTCTCCTGTGTGACAATGACATCATCTGCCACTTCGTAATCCTCCTCCTCCTCTTCCTCCGTCATCACAGCTGACCCTCTTGGTGGACTCCTCAAAGACACGCAATATCTTGCGTAAGTCTGCTATCCATGGCCACACATGGTGCAGAAACTGAGGGAGCTGACTCTGAGGAACCCTTGACTTTTGAAGATGGTACTCCATCAAGGGTCTGCTGCTCATACACACTGCTCAACATGTGGTATGTCGAGTTCCAGCATGTTTGGAGATGTGCGCTTTTACGGCTTGTGCATGTAGGTGGGTAGCACTGTATTTTTGCCTGCGCTCAAACGTCTGGGAGACGGTGGCTTGCTAGGGAGATGGTGGCTTTCTGGGAAGATGCGCATGATGGTGCAGGAGAAGGAGCGGAGGCAGGAGAAGGAGCTGAGGCAGGAAAAGGGGAGCATGAGGGAGAAGTCTCCAAAGTGGTGGAGGCAGATGTGGAGGTGTCCTGGCTGCTGGTCTGGACTGCAGCACCAGCACTGGCAACAGTGGGAGAGGCAGTGGCGGCAACGCTGGACGACGATTGTCCTGCTTTTGTTCTCTCCCACTGAGCCCAGGGCTTGCATTCCAAATGACGGCGCATGGAAATGGTCATAAGGTTGCTCTTTTCAGAGCCCCTACTCAGTTTCGAGTTGCAAAGTGTGCAAACCGCACTATATTTGCTCTTCGCACATACATTAAAAAATCTCCACACCACCAAAGATCGTGGCCTCGATTTGGGAGTTTTTCTAGGCTGGCTAGCATAGGGAACATTTTGGGCCTTTCCTGGCTGTGGCCTGGCTTTGGTGAAGCAACTCTCCTCTGCCTCTGGACATGCCTCTGCCTCTGGGCATGCCTCTGCCTCTAGCCACCCTCTTTGGTGCTGCACTTCCCTCCACATCTACACTGCTTTCCCCGCTTGACATCCCCCCTGTCTAGGTCGGGTTAGTGTCCTCGTCGTCCACCACCTCCTCTTCCAATTCCTCTCTCAGCTCCTCCTCCTCCTCCTGCACACCAACCATGGCAACAGGCTGCCCTGATGGCAACTGTGTCTCGTCATCGTCCTCACTGAGGGCGGATTGCTGGTCAACACCAACAACAGGAGATGGTGTATACTCCAGTGTTTGGGCATCAGGACACAGAAACTCATCTGGTACCTCCTGTGATTCGGGACCTGGTGGGACAGAGAGAGGGACAGTGAATGGACCCGAAAACAGCTCCTGGGCGGGATGGGAAAGGTTGGATTACTTTGCTAGGAAGATTGGGTAGGAGGAGTTGAGGTAGAGGCTGACTGGCTGGTGGAGAATGTGCTGGAAGCATTATCCGCCAGCCATTGTAACACCTGTTCCTGGTGCTCAGGCCTAGTTAGGTTTGTGCCCTGCACCCTACTTAATGTGGCCATCAAGCCAAGGACTGTGGGGAAGCGCAATGCTTGCTGCCGCATAGCAGTAGGCACGAGAGACGCTGTTGGTTGACCGCAACCTTGCTTCCCATCTGCATTTCCACACCCCCTTCCTCGTCCTCGTCCCTGTCCCTTTGCGCTAGCCTTATGCATTTTTAGATGTATAGTAATGCGATTTTTATGGTCTATACAGCGATGAAAGCTGGGTTGACCATATATAGTTGGATTGAATTGCTCTGTATCCCTGTTAGGAGTTTGGGGGGACACTCCGTGGAAAGCTGGGTTGAGCGTATATAGCTGGACCTAATTGCTCTGTATCCCTGTTAGTTTTCGGGGGGACATCCCATGGGAAGCTCAAATCCTCTCCCTGCAGTATAGCTCTGAAAAGAGCTGTTGTTTTTCTTCAGTTTTTCCCTGCCTACTAGAAGCTAATACCTATCTAGCCCTCAGCAGATCTCTCTCTCTCTCCCTATCTGTCACCGCAAATGACACAAAGATGGCGGCCGCTATTCTTATAAATCGGAGGTCACATGTTTTCGGCAGCCAATAGGTTTTTAATTTTTTTTTAATGCCTACGTTGTCGTAGTTCCTGTCCCACCTCCCCTGCACAGTTATTGGTGAAAAAAAATGCGCCAGGGAAGGTGAGAGGGGATACGAATTTTTACTGCGTTTTTTCCGCATGGTATTCGATTGGAATCGAATACCTCGAACAGCCTGATAGTCGATCGAATACCTATTCGATCGAATTGCGTTCGCTCATCTCTAGTTGTTACGTTTACTTGGTCTATTTGTAAGCTGGGTCCTTTCTTTCTTCGAATAGGGTCCCGCATCTTAACCAAAAATCCACTTGATAAAGGAGTAGAGTTTCCATGAAACTCGATATAGCATCGTGTGATATGTTGTTGCCATGTTATGCTAATAAAGATTTCTTTGCTGTGAAACGGGAGTAAACACGGTTCATTATCCTGAATGGGTTATCCACGATCCATCTTAGGTAGGGGCAGCACGGTGGCTCAGTGGTTAGCACTGCAGCCTTGCAGCACTGGAGTCCTGCAACATCTGCAAGGAGTTTGAATGTTCTCCCCGTGTTTGCGTGGGTTTCCTCCCACACACCAAAGACATACTGATAGGGAATTTAGATTGTGAGCCCTATATGGGACAGTGACTGTCAATGTCTGTAAAGTGCTGCGGAATATGATGGCGCTATATAAGTAAGCATAATAAATAATTTTGGTCCTGTTTACAGGGAATTAAATGTCATTTAAAAGTTGTATGTATTGGAAAATCGCACCTAAAGCTATGGCTTTTATAGGTATCATTTATTACTGACAAAAAATTTCAAATTCAAAGCATCTACTTCTGAAAATGCTCTGACTTTTTGTTCTGGATGACACAAGGTTCTGTATAAGTACCCCTCTGTTGTGTGCTGGCTATACCGGTTCATTAGTTGAAGTGGTTATGTCATTTAATTGTCACAGCCAATCAGAGAAGAAGTGAGTCGATGACAAAACAGTTGATAGCTAATACTGACATGAACTTGACCTTAATGTTTGTTTTGTTTTGTTTTTTCGCCTTTGACAGGTATTGCACTTATAAATAATCCAGTTACCCAGGCAAAAATAGTTGAGGAACAGGCACTCACTACTCTCATTCACCTTTTGAAAACAAAAAGTTCTCTCAGAATTAAGGTAGGTACATCCCAATGTAGTGCAGTTAAAATTGTCAGTGATTATGGTTGAGATTGTAGGCCACATCACAGAGCTGACAAAGAAGAGAACCCACTTTTCTTGGACTCCGCATCAGAGGAAGCCTTTTCTTGTTTGAAAGTTAAGTTCACCACGGCTCTGGTACTACGTCATCCCAATCCAGATTTTACGTTTATAGTTGAAGTAGATGCATATGATTGTTTGGTTAGGGCCATCCTTTCTCAAAGGTCAGGTGAAAAGAAGCTGTTATACCCCTGTGCATTCTTTTCTCAACGGATGTCTTCTGCAGAGAGAAACTATGATGTGAGAAATAAGAAATTGCTTGCCATCGTCTCAGCTTTTAAAGAGTGAAGACACCATCTGCAAGGAGCTTCTCAGCAGATTTTAGTCTTATCCAATCACCGTAACTTAGAGTTTATTAGATCAGCCAAGTGTCTCTCCCCTCGTCAAACCCAATGGACTCTATTCATGAACTACTTCAATTTCACAATTTCATTCGAACCAGGATCTCGTAATGGAAAGGCGTCTGCCTGTCACAAATGTTTTCTAGTGATACTTAGTCCCTCAGTTCCACCTACTCCCATTGTCTCCGAAGCAAAAATTGTAGGTATTATCCATGAAGGGGATTTGCTGGAGGACCTTAAAGTGTCCTATAACACCGATCCATTCTTATCACACCCATCAGGGGATGTACATCTATTCTTTAACCCCTTCCCGCCGATGGCATTTTTTGATTTTCGTTTTTCATTTTTGACTCTCCTACTTCTAAACCCCATAACTTTTTTATTTCTCCGCTCCCAGAGCCATATGAGGTCTTAATTTTTGTGGGACAAATTTTTCTTCATGATGCCATCATTAATTATTCTGTAGAATGTACTGGGAAGCTGGAAAAAAATTCAGAATGGGGTGGATTTGAAGAAAAAATGCATTTCTGCGACTTTCTTACAGGCTTTGGTCTTACGGCGTTCAATGTGCAGCCAAAATGACATGTCCCCTGTATTCTGTGTTTCGGTATGGTTCCAGGGATACCAAATTTATATGGTTTTATTTACATTTTGACCCCTTAAAAAAAAAATCCAAAACTGTGTTAAAAATTTTTTTTTCTAAAAATCGCCATATTCTGACAGCTGTACCTTTTTTATACGTCCGTGTATGGGGATGCATAGGGCGTCTTTTTTTGCGGGACCGGGTGTACTTTTTAGTTCTATCATTTTCGGGAAATGCTATTGCTTTGATCGCTTTTTATTAAAATTTTTATCAGAATCAAAACAGTGAAAAAACGGCGGTTTGGCACTTTTGACTAATTTTACTGCTACGGCGTTTACCGAATAGGAAAAATGTTTTATAGATTTGTAGAGCGGGCGATTTCGGGCACAGGGATACCTAACATGTATGTGTTTCACAGTATTTATCTACTTTTATATGTTTTCTAGGGAAAGGGGGGTGATTTGAATTTTTATTTTTATTTTTTTACTTTTTTTTTTTTTTTTGCATTTATTAGACCCCCTAGGGGTGTTGAACCCCAGGGGGTCTGATCACTAATGCAATGCATTTCAAAAAATCATCCTTTCTTTTACAGGCTGCATAGACCAGCCTGCAAAAGAAAGAGATTGCAGACCGGCCGGGGAGCCTTGTAAAGGCTCCCAGCTGTCATGGCAATGTGACGTCGGCCCTGGAGCATGCAAAATGGCGGCGCCCATGCGCTGCTGGGAAAATGGCGCCTCCAGCGCCTTTGACCTTGGCATCGGAGGGGTTAATGCCGGGGACCGAACAGAGACATTAGAGCCGGTTGTCTACTGTTGAAAGCAGTAGACACCCGGCAGCTATGGCGGCCGCCCGGCTCCCGGGTGGTCGCCATAGTTACACACCCGACATGCGCCGTACTATTACGGCGGATGTCAGGAAGGGGTTAAATATCGAGTATGGACTGATGGCAGCATCTATACATACCAGCAATGTGTCTGAGGATTCTACAGTTTGTACATGATTCCAGATTAGTAGGACACAAGGGAGTGCAGAAGACATATGAGCTGTTATCCCATTTCTTCTGGTGTCCCAGCTGTCTAGAAGATGTAAAAAAAATATGTTCTCTCTTGTGATACCTGTACCCGGTATAAGCATTCACATTCTTCACCAATGGGGTTGCTGCAATCATTGTCCATTCCAGTATGGCCTTGGAGTTTGATCTCAATAGACTTCATAGCGGATCTACCTAATTGCAAAGGAAAAACATCAATATTGGTAGTGATAGATCGACTTACTAAAGCAGCTCATTTCATCCCTTGTACCGGTCTACCCTCTGCCAAAGAAACTGCTGATTTAATAGTTCAAAATAACTTTCACCTTCATGGTGTTCCGGACGAAGTTTTCTCATATCGTGGGGTACAATTCACGTCTAAATTCTGGAGAACTTTTGCTCGATATCTAGCTTCATTTGTCAACGGTTTATCATCTCCAAACTAATGGCCAGACGGAACGTACTTACCAGACTCTAGAACAGTATCTGCACTGTAACATTTGCCATTTACAGGATGATTGGTTAGGCTACTGCAGCCCCCTGGGGGCAATCAGTGTGCTGTCTCCAGAGCCTCCCCAGCCTTACCTGACTACTGGACTCCTGCTCCTGTACCCACTGTGACACTCTACTTTCTAAAACTCAAAAGTTTTCAGCATGTTATTTTTAATATTTTTTAACAAGGACTTTATTTTATTTTGTAATTTTCTATGCACAATAAAGATATTACCGAAAGAAAGTAGAAACAGTTGCATTTAACCCCACTATAAGGACCATGAACATAACATCATAAAATATAGAATGTAAAATAGGAAATAAGGCTTCAGAAGCCATCATAAATCTATCTATATCTGCTCTTAAAAGACAAATATAGATAGCCAATAGTTACGGGTGGGTGGAAAGCTTACAATGATTCTGTTATTGGCACTTTATAAGATTATGCATATTTAGTGGAGATGAAGCAGGGAAAGCGCAGGGTCAGGCCTGATTCACATCAGCTTTCAGGTTCTTCTTTGGGGAGTCCGCTTGGGGACCCCCCGGACGGAAACCTATATGCATAGAAAAGCAGTTACCTTGGAAAACACGCTGACCCCTTAGACTATAATGAGGTCCGTGTGGTTTCCGTATGAAACATGCAGAGAGAAAAATGCTGATTGCAGTGCTTTTCTATCTGCATATTTTGTGAGGAAACCACACAAACCTTATTATAGTCTATGGGTTCTGTGTGGTTTCTTAGGTAACAGCTTTTTAATGTATATGGGTATCTGTTCAGGGGGTCCCTAAGTGGATTCCCCGAACGGAAACCCGAACACTGATGTGAACTGGGCCTCAGATCTTAGGCATTTTAGCCAGCACAAGGATAGTGGAATATGGCCAAAAATCCTGTAATACAGCTAGGCATAGGAGAGGAGGATAATTTAGTTAGATAATAAATGTAGACAGCTATAGGAAGAGATCATAGGAGTCATAGGAATTTATTTATAAATTTAGTATCGCTGTGATTGTGCTGACGCAAAGAATATAAAGAACATGTCATTTTTACTGAGCAGTGAGTGTCATAAGAATGAAAACCTTAAGAAAAAGGAGCAAAGGCAATTTTTCTCGAATTCCACCCCATTCTGATTTTTCCAACGTTTACAGTGTGTTTTAATACCTTTACTTAAATTGGTATTCTGACGGTCATACACATTTTTTTTTTCATGTACAGAGCTATGTAAGGCATCTTTTTTTGTGGCACAAGATGTAACTTTTATTTGTATTATTTTGGAGAATGTCTGAGGTTTTGATTACTTTTTATTACATTTTTTCAAAATGGAAATTAAGCTATTTTAATTTTTGTTTACTGCTACAGTGTTGACCGTATGGCTTAAATAATTTTTATCGTTCGGGCACCTTTGGACAATGTGGTTATGCTTATTTTTATTTTAGTTATTTAGGAAAAGGTGGATGATTTGAATTTGTATATTTTAAATAAATAAATAAATAAACAATTTTTTATTTTAAATTAAAAAAATCCAAATAAGGGCGTTGATTAGCTGATTTCAACAAACATAGAATTGCTATATAGCTATTACAGCCTGCCACAACTAATTCTCTTTGTCTATTTTTCTTAATATAATTGCCCCCCACAATGACCCTATGTGCAGTATAATGGCTCTACAGTGCTCCACATGTAGTACAATGGACCCCACATGTAGTACAATGGACCCCACATGTAGTATAATAGCCCTTATGGTCCCTTGACGAAGCTCCTCTGTGAGCGAAACGCGCGTCGGGTGTATGCCGGTCGGGTATGTGGTATAGGTAACGGCTTTATATGTGGAGTTCCATCCATGCCTTTATATTGTGGTGACATATATTTTTTGCAATTCTCAGTAACTTATATACTTACCTCATTGTTTGTTCACTATTCCCATTAAGAGTTGCACGTTGCAGTTCTGTGATGATTTATTATTTTGTCTTCACATTCACTCAGGCATTTGTTGTTCACTCTTATTTTTTTGCATATGTGGGGTTTTATACTTACTGTTGTGGCATGTTTGGCACCCCGGCTGATTGTATACATTTCTATATACCACCTTCCTACCTGCTCAATTCTGTGGGTACTTCAGCTCCTCCATTAATTGTTATTTATGTTTACATGTTTGTGTATTTTTTATATTAATAAAATTTATATTTTTGATAGTTACGTTTGGTCTGGATTTATTTTGGTTTCTTATGCTTGGCATTGCCCTGGCCGCATTGTTATTCAGTCTGTTTATCAGTGTTGACCGTATGGCTTAAATAATTTTTATCGTTCGGGCACCTTTGGACAATGTGGTTATGCTTATTTTTATTTTAGTTATTTAGGAAAAGGTGGATGATTTGAATTTGTATATTTTAAATAAATAAATAAATAAATAAACAATTTTTTATTTTAAATTAAAAAAATCCAAATAAGGGCGTTGATTAGCTGATTTCAACAAACATAGAATTGCTATATAGCTATTACAGCCTGCCACAACTAATTCTCTTTGTCTATTTTTCTTAATATAATTGCCCCCCACAATGACCCTATGTGCAGTATAATGGCTCTACAGTGCTCCACATGTAGTACAATGGACCCCACATGTAGTATAATAGCCCCCACGGTGCCTTCAGCTGTAACATAATGATCCCCACAGTGCCCCATGTTGTAACATAATAACCCCACAGGGTTCCCACATGTAACGTAATGGACCCAACAGTACCCCCAAGGGTTTTTTTTTTTTTTTTTTTTAAATAAAAGCTGTGAGCAGTGGGCTTCCTTGATCTCAATGATCTCAGATCTTCCTGGGATTGCCAGGTGCTGATGCCCAGTCCTGCTGCTAGTAATGAGGGCAACTTTATGTGGTCATCTCCAATGTGGGAATTTTTTTGTACATTACCAAACAACAAATTGATATCTCTGTAAGCCATGTCTGTGCAGGAACAAATGTAGGATCTACATCATTGTGTACTCAATGAAAAAGAATCACCATCTCATTTGGCAAAATAGAATTGGTAGTGGCATGTAAAGTGAGCCAGACCATCATACTACTTCTTCCCATGATCTTTCTTGCAGCCAGGCCACATCCACACCTAGAACATTTTTATTGTTATTATCAACAGAGTTTGCTTCTCCTTCAATCTAACATAATGCATCCATATGGGTTACCCTTGGGAGATATACCATATAAAAATGTGTTCCTTGTCCACAAAACATTGTGCACCCTTGTGTGTCCTGGAAACAGCTATATGTCCCTAATTATCCAGCAGTTTTGGTAATGAAACTCATACCTGACAAGTGGCTGGTGGTGAAGATGGTGCTGTACCACTTAATGGAATCCACTGCATTTTGTAAACTGTTTGCGTGAGGTCAGCCTCGATGGAGGATATCTAGCCTCCATTAATTTTATGGTACAGCTATAAAATAAATAAACAGTTGCAAGCAATGTTTAGTTGATATTTTCAGGGGATCTTCAGTGGTTGTTGTGAAATGATATCATGCTGCATCAAGGATTCATGCTACACTACAATATTCAAGTTAAGCTTTGCTACTCAGTTAGATTAATTTTAGATGACTTGAAGAAGTCTAGTTTGATCGGTGATTTATCTGTTTGTTTATGTTTTGTTTTTTTTTAATGCACAGGTTGAAGTCGCCTGTACTCTTGCTTGTATCGTTCTGGGAAACTCAGCTGTGCAGTGTCATTTGTATAAGAATGATGAATTTAGGTTCGCTGATGTTATTGACCTTCTTTATTCATCCGATAAGGTATTTATATAATTCCATCAAGATTTTGATTCTTCTTCATATTGATGACCTATTTTTATTACAGTTCACCAATATCTGATGAGTAGGGGGCCTCTCTGCACAAAGGGCAAATATTCAACTTGACACCCCCATCTTAATTCTGTTTGCCTCTTAAGTCCAAATGCAGGGAATTTCAGAATGTACTAGAAAACTTAATTCAGAGCCGTCCTGTAATGGACCATATGGTGATGGTTATCTGCGTTGCATGACTTCTTCAATGGTATGTTCTTGTTGTAACTTCTAGGCCTCGGGCCTTGGGCGGGGCAGACTGCACATGCCCACAGGCCACAAGAAAATGGTCGTTTGCACTGTATTGTAAGCGGCCATTTTCTCGTGGCCTGTGGCTTAGAAGTTACAAGCCACCGCTGGAAGAAGAGGATGAAGATGACACTGCTGACGAAGATGGAGGCGCAGCATACTGCTGTATATACCGGATGACAGTATACAGCTTTCTTCTCACCCAATGGGACAGTTATAATGAGTGAGTGCACAAACTGATGTATACAAGTGTTTTTGATTGAACTATACACAGATGGTATATATATTGAGCTTATATACTGCCGTATATACCGGATGACAGTATACAGCTTTCTTCTCAACCAATGGCACAGGTACAATGTGAGTGAAGAAAAACACTTGTATACATCAGTTTGTTTGAAGTATATATGGAGGGTATATAGATATAAGACTTGTATACATCAGTTTGTGTAAAGTATACACGGAGGGTAGATAGATATGGCGATTATCTACTATCGTATCTAGCGGATGCAAGGACAACTGCTAGCTTCTCACCCCTATGGGACACATATGTAGAGTATACCAGTGGTAGGGAATTGGAGCCATAAAAAGGGCTTTTTGTCAAAATTCGCTGCAGGATGAGTGTATATACTAGTAGTGTATATACACTCATCAAGCAGTGTAGCTCTGCCAATGTTTCCTGCCTGCCTAGCATAAGCTAATCCCTCTCTAGCCCTCAGCATTGTTTCTCCCTATCTAACACCAATCAAATGACACGAATATGGCTGACACTATTCTTATAAATCGGAGATCACCTGATTTAGCCAGCCAATTACTTTTTCCTATTTTTTTTCGATGCCTACGTTTCCTGCTTCCTGTCCCACCTTCTCTGCACAGTTATCGGTACAAAAAAGCGCCAGGGAAGGTGGGAGGGGATACGAATTTTTACTGTGTTTACCGTGTGGTATGCGATCGAAATTGAATATGTCGAATACGGTAATATTCGATCGAATACCTACTTGATTGAATGGTATTCGCTCATCTCTAATTTTTAACAGTTTAAAATAGTGAAAAGCTTATCCTGGGTAAAGTATATCACAGTTCCTTCTTATCCATATCTATAGCATATAAGTTGGTTTTCCATCGTGTACCACAGCCTACCATCAGAGCCCCGGAAATGCAGTTTTAACTGCAAATATCAATTTTGTTCATTTGTATCTACATCTATTTATACTCTATCGATATACATACCTCTTGAGGATCCCCAAGTATATATTGCAACAGGGAATAAACACATAGAGGTTTTTGTTGGAGTCTATTTACCTATACCAGAGGAATGATTATATATTATTTATTATCCGAGGTTCGAAATCCGATTCGAACAGCCGCACACTGTTCGACTGTTTGAACGGATTTCGAACCCCATTATAGTCTATGGGGGGAAATGCTTGTTTCAGGGGTACGCAAAATTCGATAAAATTATACTTACCAAGTCCACGAGTGACAGTCGGGCTGGATTCTCCTTAAAGTCTTCTCCCGGCGCAGCGCTCCCGCAGCGTCTTCCGGCTGGAATTCACTCTGCCTAGGCATTGGGGCCTGAGCAGAGCCAACTGCGCATGCGAGGGCATGCCCACGCATGCGCAGTCGGCTCTGCCTAGGCCGGATGCTTAGGCAAAGTGAATTCCAGCCGGAAGATGCCGCGGGGACGCTGCACAGAGAAGACTTCTAAAGGTAAGAGAAGAACCAGCGTTGATTTGCAGAATGTATAGCATTCTGCCAATCAACGCTGGTTCTGCATCGAACCTTAAACTTCGAACAGCTAGCGGTGAGCATATACTATATAGACTATAATGGTGTCCGTGTGTTTTCCATGCGGTCTCCGCACGAGTCATGCAGAAAGTAGTTCATGAAGTAGTTTTCTCTCCGCATGTTCAGTGTGGACACCACATGGAAAACACACGGACCCCATTATAGTCTATGGGGTCCGTGTGCTTTCATAAGCGCACTGCTTGTCAATGTGTTCAGTATTCTGGTATCCTAAAGAGGCATCAATATTAAACACTGGAAACCCCATTTAACTAGAGATATAGTTGTATTTCATTTTACTTAAAAAAAAATTAAAATCTTCAAATTCTTTTTAAATAAGTGTGAAATAAATGAGTTAATATGTCATATATTGCAGGATATTTGTTTAAAAGCAGGCTATGCACTAGCCCTTTTTGCTTACAACAATACGATGCAGCAATTCTACATTTTGGATAATGGTGGCATAGGAATATCTGTGTTTGACTTTTTCCTGCAATCTGAAATTGAGGCAGACAGAGCACTTTCTGCATTTCAGGTAAATGTAGGATACTTTTTTTTTTTTTATAATTATGACTATTAATTTAAGTTTAATCAAGTGTTATTGAAATTTTATAAGGAGCAAAACAATTAAAACACATAACATACACTCACCGGCCACTTTATTAGGTACACCTGTCCAACTGCTCGTTAACACTTAATTTCTAATCAGCCAATCACATGGCGGCAACTCAGTGCATTTAGGCATGTAGACATGGTCAAGACAATCTTCTGCAGTTCGAACCGAGCATCAGTATGGGGAAGAAAGGTGATTTGAGTGCCTTTGAACGTGGCATGGTTGTTGGTGCCAGAAGGGCTGGTCTGAGTATTTCAGAAACTGCTGATCTACTGGGATTTTCACGCACAACCATCTCTAGGGTTTACAGAGAATGGTCCGAAAAAGAAAAAACATCCAGTGAGCGGCAGTTCTGTGGGCGGAAATGCGTTGTTGATGCCAGAGGTCAGAGGAGAATGGCCAGACTGGTTCGAGCTGATAGGCAACAGTGACTCAAATAGCCACCCGTTACAACCAAGGTAGCCAGAAGAGCATCTCTGAACGCACAGTACGTCGAACTTTGAGGCAGATGGGCTACAGCAGCAGAAGACCACACCGGGTGCCACTCCTTTCAGCTAAGAACAGGAAACTGAGGCTACAATTTGCACAAGCTCATCGAAATTGGACAATTGAAGATTGGAAAAACGTTGCCTGGTCTGATGAGTCTCGATTTCTGCTGCGACATTCGGATGGTAGGGTCAGAATTTGGCGTCAACAACATGAAAGCATGGATCCATCCTGCCTTGTATCAACGGTTCAGGCTGGTGGTGGTGGTGTCATGGTGTGGGGAATATTTTCTTGGCACTCTTTGGGCCCCTTGGTACCAATTGAGCATCGTTGCAACGCCAAAGCCTACCTGAGTATTGTTGCTGACCATGTCCATCCCTTTATGACCACAATGTACCCAACATCTGATGGCTACTTTCAGCAGGATAATGCGCCGTCATAAAGCTGGAATCATCTCAGACTGGTTTCTTGAACATGACAATGAGTTCACTGTACTCCAATGGCCTCCACAGTCACCAGATCTCAATCCAATAGAGCATCTTTGGGATGTGGTGGAACGGGAGATTCGCATCATGGATGTGCAGCCGACAAATCTGCGGCAACTGTGTGATGCCATCATGTCAATATGGACCAAAATCTCTGAGAAATGCTTCCAGCACCTTGTTGAATCTATGCCACGAAGAATTGAGGCAGTTCTGAAGGTAAAAGGGGGTCCAACCCGTTACTAGCATGGTGTACCTAATAAAGTGGCCGGTGAGAGTACAAGAAAGTGCACAAAAGATGCCATAAGCCGGTGCATAGGCAAACTATCAAATCCAAAACTGGCATGTCAAGGCAAAAACAAGTCCAAAAATAAACAAGGATTGAGAAAAGGAAAACTGTGAAAGGCATCAAAACAAAACTCTAGTATCCAGGTCTACAAGGATCAAGGAGACCTACAAGAGCCATAAAACATTGGAGAAGGGCAAGGAAGTAGAATTGGTAGGAAACAGAGCAGAAAGCAACATGAAAACAAAGACACAAGGGGGGAGGGTGGACATATAACAAAGGAGGAGACAAGAGGAGGGAAAGGAGGGCGAGTCCGAGGAGCAGAGGCAGAAATCGCCAGGGCAATAGAGGGGGGTCTCACAAGACCAAAGATTGGTAAATTCCGAAGATTCCTGGAAGGCATCAAGCATAGAGAAGTCTGTAGACTCCTCTACAACCAAAACCTCCATCCTCCTGAAGAAACTCCTGTAACGTGACTATAAATTTAGCAATACAGAGTCAGACTGGGATGTCTGGGGCCCAGTAGTGGAATTGATTTTAGGGGCCTGACCTACTGCTACTGGTGTAAAAGCCATTAAAAAATAATCACACCACTTTCTGATGTGCCGCTTGGCACACCTAGTGATCACACTTCTTCCTTACTTTACACTCGTGCCCCGTGAGTGTGTCCTGGTCTTATAGGATAATATGAAATGAGCTTTCTTAATTTTATATATTTATTAACCCTGAATGTGTTGATACTATATACTTAACATATATAGAAATATATATCAGTGGGTGACAAGCAAATACGGTTACAGTACAATACAATGCATAAAATAAAAATGGGATTAAAAGATAGAAAAGGAATAATACCAACAAGAATTTGTAGTTCATTCTCTGGGGCCTTGCTGCCAGGCCTCAGAGCACATGCTTATTCAGTCCGGAGCTTCAACCTGCTTACATGGTTTGCAGAAGTTGAACTCCTCCTGTCTCCTTAGGAGAAACAATATAACTATCCCAAGTCTCCTCCCAGAATGATGTCATTAGGGATAGAAGTCCAGCCCTCCATCCTTGAGACCCAATAACTAAAAACAGTCATAATTCCTCGCCAGATGATCATAGGGTCAGGTCAGCGGTATGATGGGGTTCGCCGTGAGGTCCCCATCATGTAGACACCAAAGATCACACCCCAATCCCCTTTGGGTAATAAGTACAGTGTCTGGACCTTTCCCCTGCTCTCAACACTAGAGACTTTGGACTTGGAGCGTTCGGATCCACCTGGCATACCTGAGGAATTTACTGGTGCATCTGTGGCATGCCCTCCTAGGAAAATATTATTAGAAAACCATATCTCCTTTGGAGTCTGACCCAGAGACAACCAGTCTGGATGAGGTGACGTAGTTGGGGGTCTCTTCTCCTCACACTATCCCTGTCAGGTTTATCATAATTTATGCCAACTTTCAGAATTCTATGTCAGCAAGGAGCTGGTATGGAATTCTGTTTAGGCGCATGGACCCAATTTGTGATGAGATGTGCACTGGAGAGAGATTTTCTTACTTACGTATTATGTTCTGATATCATATGGTAAAATAATTTTTGGTCCCTGCTACATCTGTACATTTATACTTTATTTATGTTTCTACAGATTGTTGTTTTAGCCAGAGTAATAGTGGATATAGATCAAGTTACTCTTTCATCCAGAGGTGTAACAATACTATCCGATCTTTTGTACTCAAATAATCCAGCCACTATTGTGCTCGCAGGTAATTAAACATACTAATTACAGATTTTTTTTTTATTATTCCTTCTTTGTGTTGACAGTTGCCATTAACAAAAATGTATTGTACTTTGTAATGTGACCACTGAGGTCAATCAGTGGCATCAGCGGGCCTCAGGAAGAGGCCAAAAAAAAATCATCACAACTTTTTAGTTGCATTAATTATATATTGATCTATGATAGTGTTATTGTTTAATTTAACATTTTCTGTGTAAATCTTTACTACGGGGGGCCTGCATGTGAAGTCGGGTCTTCCCCAGGCCCGCTGACATAGCCGACTTGCGCATGCGTTGAATTTTGACCCCGCGCGCGAAGAGGCCGTTGCTGAAGAAGATGGAGGCGACACTGGAGAGAGTTCTCTCGCAGCATTGGGGATGCCCCCAGTCCTGTTTGAGCACTGGTGCCCGCCCCCAGTGCTGCGAGAGAACTCATTTGCATCCCGACAAAAAATGGGATTTCAAGCAAACGGCTGCGCGGAGAAAACATCAAAGGGTAGGAGAAGAATAGCCTTTCTTAAGGCTCAAAATAAAAACACTATGAAAGTGGAAAAATTCCTGGAAACCTTCTTTCATCCCCAATTGGATGGACAGAAACCCAAATTTTAAGGTAAACAAACATTACCAAGTAATCCTTTAAATCACGTTGCCCATGACCACCACAGATGGAATAAGCAATGCGAAATCCAACAGTACCCACCCTTAACTGTCATTGTGTATGTGTGTGTGTGTGTGTGTGTGTGCGTGTGATGTGGTAAGACCTTCCAAAATTCACTTTTCTGGCCCTTAACGTGAGCCCTTCCAAATTAAGTTAGAGGCCCTTAAGCTGAGCTACCAGCAGAGATTGAGGCCTTTGAGCTGACTTCAGCCTTTTACCAGCAGAGTTTTAAGCCCTTTAAGTTAGTTCAGCCTTGTACCAGCAGTGATTTTGGCCCTTAGGGTGAGTTGAGCCTTGCACCAGCAGTGTTTTTGGCCCTTGGGTTAGTTCAGCCTTGTACCAGCAGTGATTTTGGCCCTTAGGGTGAGTTGAGCCTTGCACCAGCAGTGTTTTTGGCCCTTGGGTTAGTTCAGCCTTGTACCAGCAGTGATTTTGGACCTTAGGGTGAGTTGAGCCTTGCACCAGCATTGTTTTTGGCCCTTGGAGTGATGATGGCCACTGTGTCTCGTCATCGTCGTCACTGAGGGCGGGTTGCTGGTCAACAACAACAACAGGAGATGGCGGATGCTCCAGTGTTTGGGCATCAGGACACAGAATCTCATCTGGTAGCTCCTGTGATTCTGGAAGTGGTGGGACAGAGAGAGGGACAGTGAATAGACCCGAAAACAGCTCCTGGGAGGTGGGAAAGGTGAGATTACTTTGCTGGGAAGATTGGGCATGTAAGGAAGGAGGACCAGACTGTTGGGTAGGAGGAGGAGTTGAGGTAGAGGCTGACTGGCTGGTGGATAATGTGCTGGAAGCATTATCCGCTAGCCATTGTAACACCTCTTTCTGGTGCTCGAGCCTAGTTAGTGTTGTACCTTGCACCCTACTTAATGTGGCCATCAAGCCGGGGACTGTGGGGAAGCACAATGCTTGCTGCTGCAGAACAGTGAGCACAGGAGACGCTGTTGGTTGACCGCACCCTTGCTCCCCATCTGCATTTCCACGCCTCCGTCCTCGTTCCTTTGCGCTAGCCTTACGCATTTTTAGATGTATAGTAATGTGATTTTTATGGTCTATACACTGAGGAAAGCTGGGCTGAGTGTATATAGCCGGACTGAATTGCTGTGTATCCCAGTTATTTTTTGGGGGGACACCCCGTGGAAAGCTGGGATGAGCGTATATAGCTGGACTGAGTTGCTGTGTATCCCAGTTATTTTTTGGAGGTACACACAGTGGAAAGCTGGGTTGAGCGTATATAGCTGGACTGAATTGCTGTGTATCCCTGTTAGGTTTTGAGGGTACACACAGTGGAAAGCTGGGTTGAGCGTATATAGCCGGACTGAATTGCTGTGTATCCCACTTTGGCGTTTGGGGGGACACCCCGTGGAAAGCTGGGTTGAGCGTATATAGCCGGACTGAATTGCTGTGTATCCCACTTTGGCGTTTGGGGGCACACACCGTGGATAGCTGGATTGAGCGTTTATCGACTCTACTCCCTGCAGTGTATAGCTCTGAAAAGAGCTGTTGTTGTTCTTCAATTTTTCCCTGCCTAGCCGAAGCTAATACCTATCTAGCCCTCAGAAGCATGTCTGTTCCTATGTCTCTAATCCGCAAAATTAAACGAAGATGGCGGCCGCTATTCTTATAAATCCAAGGTCACGTGTTTTCGGCAGCCAATGTGTTTTTTCAAATTTTTTTCAATGCTTACATTGTTGCAGTTCCTGTCCCACCTCCCCTGCACAGTTATTGGTGCAAAAAACGCGCCAGGGAAGGTGGGAGGGGATACAAATTTTTACTGCATTTGCCACGTGGTATTCGATTGGAATTCGATCGAACAGTGTTCGCTCATCTCTATTGATGAAGTGTTACTGTATAACAGGCTCTGCACAAAGACATACAATATTGTTTGGTGGCCTGCTTCAACTTTCTTGTTTGGATAGTTGTTTTTTTTTGTTTAGATGACAAGTAAATAAAAAAATGCACTATCCCTAAATAGTTTCAATGGTTGACAGATATATTGAATAGTAATACAGTAATTTCTGATTGACAGGGGAATTGCTTGCTAGTTTAGCTCACACCAGAGCTGGAATTCCTGAAGCAATATCTACATTAGGAACAGTGGAGCGCCTTTGTGATCAATTAAATTCTGAAATTGAAGAGGTGCGTAAAAACTTTTATGTTTTGTTAAATGGTTATTCCTATCTCAGGTAATCAGGGCCAAGACTTCCCATCCACCAGGGCAGAGTTAAACAGTTAAGCAAAAGTGCTCTATGTCATTTCTGTAACTCACACAGAGTTGGCCAAGATGGGAATAATATATTAAAGGGATTCTATCATTAGAATCCTGATTTTAGCTAAACCCACATCGGAATAGCCTTAAGAAAGCTATTCGTCCCCTACCTTTAGATGTCTTTTCCTTGCCACCATTCGGTATATATATTCACAGTTTCTTCATTATGGCAATGAGTTTTCTCGCAGCACTGGGGGCAACCCCTGTGCTGCGAAAAAACTCTCCAGTGCCGCCGCCTTCTTGTTCATCGCCTCCACCTTTTCTCTCCTGTTCAGCCACAGGAAAATGGCTGACTGCGCCCACTGCATGTGTCCATCAGCCATTTTCCTGTTGCCTCTCCCGTTCGGAGAATATGGCAATTTTATTCTTATGTTATTTATTTTATTTTTATTACAAAAAAGAATGGATATTGAGAGAATGGCTATTTATGTTAGGGTTTTTTCATATTGTATTACATTTTTTTAAATTTACACTTAGTCCCATACAATGTACTAGTACATTGCAATGCTCCCAGAAGTCAGCAGAGTGGTACATGGTGAGAGCTCTTAGTATAAGAGCCATGTGACCTTGGCATGCAAACCTCTGTGTTAATAGAACTGGCTGATATCTCTGTGGGCTTTGCAATTCTGAAGTTGTCATTGAGATCTGAATCCTGCAAATTTCTGAGTGCTTAATTGTTCACAACTCATCAAGAAGTACTTAGGTTAAGCATGGCGTTAGATGCCCTGATCTTTGGGTTAGCTGGCATAAAAATAAGCACTCCATTGGAATGTAGCCTTTCCAATAAGTTCATCAAAGAAATAAAATATCCAGCGCCAAAAAAACTTAATAAAACTTCACCTTTACTAGTCCATGTTTAAAAAGAATTACAAGATGGATCCAACATGCAATGCAAAACAGCTTACGCGTTTCGGGGCTATGTTATGCCCCTTACTCATAGCCTAACAACATACAACTAACAACAACTGTTGTTAGTTGTATGTTGTTAGGCTATGAGTAAGGGGCATAACATAGCCCCGAAACGCGTAAGCTGTTTTGCATTGCATGTTGGATCCATCTTGTAATTCTTTTTAAACATGGACTAGTAAAGGTGAAGTTTTATTAAGTTTTTTTGGCGCTGGATATTTTATTTCTTTGATGCACGTTGTATCCTCTTCAGTCAAGGATTTTTCCGAAGCAGCCTATACAAGTATGTTTCCATTCCATTTTCATTTTTGTTGGGTTTGAGCGGTTTTTCTTTATTTTTTGCTTTCCAATAAGTTACTAGAACCCATTATATCAACCTAGTCCAGCAGATAGTAACGTTAAGATCATGTGAATCATATGATGTTTTCCCCTTAAGAATTAAAAAGAAATAGTGCCTCAGTTGTTGAGACATTGCAGTTTTTGCAGTTTTGTGCTCTTTGGAGCAATGAGGATGTTGATGTTATTACAAACAGACAAGCAGCAATACCCTCATTGCTCCAAAGAGCTCATTTGAACATTGATAAAAACAATGACATCTTGGCAACTGAAGCATTTACAAAGGAAAAACACTGTTTAATTCAGATGATCCTAACCTATTTGCAACACTAGGTTCATATGCTGGGCCCTGGTGATAGACTTATTTAAGCAAAATCAAAGACTGACTAACCTCAAGCCTGGAAGTGGTGATAGTGTCACATACTACAAGTGTGCTGTGAATTTTGAAGGTGCGTTTTGTCTGTGACTTCTTGAAAAATGTTTTGAGCAAATGAGAAATGGAGGATAATGCCTGCAGATGAACAAAATGTGTCATCTTCCAAAAACTGTCCACCACTTCCTATACCCTGAGCCACTAGTAACTAATATCAAAATGATAGAGATGTCTGTCTTAGGCCTTATGAGAGCTGATAGTGGCTGCATGAATCCAGAGACAGACTGATGAAAAAATTTGACCTGCAAAATGAACCCAATAACCCAAAATAACAAAGTTTACATTGGGAAAAGTGCTGCAGTACTCCAGAATGTCCACTAAACAGTAAATGGCGCCAGAAAAAGAAGACTCTTTAAACTCTGTAGCTCAAGCACTGGGGGCAGCCGAGATATGTGGGGGAAGAGTATAAGAATGGTCTACAGCATGATTGATCTGGTATTGATGAACCTATCCAAAGGACTCTGGATTGTGAAAATAAGTAATTGTTTATCTAATAACTTACACTTGTTCCAGTGTTTAAGGGAATTGTCTACAGACTCTGAGTTTTATAATAATTGTTTCTACTTCAACTTACAGGTCCGCGTAGCATGTGCTAATGCATTGGGATATTTAACATTCAATAACTATGCATACCGCCATGTTTTATTGAAATGCAGGAACCAACCAGTATTGTACAACCTGCTCAAACAAAACCTCAGTAAAGATGCAAAGATCTCTGAAGATTTTACTGAGGAATTTAAAATACAAAGGCAAATAGGATTGCCCTCGCTCAGGTAAAAGCACTTTCAGCTAAATGGTTTATCTTTCCATCTATGTGCTTCCAAGTCTCCAGCACATCTATTGTTAGGATATAACAGTCACAAAGGCACTTTGTTTTGTTTTTTTTCTATAGTTTAGTTGTGAATGGAGGACCACCTATCAACCCATCATTATGGAAAGATAAGAAAGGTAATAAAATAAATATTGCTTGGATGCCAGATTTACAGTGAAAATTAACCTTTTACATTCACATCCCAAATACTTGCTCTCTGGCAAAAATGTATTAATAGATTCAGCCTGGAAGAAAGTGTTTAGGATGCAATTGCAAATGTGAATATGACTATAACAAACTGGCGGTGAGTTATCTGTATTGACTTGTGATTTTATAACTAAACTTACCTAAAAAAAAATCACCTGTTTTCAGGAGAAATCTCTGCGTTATGCTTATGCTAAGTCCTTTAGTGGCCTTTCCCCATTGATGAGCAGAGACAATTGATTCTGATGAATGATGTCCTTTCTGCTGCAGAAAGCCAAACTGCCAAAAATGCTTTTCACAACACTATGGTTGGAAAGATGACCGTATGGCTTCATCTGAGTCCTTAGGACAATTTTTGTCTTTTGTTAGAAATTATTTGGTAGAGGTGCCCTGAGGAATTTTTTTTGTGTCTGAAAAGGTTGGAAAATACTGGTGTAGTGCTACACAGAGACTTCTTATAGTGTCGCATTACAGCTGCCGTCCAAAAATACATGAAGATGCATGCAGCCTTGTTGACTGTCACTTGATATTTACAATTACATCAATCTGTACAACTACAAAAAGCCTTAATATAGTCATAGTCTAAGGGTGCATTCACACTACTGATACGCTGCCTGATTCTGAACGTTAAAACACGTTCAGAATCAGGGTGTATAAAGCAGTTCCCATTCATTTCAATGGGAGCCGGCATACGAGCGCTCATCATTTAAATGAATGGGCCGCTTTTTTCACTACGAGCGCTCCCATTGAAGTGAATGGGAAGCGCTGCGTGTACGGCTAGCTCTGCTCATTTCGAGCCGTACACGCGAGCACTTCCCATTCAATTTAATGGGAGCGCTTGTAGTGAAAAAAGCAGCCCATTCATTTCAATGGGGAGCGCTCGTATGCCGGCTCCCATTGAAATGAATGGGAACTGCTTTATACGCGCTGATTCTGAACGTGTTTTAACATTCAGAATCAGGCAGCGTATCAGTAGTGTGAATGCACCCTAAGGGTGCATGCACACTGAGTAACGCCGGGCGTGTATGAGAGCCGTGCACGCCGGCATTACAGCAGACTGCCGAACACTTCCCATTCACTTCAATGGGAGCGCTCGTAACAGCGGCGTTTACAAGCGCTCCCATTGAAGTGAATGGGAAGTGTTCGGCAGCCCTGCTGTAACGCCGGCGTGTACGGCTCTCATACACGCCCGGCGTTACGTAGTGTGCATGCACCCTAAGGGGGCATTCACACTACGTAACGCCAGCGTGTATCACAGACGTACACGCCGGCGTTACAGCAGGGCTGCCGAACACTTCCCATTCATTTCTATGGGAGCCGGCATGCGAGCGCTCCCCATAGAAATGAATGGGCTGCTTCTTTCACTGCGAGCAGTCCCATTGAAGTGAATGGGAAGTGCCGGCGTATACGGCAAGCTCTGCTCATTCCGAGCCGTACACGCCGGCACTTCCCATTCACTTCAATGGGACTGCTCGCAGTGAAAGAAGCAGCCCATTCATTTCTATGGGGAGCGCTCGCATGCCGGCTCCCATAGAAATGAATGGAGCTGCTTTATACGGCGCTTATTCTGAACGTGTTTTACGTTCAGAATAAGCTTCAGTATACGTAGTGTGAATGCCCCCTTAGGGTGTATTCAAATGTTAAGTGTGACTGCGGCACACTTAAAACTCATCTGAAAACCATGGCAAAACTAATTTTTTTTCTGATGTGCATGAAATTAATGCATAACTCAATCACACCCTTGTGAAAGCACACTTAGACACGTTCAGATTTTATGATGCAGTTTTTGATGTAAAAACCATTAGTTGCAATTGTACTTGATAGTTTGGTTTCAAAAACCTGTGTCTTTACCATAACATCAGCGCCGCACCTCCCATGAGGCGACCTGAAGCGAGCACTTCAGGCGGCGCTATGTCAGGACCCTAGGGAGGGCGGCATTTTTGATTACCTAAGCCAGTCCAGGACAAGCTGTCCTGGACTGGCTTAGCACCGAGCGGTGGTTTGGGGAGGCCACTGGAGCAGCGCTGCTCCAGCAGCCTCCCCTCACGCTCGGGCAGAGAACAAGTCCTCTCCGTGCCTGCTCTCTGCCTGCGAACAGTGCTAAGCCCCGCCCCCTTCACGCCGCCACGCCCCTTTGCGCCCCCCTCCTCCCGGTGGGGGGGGGGGGCGGCTTTCTGTAGTTCGCCTTGGGCAGCGAAAGGGGTAGGTTCACCCCTGCATAACATAGTCCATTTTTTGTTTTGAGATGGCTTCACTGCAGGATATTTGTAAAAGACATCCCGCATGGGACTTGTGTTTGGCAAAAAACAGCAGAAATCATCTGGTTTGTGCTGTGGGTTTCCCGTGCAGCTATATAAACTGATATGGTATCCGTATAGAAATAACAACATCAATAAGAAAACAAAACTAGTTCTTAATACAAAAATAATTTTATTAATATTACACAAACACATCAAGAAAAAAAGAAAAGACAAAACAGTTACCGTATTTTCCGGACTATAAGGCGCACATAAAATACTTCGATTTCCTCAGAAATCGAAAGTGCGCCTTATAGTCCGGTGCGCCTTATATAAGGCTTGAAGCGGCGGCACGCGAGGAGTTAAGCGGCGGCACGCGAGGAGTTAAGCGGCGGCCGCCGGCAAAGTCTGCATGCCGCTTCCATACATTGCAATGGGAGCGCGCTATTCAAATAGTATTCGTTCATCTCTAACTATTTGAATAGCGCGCTCTCATTGTAATGTATGGAAGCGGCATGCAGACTTTGCCGGCGGCCACTGCTTAAAGAGATTCTACTAGAGATGAGCGAGTACTGTTCGGATCAGCCGATCCGAACAGTACTCGCTCAACTCTAGATTCTACCATTAAAAGAACCTCTTCCCCCTAACCACGTCGGAATAGTCTTAAAAGACTATTCGTCTCTTACCTTTCCCATAGCCAGCGCCGCCTTCTCCCTGAGCTGTGTTCGCGCCTTCCGTGTCGTCTTCTTTGGGCCTCATGGATGACGCATGCGCAGTCGGCTCTGGCTGCGAGAGCCTGTTAGAGCCGACTGCGCATGCGTCATCCATGAGGCCCAAAGAAGACAGAGACGGAGCTGCGGAAGAAGGCGGCGCTGGCTATGGTAAAAAGGTAAGGAGATTATTCCGACGTGATCAAGAAGGAAGTTCTGTAACTCCTCGTGTGCCGAGCGCTTCCATTCATTTCAATGGAAGCGTACCATTGAAATGAATAGAAGCGGCTGGCACGCGGAGGGTTAAGCGGCCGCCGGCAAAGTCTGCCGGCCGCCGCTTTCAATCATATAAGGCGCACCGGACAGCGCTGCGCCTTGTAGTCCGGTGCGCCTTATATATGGACCTAGGCAGGACTATAAGGCGCTCATGGGTAATGCGCCTTATAGTCCGCAAAATACGGTAAAAACAATTACAAAAGAATCGCATTGAAAATGTGAGTGTAAGTCGCAGTGTCACATGTAGATCACAATAGGCAACATACATGAGTCAGTACTGTTGCTGTATTATGCCCATTAATTAATTAGATGTACATCCAGTGTAAGCCCATATGGTGTGGGTGATAAAAATAATCATATAAATAAATGGGGTCACCCAGCTAAGGCAAAATTAAATTAAAGTTATAAACAGTGTATATACATACAGAGCATAATGCATGCATGTGCAGTTGATTGCCAAAAACACCATACACCCATATTCATGCATATGCATAATGAGTTGTTCATCGACCCAGTCCTATATCAGGCATGCAATTGTACTAGCAGAAGGTGCATGCACATATGGCAATATCCGTTCAGCTGTGTCTCACCCTGAACTCAGAACGTGCATCTAGTTAATAAATATTGTTAACTAGAATATAAGATGATGCACAGGAGAGATGCCTTAGTTTGAAAAGATGAATGCATGCAAGCATACACTGGGAAAGAGATGTATAAATAATGTGTTGTGACTAGAGATGAGCGAGTACTGTTTGGATCAGCCGAATGGACGTAGCCGACACACAGGGAGTTAAGCGGCCGGCCGCCGTCAAAGCGGAAGTACCAGGTGCATCCATTCATTTTATGGTGCGTGCTGTGTCGGATCGGATGATCCGAACAGTACTCTCTCATCTCTAGTTGTGACAAATAGAAAAAGTCCAGGTTAAAAAAAAAACGGGGGGAAATAAATGTGTGCAATATTGATTTTGGTCTAGTGAAGAGATGTGTGTAGGTGTGTGAGAATTAAAAATAAAAAAAAATATATATTAAAAAAACCAAACACAAGATAAATATGTACATAAAAAAAGTATATGTCAGAAGGATGATGAATGAATGGCGAATGATCAAACAAGGTTTTGCCAATGATGACGTGTGAATAAGAACGTGGTAAAAAAAAACGCAAAAAAAACAGCAGAAATCAACTGGTTTGTGCTGTGGGTTTCCCGTGCAGCTAGCCTGGGTTTTAAAGGGGCTCTATCATTGGTAAACTTTCAGTTACTTTCATGTCAGATGCTTTTTTGTAATATATGCTGACTATCTATGCTGGCCACCATTGTGTTAAATTGCCTACTACTATTTGAAATTGTTCTATAAAGGAAAACATTTTTTACACATCTTAAAAAAATCCTATATCCTATAAGATATAAAAATATACTAACACATTAGGCACCCCCACTTTCAAAACCACCCCAACTATAAGACATATAAAGTATTAATTCCATATGTGAATGTCATAACAGGAACAAAAAGTAAAATGGTTGAAATGACATTTTTTCACCATTTCAACTTTGTCAAAAAATTTAATAAATCAAATGTCAGACAATCCCTAAAATGGTACAAATAGTACAACTTGCCCCACCTAAAAGATTACTTATCTCTATACACAGCAATATAAAAAAGGTTACATGTGTCACAAGATGGTGAATCAAATAATTTTTCAAACTTTTGGATATTTGTAAAAGTTTTAAAACTATATAATCAGATACCTCTCTCTCTCTCTCTCTCTCTCTCTATATATATATATATATATATATATATATATATATACATTTATATTTGTTGGTTGTCCTAAGCTTACATTGTGATATTTTTTTGCATTACTGAATTGTGATGTATTTTTTTTGTTAGAGTCACAAAAATGTTCAAACTATGAAGACTTAAAGGATTGCTACTGGAGACATCATTACCAATTTAAATCTGTGGAATGCCATCAAAAACCTTGGACTGCAGACCCTTGCAAGCAAAGAAAAGTGGGTCTGCCATATAGGCCTGCCTTAACTGTTGCAAGACCTAAGACTGCTAACGCAGAAACTACAAAGTTTTTCAAGTAAAATAAACGTATACCATAAGCATGTTGTGTAGCTGCCGTATAATAAAGTGGTATATAGCATGACCAACTAAAATGTCTGTTGCCTATGTATAATTATTATAAAAATAATTGCTATTCTTTATTTTCCACATTTCTTTATAAACTATGTGACATTTATTGTTTAATTTAGTTATAGTTTAGTTTAGTTTTAATTATGTTAATTACTTAAATATTCTGTGAGGTATATGTAAGTATTGTAGATTTGCTAAATGTAAAGACAATAAAGATCTTCATAAAAATATATGCTACACTCAAAATGATACTGTATATACTCGAGCATAAGCCGATTTTTTTTCAGCACAGTCTATGACCAACCGCAGTAGTAATGTATAGAATCTCCCATAAAATTGTGAAAAAAAAGAAGCTTTAAAAAAATAATAAAAAAAGAAAGTAAATATAAGTTCTAAATCACTCCTTTCCCAAGAATACATATAAAAGTAGAAAATTACTGTGAAACACATACACATTAGGTATCCCTGTGTCTGAAAGTGCCCGGTCTACTGAATATAGGGGATCTGCAGTGCTCCTGTTCCGTCGGGAAGGGGTTAATAGGAGCACTGCAGATACCCTATAGTCAGCCAGACTGAATTCCAAGTGGGGGAAAAAAAAACTCAGTCCTCAAGCTCAGGGAAGGGGCAGAGAGACAACCAAAACACCCCATCCCCTTCCCCATCATCCAGCAACTACTGCACGAAAAACTCTGGCCATTTTAATTTTTGAAATTGTCCAGTAACTGCTGCATTTCCCCCCTTATACTCAAGTCAATAAGTTTTCCGTGGTAAAATTAGGGGCCTCGGCTTATATTTGGGTCGGCTTATACTGGAGTATATACGGTAATCCCCAGGTTTATTTTTTCATCTATATACATGTGATGATTGTACATTCAAATTCCATACAGGATTTCACAGTGCCAGGGATTCCCTGTGTGGAGTTTATTCAGCAGGTCAATTGGTAGTGACTAGAGATGAGTGAACAGTAAAATATTCGATTCAAGTAGACACTCAATATTCGACTATTCGAACGAATATCGAATCCTATTATAGTCTATGGGGAAAAAATGTTTGTTTCAGGGGAAACCACTATTCGACTAAGGAGGGTCACCAAGTCCACTGACACCTCAGCAAATGATGACAACTAGAGATGAGCGAATACTGTTCGATCGAATAGGTATTCGATCAAATAATAAGGTTTGGATATGTGCGCGTTTAAGGTTTGTGCATGTTGGTGGGTAGCACTGTACTTTTGCCTGCGCTCAAACGTCTGGGAGATGGTGGTTTGCTGGGAAGAGGCGCCTGATTGTGCAGGAGAAGGAGCTGAGGCAGGAAAAGGGGAGGATGAGGTTGAAGTCCCCAAAGTGACAGAGGCAGATGTGAAGGTGTCCTGGCTGGTGGTCTGGACCGCAGTGCCAGTACTGGCAACAGTGTGAGAGGCAACACGACGATTGCCCTGCGTTTGCTCTCTCCCACTGAGCCCAGTGCTTACATTCCAAATGATGGCGCATGGCAGTGGTCGGAAGGTTGCTCTTTTCAAAGCCCCTACTCAGTTTCGAGTTGCAAAGTGTGCAAACCGCACTATATTTGTCATCTGCGCATACATTGAAAAATGTCCACACCACCGAAGACCGTGGCCTCGATGGGGAGTTTTTCTAGGCTGGCTAGAATAGGGAACATCTTGGGCCTTGCTGGCTGTGGCCTGACTTCGGTGAAGCAGCTGTCCTCTGCCTCTGGACATGCCTCTGCCTCTAGCCACCCTCTTTGGTGCTGCACTTCCCTCCACATCTACACTGCTTTCCCTGCTTGACATCCCCCCTGTCCAGGTTGGGTCAGTGTCCTCGTCGTCCACCACCTAGTCTTCCAATTCCTCACTCGGCTCCTCCTGCTGCACACAGACAATGGCAACAGGCTGCCACGATGGCAACTGTGTCTCGTCATCATCACAACCACAAAATCGCCATGAGATGCTGGATGCTCCAGTGTTGGGGCATCAGAACACACAAAGTCATCTGTTAGCTCGTGGGATTCGTGAAGTGTTGGAACAGAGTGAGGGACAGTAAAAGGACCCGAAAACAGCTGCTGGGAGGTGGGATTACTCTGCTGGGAAAATTGGGCATGTTGGGAGGAAGGAGGACCAGAATGTTGGGTAGGAGGAGGACTTGAGGTAGTGGTTGACTGGCTGGTGGATAAGGTGCTGGAAGCATTATCCGCTAGCCATTGTAACACCTGTTCCTGGTGCTCGGGCCTGGTTAGTTTGGTACCCTGCACCCTGCTTGATGTGGCCATCAAGCCGGGAATTGTGGATAAGCGCAATGCTTGCTGCCCCTGAGGAGTAGGCACAGGATGCGCTGTAGCTTGGCCGCAACCTTGCTCCCCAGCTGCATTTCCACGCCACTGGCCTCGTCCCTGTCCCTTTGCGCTAGCCTTACACATTTTGAGATGTATATAAATGCTAATTTTATGGTGTATACACCAAGGAAAGCTGGATTGAGCGTATATGGCCTGACGGATTTGCAGTGTATACCACCTAGGTTTTTTGGGGGGTATACACCGAGGAAAGCTGGATTCAGCGTATATGGGATCCTATGTGAGTATACAGGGTTCTGCTTACCCCTATGGGACAGGAATATACTGTATACCAGTCGTTGGGAAAAAGGGCTTTTGGGATATTTTGGCAGGTTGAATCAATATACCGGAGGTGTATATCTCCTCTCCCTGCAGTATAGCTCTGAAAAGAGCTGCTGTTGTTCAGTTTTCCTGTCTAACAGAACCTACAATTCTATCTGACCCTCAGCAGATGTCTCTCCCTATCTCTCCAAACTGCAACTGAGACGAATATGGCTGTCACTATTCTTATGAATCCAAGGTCACCTGCTTTAGCCAGCCAATGACTTTTTCCTTTTTTTTTTTCAATGCCTATGTTTTGCTGCTTCCTGTCCCACCTCCCCTGCAGTTATTGGTGCAAAAAAAGTGCCAGGGAAGGTGGGAGGGCATACAAATTTTTAGTGCGTTTAGCGCGTGGTATTCGATTGGAATCGAATATCACGAATTCCTTACTATTCAAATTCCTTACTATTCACTTCCTAACCATATCCCATATACGCTAACCATAACAGCTGAAGAGCTTTCACACAACACACTATTGCATAGAGGCAACATATGAGTTCAATTACAACAGCAGCAGTCCACTTACTGTTCCATGGCCAAGAAGTATTTCATTGTAAATCTTTCATTCTGTTGGTGATCCTTTGTCTCATGAAGATCAGTTTGAGGTGCAGCATAGGAAGTTAAATTCTAGTGCACATCCTGCCATGTTCTGGCATTTCAACTAAATTGTCATCTGTGTGCCTGTGGGGCAGTGACATAGCTAAAGTCTTCTGGGTCCCAGTGCAAACTTTGACCAGGGTCCCCTCCCACCTTCCTACAGTGTATCCTTGATAGCAACAGTCATGGATACTGCAGTGGTATCTTGAAAGAGACACAACTATAGTACCCTCCACTGTGGTTATCAAGAATTCTATGAGTATCATAGCTCTCAGCATGTAAACAATGCTGGGAGCTGCTTGTTCTGAGAAACAGATGATCTACAGGAGTCCTAACAGTCAGCTGAAACACCCAAGATCCATGCTGATCAGCTGTTTAAAGGAAACTGTAACTTGAATTTAATAAGTAGAGGTGAGTGAAAATAAAACACTTATAATCACTTTGCCCCACCTCTCCTGGGAATTCTTGCTGTGTCCCTTCAGCATCTTTGGGCCTCTCTCTCCAACTGACATCACAGGTCACCAGAAGTCACTTCTAGGGCCTGTGTTAAGGCCTCAGTGGTCACATGGGGCATGCTGGCATAATGACATCAGGCTGGAAGAGCCCTGAAGTCCTCTGTGACTTCTATGGTCAGTAATGGATGCAAACAATGGACCAGTAGCCCATTATTTATACAAGAAATGAAAAATAAATCTGCTCTGTGCAGGGAAGAAGATGAGACAAGCTGTGACTTCTATTGTCAGTTACCCACCTCCCCTGGGCAGGCTTCTATTGAGAAGGAGCTTGATGCCATGTAAATACGTCACATAACACCAGGCACCTTTCCATTAGGTCCGCTGTCCACAGGCAGCAGAGATAAGTGTCTATCTCTGCTGCCTGAGATGTATATCATGGTACTGCAGGGCCCTGGCCATCTCCAACTGGCTGCAGGCCCCCTAGTCTTCTGGGTCCAGATGTGGTTGTATTCCCTGCTGTGGGGTGTCCTTATTATAGTAAGTCTGTTCAATAAGAAAAAGTAGAGAGATGATAACACACTCACCTAGGCAATGATAAACACCTTAACGTTTATTTATCACCAATTTCATTTATTTATAAAAGAAATAAAAAATATAAATAAAAGATGAGAGATGAGATAAGTGGTGACTTCTATTGTCAGTAGTGGATGCAAACAATGAGCCAATAGTGTTATCTACATAGGTGTTTTTTATTTTCTAAGTTTATCTGTCTTTTATATTATGTAAAAGAGTTATGTTCTGCAAATAAAACATGTAAAGAATTGGCAAATGTCTGCATTTTTAGGATTCGTGGTGAGAGAAAAATTGCAGGATATTGATTTCTTAACATAAAATATAGAAAATGTGACATGGAACATTTACAAATGAAGCCATTACTTTAAAAAAAATCAGTTTGCCATAAATATTTAATTTGAGTTTGTTTTCTAGTAACACATTCCCTTTAGGTTTGGATATATATACAGTATATGCTACAGGGGTTAAATCACTGATGGTACTGCCCTCATGACAAAGTGACTGCTTCTAAGCCTGAAAACATGACAAGTTATACTGAATCTTTTCCCACAAAACTATATGTCAAACTTGTTATTTCTACAATACGCTGCCTGTAGAATGGATGGCATTCTCAATGTGACAGGTTCCCTTTCAATAGAAAGTTTCCTTTCTTATTTGTGAGATGTAAGTCAATTTCTGAGAAAATAACAAAAATAGTATATACATTTTCTTTTAATAATTTTTACTGATAAACTATTTTCATCAAGTCAATGGAACGTTCTGATCTTTCAAGCAGAATTTGAAAGCAGTGAAAGTTTACTTCATGTTTTTCAGAGAAGGCAACTTGATAGCAGCTTTCCGAACTTGCTGTGAGATATCTGTTCCAAACAGAGCTCTAAACACAAGACAAAAAATTGTCATCCATAAACAGAATAACCACTCCATAATAAATCATTTTACAAACTACATAGAAATGTTGCTGCATGATTGCAGGGAAACAAATGCCAAGCAGCAGTCATAGCTACATAATACTGACATAAGAGGGTAGTATACCGTAGCAGATGGATATGGAGAATTTAGAAGCTTTGGCAAAATGGTTTAATAATGATAAATGAAAGGTTATGCACATGGGAATACATGCCAGGATTACTACATGGGAAAACACTGGGTAAACTGACATGGGAAAGGAGATTGTTTTACTTGAAAGCACACTTATCTGTAGCAACTAGTGGCAGGTGGTTACTATCAAGGCAAATATGATCTTGGGGTACTTCAAAAAGTGCATGGATGTAAATGACACTAATGAATGTGCGCCATTAGTATGCTGCAATAATTAGATATCCACCTATCATAGAAAGAACAGGGCAGATTAGCTCCCCTCCGCAACCATCTAGCGTTTATACGAATATAGAAAGATAGACCCGTTTCTAGGATCAGAAGTTAAGTTTTTACCTTTATATCTCCCCTTTATCAGCCAAAGCACCGGTTCTTAATGCGCATGTGTGGCGGGATGCTAATTTCCGCGCACATTTTAATCATTTAAAGAACCCACACAGAGTACTAACACTATCTACTCTGCGCTTCAATACTTATCACGAGACCCTACAGGCAGGGGTGAACCTTCCCCTTTCGCCGCCCGAGGCGAACTACAGAAAGCCCCCCCCCCCCCCGAGGAGGGGGCGTGTCCGAGCGGAGGGGGCATGGCTGATCGGAGGGGGCAGGGCTTAGCGCTGTTCGCCGGCAGAGAACAGGCCCGGAGACTGCCTGCTCTCTGCCTGAGCGTGAGGGGAGGCTGCTGGAGCAGCGCTGCTCCAGTGGCCTCCCCAAATCCCCGCTCGGTGCTAAGCCAGTCCAGGACAGCTTGTCCTGGACTGGCTTAGGGAAGCAAAAATGCCGCCCTCCCTGAGGCCCTGACATAGCGCCGCCTGAAGCACTCGCTTCAGGTCGCCTCATGGGAAGTGCGGCGCTGCCTACAGGAATTCAACATCAAAACACCTGTAAGGTAAGACTCCTTGACATAATTAACAGATGAAAGGTCTGATTACCATACAATGGATAAGAGACAGAAATCCTTCTACCCGTTAGCAACCATTTTATACGGACATAGAATTAGCTGACATAGAACTAGCTTTAATCCACGCTTTCCCTTCACTACAGGCAGCTTTTTAGCTGTAAGTGTATCAAGGTCTTAAAGTGGATGCGCAACCTTATTTTATCGCCCATAGATAACACCCCACATGTGGTTTGTTTCAAATGTAGGAGATACTAGCTGGTACCCGCGACTTCGTCTGCGGTGATTGTAGAAGTGGGTAAATACAGGCGCGGGTAAGGTTTTAGTACTGTGTAACAGGTATGGGATATGAAATGTAATTGTGTATCTTGTTTTTTCTGTAATTCTGAGAGCACATGAGACTTTTGTGTTGAAGTTAATTTGTATTTGAGCTGCTATACGGTGTTGTTAGAAACTGTACATAGTGTCTTTGGGACAGAGGTATTTGAAGTTAATATACCTCGATATACGACATTGTATGATTTGTTATTTTCTACCAGTAGTGTGTTGCCATATTCTGACAGCAGTCACTTTTGTATTTGTCTGTGTCGGGGGTTGTGTTTTTTGCGGGGCCGGGTGTAGTTTTTAGTTGTTGCATTTTCGGAAATTGCTATTGGTTTGATCACTTTTGATTGATATTTGTATGATAATGAAAATAGTGAAAAAACAGCGGTTTTGGACTTTTCAGTATGTTTGCCGCTACGGCGTTAAGCGTCCAGGCAAAATATTTGTATAGCTTTGTAGAGCGGGCGATTTCAGACACAGGGATACCTAACATGTATGTGTTTCACAGTATTTAACTACTTTTATAAGTATTTTTTTTTTTTTTTTTTTGCATTTATTAGACCGCCTAGGGGTATTGACATGGGTGGGCGGTGTCGCGGATTGTCAGAGCGGTGGGGGTCGGCAAACATGGCTGCTCTGGAGCGTTAACCGGTTAAGGACCGGGCCCAAAAGTATGTTAAAGACCAGGCCTTTTTTTTTCAAAACTGACATGTGTCACTTTAAATGGCAATAACTTTGAGACGCTTTAACATAGACAAGTGATTCTGAGACTGTTTTTTCGTAACACATTGTACTTCATGTCAGTAGTAAATTTTGGTCGGTATGTTATGTCTTTGATTATTAAAAAATATGAAATTTGGCGAAAATTTGGAAAAAAATGCAGTTTTCAAACTTTGAAATTGCATGTCTTTCAAATAGAAAGTCATACCACCCAAATTTTTTCATAAATATAATTAACCATGTCTTTCATTTATGTAGCAATCAAATTTTAATCACTCTTTAATTTTTTTCAGATATTATAAGGCTTACAAATCAAGCAGTAATTTTCAAAATTTTCAAGAATATTTCCAAAACACATTTTTCAAGGGACCAGTTCAGTTCAGAAGGGAACTTGAAAGGCCTCTGTAATAAAAAAAACCCCATAAGTCACCCCATTCTAAAAACTGCACTCCTGAAAGAATCCAAAACAGCAGGTAGAAAGTTTTTTAACCCTTTCAGCATTTCACAGCAATTAAAACAAAATGGAGGTCAAATTTACATTTTTCAATTCCTATCACTAATATATTCATTTAGCCCTAGAATTTACACATTTACTAAGAGTTAAAAGAGGAAATGCACCCCACATTTTGTTGCATAATTTCTTCCGAACACGACAATACCCCATAAGTGCTGTTACCCTAATGTACGGGCACACAATCGCTCTCAGAACGGATGGAGCGCTAATTGGATTTTGTAGGCCAGATTTTGATAAAATAGTTTGCAGGCACCATGTCCCATTTGCAGAGCTCCCAAGGTGCCAAAATAGTGGAAACCCCCCAAATGTGACCCCATTTTGGAAACTAGACCCCTCAAGGAATTTATCAAGGGGTATAGTGAGCCCTTTGACCCTACAGGTGTCTCACAGATTTTTTTTACCATTTAGACGTGAAAATGAAAAATTACTTTTTTCGTAATAAAATGTTACTGTAGCCCCAAATTTTTCATCTTTACAAGGGGTTAAAGGAGAAACTGCACCCCATATTTTGTTGCACAATTTCTCCCGAACACAACAATACCCCATATGTGCTGGTACCCTAATGTACGGGCACACGGTCGCTCTCAGAGCGGATGGAGCGCTAATTGGATTTTGTAGGCCAGATTTTGCTAGAATACTTTTCAGGCACCATGTCCCATTTGCAGAGCTCCTAAGGTGCCAAAATAGTGGAAACCCCCCAAATGTGACCCCATTTTGGAAACTAGACCCCTCAAGGAATTTATCAAGGGGTATAGTGAGCCCTTTGACCCTACAGGTGTCTCACAGATTTTTTTACCATTTAGACGTGAAAATGAAAAATTACTTTTTTCATAATAAAATGTTACTGTAGCCCCAAATTTTTCATCTTTACAAGGGGTTAAAGGAGAAACTACACCCCATATTTTGTTACACAATTTCTCCCGAACACGACAATACCACATATGTGCTGTTACCGTAAAGTACGGGCACATGGTCGCTCTCAGAACGGATGGAGCGCTAATTGGATTTTGTAGGCCAGATTTTGCTAGAATACTTTTCAGGCACCATGTCCCATTTGCAGAGCTCCCAAGGTGCCAAAACAGTGGAAACCCCCAAAATATGACCCCATTTTGGAAACTAGACCCTTCAAAGAATTTATCAAGGGGTATAGTGAGCACTTTGACCCTACAGGAGTTTCACAGAATTGGCCCAGCAAATTGGAAAATGACATTTTTTGCTATAAAATGTTGCTTTAACCCAAAATTTTGCATTTCCACAAGGGGTTAAAGGAGAAAATGCACCCCACAATTTGTTACGCATTTTCCCCCAACTACAGAAATGCCCCATATGTGGCTGTAAAGTGATGTATGGGCACACTGTAAGGTCCAGAATGTAAAGATCGCTATTGGGATTTTGGAGGGCAAATTTAGCTGGAATATCTTTCAGGCACCATGTTGCATTTGGAGAGCCCCTGAAGTGCCAGAACAGTAGAAACACCCCAAAAATGACCCCATTTTGGAAACTAGACTCCTCAAGGAATTTATCAAGGGGTATAGTGAGCACTTTGACCCTACAGGAGTTTCACAGAATTGGCCCAGCAAATGGGAAAATGACATTTTTTGCTATAAAATGTTGCTTTACCCCAAATTTTGCATTTCCACAAGGGGTTAAAGGAGAAATTGCACCCACATTTTGTTACACAATTTCTCCCGAACGTGACAATACCCCATATGTGCTGGTAATCTAATGTACGAACGGATGGAGCGCTAATTGGATTTTGTAGGCCAGATTTTGCTAGAATAGTTTGCAGGCATCATGTCCCTTTTGCAGAGCCCCCAAAGTGCCAAAACAGTGGAAACCCCCAAAATATCACCCCATTTTGGAAACTAGACCCTTCAAGGAATTTATCAAGGGGTATATTGAGCACTTTGACCCTACAGTTGTTTCACAGAATTGGCCCAGCAAATGGGAAAATGACATTTTTTGCTATAAAATGTTGCTTTACCCCAAATTTTGCATTTCCACAAGGGGTTAAAGGAGAAATTGCACCCCACATTTTGTTACCCAATTTCTCCCGAACGTGACAATACCCCATATGTGCTGGTACCCGAATGTACGGGCACACGGTCGCTCTCAGAACGGATGGAGCGCTAATTGGATTTTGTAGGCCAGATTTTGCTAGAATAGTTTGCAGGCATTCAATAAGTGCTTTAGCATCTTCTTAGAGTATCCAGATTTTTTGTGAAATGTTGAAAAAGATGCAAAAAAATGTAATTAGTATTTTTGTTCCCCAATGTATTCATCTAGGGGTATAATTTAGGGAATTTAGAGTTTATAACAATAGGAATTTGCAGGTTTATGCAAAAGATGGGGCTTGGTGGCAATCACAAAATTAGAAGTGGAATTTTCTGGGGAAGAGATCTAATAATGAAGAACAGTGTGGTATCTCTCAAAGCAAGGGACAATACACAGGCCTGGTTTTGAGGGGCATGAGGGACAATGGTAACGGGTATCTCTGCGTCGCCCATTTTTGGCGCAGACACGGCATTTTTTTTGCGCGTTAGCTCGTGTTGTTGTGGAGGGAAGTAGACTAATAAAATGCCTTTCAGTGAGTCGTTTGACATCTTCAGACTGGGGGGTCTCTATGGGGTCCTGAGGGTCAAAAAGGAGGTTGTGAATTA